>NC_138232.1:25841615-26351732 GCF_964197995.2 Scardinius erythrophthalmus | reverse complement strand
TGATGACGAGACACGAGAGAAATTGACAAAGAACTGTCCGACACAGCCCACGTAGCTCTCACTACAGATGGATGGACCTCCAGGGCCACTGAAAGTTTCCTCACGGTGACCGCTCACTATATTACTTCGGAATGGGAAATGAGAAGCTGCGTTTTGCAAACACGCCCCATTTATGAAATAAATAAATTTATAATTAGATAATTAAGCTATATATCATATGCTGAAGTAAATTTGCGTGTTAACGATTAAAAGAAAGAATAACAACAAGAACCGTACAGAACCGAAAACCGTGACCCTAAAACCGTGATAAGAACCGAACCATGGGATTTGTGGACCGTGCCACCCCTAATAGCTTCTTATAACTTTTACTTATTCTTTTATAATGGCTATTATTGATCATTAAATTAAAACTAACATTTAACAAAAAGAGACAGGGATTGTATTTTGTCATTTAATTTTATTACAGTGAAGATACTGTTACGGCCGACTCGTGGCAGCAACAATATAGGGAAATCAAAACAAAAGCTTGATATAATGAATAAGGTTTATTACATAATTCTAGGGGTTTCACAAAGTGCAATAATAATTGTAATGCCATCTGAAATGTCCCAAAATGCCGATAGACGCTTCAGGTTTTAGCGAGGAAACAAGAGGCCAGCCGTAGTTGATGTCATCTCTCCTTACTCCCTCCCCATGCATGGAACCGAAACACGTAAATCTCCACCTCCTAATTTGAATCAGGTGTTCCTCATCTCTGCTGCCACCTACAAAACCAAGAGAAATACAAAACCAAAAAATACAAAGAAAACAAAACACACCCATAACACCTCCCCTCTTAAGAGAGAGGATCCTTGCAAAGGATCTCTGAAACAAATGAGAAAATTATTATTAATTCTTAATTAACAAAAAAGCTAAATATTACCACTTAACCCAAAATCATTATAACAGATTGCAAACCCAGTATGGTACCTTCTTAATCTGATTCCCCCTTGCAACTTGAATACAGCAACTCCCGGTGCCTTGGAAAAGCCATGGTCACAATGAGAGAAAACAGAAAAAAAAAAATAATCAACTGAATCAGTCGCAAAAACTCACATGGGTCACGAGATAAGGCATCAGCCAGTACATTTCCCACACCCCTTATGTGTCGAATCTTCAAAGGATATGGTTGCAAAAAGAGAGACCATCGAATAAGACGCTGATTTGGGCTCTGCAACAATTTCAAAAAGGTAAGTGGATTGTGGTCTGAAAATACAATTGGAAAAATACCACTTGTTACATGGGCTTTGCAGTTTTTTGAAGTCTAAATCAACGCCAATGCCTCCTTTTCAGTAGTGGAATAATGCAACTGGTGAGACTTAAACTTTCTGGAAAAATGACTTAAACTTTCTATACCCTGTTCATCAGTTTGCAACAGTACAGCTCCAGCCCCAACTTGACTGGCGTCAACCTGGATCTAAAAAGGCTGTCCAATCCATGGACACGTAAAAGATGCTGCTCCCACGTGTCACTATATTCAACCACATCATCTAAATAAACAGCACAACCATTCAACCCAGAGGTTACATGGTTCATCAAGCGTTGAAAAGTAGCGGGCACATTTCTAAGGCCAAAAGTATCTTTCACCATCTGGCTTTCCCACCAGTAAACAAGGTGATGCCCAGCTTGAAAAGGAAGGTTTAGCGATGTTATTTTCGACCGCATATTTAATTTCAAACTCAAGATGACGTTGTTTATCCAAAGAAACACGATAAAAACACTGGCATATTGGTTTTGCGTCGCAGACATCTATATCGTGCTCTATCAAATAAGTGCGTGAAGGTAAATCTGAAAACAACAAGGAAATCTGAAATCAAAGCTTACAATTCAGCTCTCTGATGAAGAGGCAAATGTTGTACAAAATCCTCCAAGTTATTAAGTGTTAAGACGGGGCTGCAACATGCAATCTTCAGGTACTTTAACATCCTCAGCAGCTTCCATTACAGATGAAGCTACAGCAACTGCCACAGGAGCCTTCTCTGACACCAAAGAATGGGAATAAAAGGGTTTTAACAAGTTAACATGGCACAACTGTGTGCATCTTTTCCTCTCAGGTGTTGAAATCAAGTAATTTTGGTCGGAAACTTGACGTACCACCGTATATGGACCTGAAAACTTTGCACAGAACAGAGAAGCCGGAAGAGGCAACAGGGCCAACACCTGATCACCTGGACAAAACACACAAAACTCTGTTTCTCGATCAAACAACGCTTCATCTTTTTTTGTTTATTCAACAAATTGTCCTTAGCCATTTGACCAGCTAAGAATAAACGTCTAAAACTCTGAGGTGCATCCATCATGGAGAACAGCCAGTGGTCCACACACTTTATGACCAAAGACCAACTCATTTGGACTGAAACCAAGACTGTCCTGAACCACCCCACAAGCCACCAACAATAACCAGGGCAAACCCTCCTCCCAGTCATGCTTTAATTCCACACAATAGGCCCGCAGCAACAACTTCAATGGCTGGTAGAAGCGTTCCAAAGCCCCCTGGCTTTGTGGATGGTAAGCACTAGAATGGTTTTGCTTCACACCAAGCTGCCGCAAGACTTCCTGGAACATATGAGAAGTAAAATTTGATCCCTGGTCGCTTTGAACAACCCTAGGAATTCCAAACACAGAAATGGACCCACACAGTCTGCAATCAGATGCTGAAATGGTGATTCAGCCGCTGGTATTGGATATAGCAGTGCTGATTTTAGACCCTGGTTCGGCTTTCCTGTAAGCTGACAGGTTGTACAGGTTTTAATATACTCCCTCACATTTTTTTTTATACAAGGCCAATAAAAATAATGCATAGATGTTATCTGTTAACCTTAAGTCTTGTTGACCCCAAAATGACCCGCAATGTCTCCATGTGCAGTACGTAAAACAGTATCTCGAAGAGACATTGGCACAACCACCTGAATACAGGCCTCACCCAAGGGCACTTCACTACCAGATAGCCATTTCCTTAGCAGGATCCAATCCTAAATAAAACAGCCACTTGCTGCACTAGCTACCTCTTCAATGGACAATGTGGCAGAAAACATTTTCTTCAGGGTGGAATCCTCCTGTTGCGCCACCACCAACTCCTGGTGAGAAACAGAAGGGAAGAGATACGAAAGACCAGGAATCATTTTCTTTTTTCTACAATCAGACTTAAGCTCTATGCTCTGAATTTCAGACACATTTTTACTCATTGCACGAGTAACAGCACAAGTCACAAACACATCAGGAAACTGTTTATCAGCATCAGCTTCACTGTTAGACATTTTATCGTATTTTTGCGGTAACTTACTGGCAGCACTATTGCCAGTAAGTTACTGTAAGTTCCCCTTTACAGTAGCTTATCTGTAAATGTGTTTTACGTAATATGCCCTCACCGCAATTTAATTTTACAGTAAGATGCCCTTACCGCAATTTCATTTTACAGTATGATGCCCTTACCACAATTAAATTTTACAGTAAGATGCCCTTACCGCAATTTAATTTTACAGTATGATGTCCATACCGCAATTTCATTTTACAGTATTATAGCCCATTTTACACTGTTTTATTATTTATATTTTACATGAATGCTATTGAATTTAATAAATTCCAAAAAAGCGACTTTAGTCCATGTTCATCAGCATATTCTTTATTCATTCTCACAATCATTTACATCCATTTTATTAAGTAAAGTATTTATTAACTTACTGATATTGTACTTAAACTTATTATTAAGTTGGCTTGGGAAAGCCAACTTACTGAAACCCTATTTAAACTTATTATTAATGGTGCTTGCCAAAGGCAAGGCATCATTAGTTTTCTCTTGCATACTTATTATTAGTGGTGCTTGCTGAAAGCAAGGCATCACTATTGTTATTGCTCATACTTATTATTAGTGGTGCTTGCTGAAAGCAAGGCATCACTATTGTAGTTGCTCATACTTCTTCTTCTTCTTCTTCTTCTTATTATTATTCTGGACAAAAGTTTGGCGCGTAATGCGCCCCGCACCGTTTGTCACAGACCCCTGAGTGAGGTGTCAAATCGACCGGCTCATTGAGGAGAGGTGTGCTATGACTTTTCTAAGCGATCGGGTGTACAATGTTCGCACAGCTGACGAAAAAGCGGCCAAAAAAGTCCCCATTGACTTTACATTGGGCATTCTAAAAAAATTCAAATCCAAACCGACGTTTTCACACACACAGACTCCAAAGGGCCTGACACCCCTGCGTCTCTCCCTCTCTCTCTCCCTCAGAGGATTTATATTATCAAGCAGCCAATAAGTAATGGCCTAAAATCTTCATAGCCACACCCTAGCCTAGCAACCAGTTACAGCACCCTAGCAACCACTAAGAGCTCCCTAGCAACCACCCTAAACCAAAAAAAAATTTTTTTTACATTTTTTTGTATTTTTTAAAGCAATATTACACTCGTGGCCTTGCGATATCGCTCCATGCTTGTGCCTAATCGGCCTTTGGCACGAGGCCGCAGGCCAAGTGCCGTACTGAAGGCACGCGTTAATAAAGATTTTAATAACTCTATAAAAACTTTATAGTAACCATCTTTGACAACTACCAACCACCTAGTAACACCATAGCAACTACCAAAAATACCTTAGCAACCATCCTGAACACCCTAGCAACGTCTAGAAACGCTCTAGTAGATCATAGAAACACGAAGGTGGTCTCGTTTCACTCAGGGCATCAAATGGCCAATCATGAATCACCTCAATAGTTCCTAGCCCCTCCCTAGCAACCATTGTCGAGCACCTTAGCAACCAAAATCCTAGAGGGATATCTTCTATTCTGAATATCACAGAGGCATGGGAGTTGGTTTATATCATTCATAGTAACAAAAAGCCTTTGCAGTTTCATCAATGGCAGCTGTCAAGCAACTCCATAGCAACCAAACAGATTACCCGAGCAACCAAAATTCAAAGAGGGATATCTTCCATTCTGAATGTCACAGAGGCATGGGAGTTGGTTTATGTCATTCATACTGAAAAGCAGCCTTTGGAGTTTCATCATTAGCAGCTGCCAAGCCACTCCATAGCAACCAAACAGAGTACCCTAGCAACTATTTAACAAGACCTATATCTCTGTATCAGAGCATCGTATAGAGATGGGGGATGGTTTATATAATTCATAGTGACAAGAAGCCTTTGGAGTTTCATGATTGGCAGCTGCCAAGCCACTCCCTAGCAACCAATCATAGTACCCTAGCAACCAAAATCCAAAGAGGGATATCTTCCAGTCTGAATGTCACAGAGGCATGGGAGTTGGTTTATATCATTCATAGTAACAAAAAGCCTTTGCAGTTTCATCAATGGCAGCTGTCAAGCAACTCCATAGCAACCAAACAGATTACCCTAGCAACCAAAATTCAAAGAGGGATATTTTCCATTCTGAATGTCACAGAGGCATGGGAGTTGGTTTATATCATTCATAGTGACAAGAAGCCTTTGGAGTTTCATGATTGGCAGCTGACAAGCCACTCGCTAGCAACCAAATAGAGTACCCTAGCAACCAAAATCCAAAGAGGGATATCTTCCATTCTGTATGTCACAGAGGCATTGGAGTTGGATTATATCATTCATACTGACAAGCAGCCTTTGGAGTTTCATGATTGCCAGCTCCCAAGCCACTCCCTAGCAACCAAATAGAGTACACTAGCAACCAAAATCCAAAGAGGGATATCTTCCATTCTGTATGTCACAGAGGCATGGGAGTTGGATTATATCATTCATACTGACAAGCAGCCTTTGGAGTTTCATGATTGGCAGCTGCCAAGCTACTCCCTAGCAACCAAACAGAGTACCCTAGCAACCGTTTAGCAAAACGTATATCTCTGCATCAGAACATCGTATAGAGATGGGAGCTGGTTTATATCATTCATACTGACAAGAAGCCTTTGCAGTTTCATCATTAGCAGCTGCCAAGCAACTCCATAGCAACAAAACAGAGAACCCTAGCAACCATTTTACAAGACCTACATCTCTGCATCAGAATATTGTATAGAGATGGGGGTTGGCTCATTAGTTTCAGTTGTAAAACAGTCTGTAAATATCACCATGGTAACTGTGTATTCACACCCTAGCAACCATTTAGAGCCACCTAGCAACCATATTGCAACATATAGAAGCCATATTTCAGCTCCACAACATCGTACAGATATGGTTGTTGGCTCGTATGCAATCATGTACAACACCCTAGCAACCGAGTGGCGAGTTTTGCCACTGCAAGCACCACTTCACATTTTCTTCAGGAAATGTACATTCTAGTTCTTCTTCTTATTATTCTTCCACACAAAAGTTTGGCGCGAAACTCGCCCCGCACCGTTTGTCACAGACCCCTGAGTGAGGCGTCAAATCGACCGGCTCATTGAGGAGAGGTGTGCTATGACTTTTCTAAGCGATCGGGTGTACGATGTTCGCACAGCGGACGAAAAAGCGGCCAAAAAAGTCCCATTGACTTTACATTGGGAGTTCTAAAAATATTTGAATCCCAACCGACGTTTTCACACACACAGACTCCAAAGGGCCTGACACCCCTGCGTCTCTCCCTCTCTCTCTCCCTCAGAGGATTTATATTATCAAGCAACCAATAAGTAATGGCCTAAAATCTTCATAGCCACACCCTAGCAACCAGTTTCAGCACCCTAGCAACCACTAAGAGCTCCCTAGCAACCACCCTAAACCAAAAAAAAAAAACTTTTTTTAAATTTTTTTTATTTTTTAAAGCAATTTTACTCTGGTGGCCTTGCGATATCGCTCCATGCTTGTGCCTATTCGGCCATAGGCACGAGGCCGCAGGCCGAGTGCTGTACTGAAGGCACTCGTTATTAAAGATTTTAAGAAATCTCTAAAAACTCCATAGTAACCATCTTTGACAACTACCAACCACCTAGTAACACCATAGCAACTACCAAAAATACCTTAGCAACCACCCTGAACACCATAGCAACATCAAGAAACGCTGTAGTAACCACCAAAAATACCCCTAGCAACCACCCAGAACACCCTAGCAACGCCCTAGCAACCACCAAGAATACCATAGCAACCGCCTACACACAACCCAGAATACCCTAATAAACCTCTCATTAAGAAACCACAATTAGATCCAAATAATCTAGTAAATTATAGACCCATTTCAAATCTACCTTTTATGTCTAAAATACTAGAAAAAGTTGTGTCCGCTCAACTGGGCTCTTTCTTACAAGAAAATGACACCTATGAAAAGTTTCAGTCTGGATTCAGGCCGCATCATAGCACTGAAACTGCGCTCGTTAAAATCACAAATGATTTACTTTTAGCTTCTGACCAAGGCTGTATCTCAATATTAGTTTTACTTGATCTTAGTGCTGCGTTCGATACTATAGATCATACAATACTCTTAGATCGACTACAAAATTATACTGGTGTTCAAGGACAAGCATTAAGCTGGTTTAGAACGTATTTATCTGACCGCTACCATTTTGTTTATTTAAATGGAGAAAAATCTATCATAACTCCAGTAAACTATGGAGTGCCGCAGGGATCTGTGTTAGGCCCTCTATTATTCTCAATATATATGCTACCACTTGGAAATATTATAAGGAAACATGGAATTAGTTTCCATTGTTATGCTGATGACACTCAAATCTATATTTCATCACGGCCAGATGAAAACGCTAAATTATCCAAATTGACAGAGTGTGTTAAAGATATAAAAGATTGGATGACGCATAATTTTCTTTTATTAAATCCAGACAAGACAGAGGTACTACTTATCGGTTCAAAAAACCACCCACAAAACCTCTCACAATACAACTTTAACATAGTAGGATGTCCTGTTACTTCATCCTCTACAGTAAAAGACCTGGGTGTTATATTAGACTGCAACCTGTCTTTTGAAAATCATATTTCATATGTTACAAGAACAGCCTTTTTCCACCTTAGAAACATTGCTAAGCTACGTAATATGCTATCAGTTTCTGACGCAGAAAAGTTAGTTCATGCATTCATGACCTCGAGACTAGATTACTGTAATGCGTTATTAGCCGGTTGTCCTGCATCCTCAATAAACAAGCTACAGTTAGTCCAAAATGCCGCCGCTAGAGTTCTAACTAGATCAAGAAAATATGATCATATAACACCGATTTTATCATCCCTACATTGGTTACCTATAAAGTCCCGTATTAATTACAAGGTATTGCTACTGACTTATAAAGCCCTAAACGGCTTAGCTCCAGTCTATTTAACGGATCTTCTATCGCCCTATAATCCATCGCGCTCTTTAAGGTCACTAAATTCGAGGCTTTTGGTCATACCTAGGATATCTAGGTCCACCAAAGGAGGGAAAGCATTTTCACATTTAGCACCAAAACTCTGGAATAGTCTTCCGGATACTGTTCGTTGCTCAGACTCGCTCTCCCAGTTTAAAACTAGATTAAAGACGCATCTTTTCAGCCAGGCATTCATATAATACTTTTAATTCTACAGTTAAATCCGACCTCTAGTTCATAAACGCCAGAGGAGAACTGGCCCCCGACTGAGCCCGGGTTCTCCCAAGGTTTTTTTTTCTCCATTAGGTCACCTGATGGAGTTTTTCGGTTCCTTGCCACTGTTGCCTTTGGCTTGCTCAGTTGGGGATATTTGGGGATATTTAATTTAATTAATCAATCAACGATACTATTGATCAGCATTACCGAACGTAGACGTTCCACTAGAAACAAACATTGATGTATTGTTCTAATTTATTACTGTGAAGCTGCTTTGATACAACCTGTGTTGTGAAAAGCGCTATATAAATAAACTTGACTTGACTTGACTTGACCCTAGCAACCGCCTAGCAACACCATAGCAACCACCCAGAACACCCTAGCAACTGCTTAGCAACACCATAGCAACCACCCAGAACACCCTAGAAACGCCCTAGCAACCACCAAGAATACCATAGCAACCGCCTAGCAACTACCCAGAATACCCTAGCAACCACCAGAACACCATAGCAACCACCTGGCAACAACCCTGAACACACTAGCAACTGCATAGCAACCGCCTAGCAACCACCCAGAACACCCTAGCAACTGCCTAGCAACCACCCAGAACACCTAGCAACTGCCTAGCAACCACCCAGAACACCCTAGCAACTGCCTAGCAATGCCCTAGCATCCACCCAGAATACCATAGCAACTGCCTAGCAACACCTTAGCAACCACCCAGAACACCCTAGCAACCACCAAGAATACCATAGCAACCGCCTAGCAACTACCCAGAATACCCTAGCAACGCCCTAGCAACCACCCAGAATACCCTAGTAACCGCCTAGCAACACCATAGCAACCACCCAGAATACCTGCGGCCTCGTGCCGTACTGAAGGCACTCGTTATTAAAGATTTTAATAACTCTATAAAAACTCCATAGTAACCATCTTTGACAACTACCAACCACCTAGTAACACCATAGCAACTAAAAAAAATACCTTAGCAACCATCCTGAACACCCTAGCAACGTCTAGAAACGCTCTAGTAACCACCAAAAATACCGTAGCAACCACCCAGAACACCCTAGCAACTGTCTAGCAGCCCCCCAGAACACCTAGCAACTGCCTAGCAACCACCCAGAACACAATAGCAACTGCCTAGCAACGCCCTAGCATCCACCCAAAATACCATAGCAACTGCCTAGCAACACCATAGCAACCACCAAGAACACCCTAGCAACCACCTAGCAACGCCCTAGCAACCACCCAGAATACCCTAGCAACCACCCAGAATACCCTAGCAACCGCCTAGCAACCACCCAGAATACCCTAGCAACGCCCTAGCAACCACCCAGAATACCCTAGCAACCGCCTAGCAACACCATAGCAACCACCCAGAATACCCTAGCAACCACCCAGAATACCCTAGCAACCGCCTAGCAACCACCCAGAATACCCTAGCAACCGCCTAGCAACACCATAGCAACCACCCAGAATACCCTAGCAACCGCCTAGCAACACCATAGCAACCACCCAGAATACCCTAGCAACCACCTAGTAACACCATAGCAACCACCCAGAACAGCCTAGCAACCACCTAGCAACGCCCTAGCAACCACCAAGAATACCCTAGCAACCGCCTAGCAACACCATAGCAACCACCCAGAATACCCTAGCAACCACCTAGTAACACCATAGCAACCACCCAGAATACCCTAGCAACCACCCAGAATACCCTAGCAACCGCCTAGCAACCACCCAGAATACCCTAGCAACGCCCTAGCAACCACCCAGAATACCCTAGCAACCGCCTAGCAACACCATAGCAACCACCCAGAATACCCTAGCAACCACCCAGAATACCCTAGCAACCGCCTAGCAACCACCCAGAATACCCTAGCAACCGCCTAGCAACACCATAGCAACCACCCAGAATACCCTAGCAACTGCCTAGCAACACCATAGCAACCACCCAGAATACCCTAGCAACTGCTTAGCAACGCCCTTACAACCACCCAGAATACCCTAGCAACCGCCTAGCAACACCATAGCAACCACCCAGAATACCCTAGCAACCACCTAGTAACACCATAGCAACCACCCAGAACAGCCTAGCAACCACCTAGCAACGCCCTAGCAACCACCAAGAATACCCTAGCAACCGCCTAGCAACCACCCAGAATACCCTAGCAACTGCCTAGCAACCACCTAGAATACCCTAGCAACCGCCTAGCAACCACCCAGAATACCCTAGCAACTGCCTAGCAACCACCTAGAATACCCTAGCAACCGCCTAGCAACACCATAGCAACCACCCAGAACACCCTAGCAACTGCCTAGCAACCACCCAGAACACCCTAGCAACTGCCTAGCAATGCCCTAGTCTCCACCTAGAATACCATAGCAACTGCCTAGCAACACCATAGCAACCACCCAGAACACCCTAGCAACCACCCAGAACACCCTAGCAACTGCCTAGCAACGCCCTAGCAACCACCCAGAACACCTTAGCAATGCCCTAGCAACCACCCAGAACAACCTAGCAACGGCCTAGCAACCACCCATCACACCCTAGCAATTACCCTGAAGACCCTAGCAACCGCCTAGCAACACCATAGTAACCACCCAGAACACCCTAGCAACTGCCTAGCATCACCATAGCAACCACCAAGAATACCCTAGCAACGCTCTAGCAACAACTCAGAACACCCTAGCAACCGCCTAACAACCACCCAGAACACCCTAGCAACCGCCAAGCAACGCCCTAGCAACCGTTTAGAGCCACATATAAACCATATTGAAACATATAGAAGCTATATTTCAGCTCCACAACATCGTACAGACATGGTTGTTGGCTCGTATGCAATAATGTACAACACCCTAGCAACCGAGTGGAGAGTTTTGCCACTGCAAGCACCATTTCACATTTTCTTGTGAAAATGTACATTCTAGTTCTTCTTCTTCTTCTTCTTCTTCTTCTTCTTCTTCTTCTTCTTCTTCTTCTTCTTCTTATTTTTCTGACCGCAAATTTTCAGACACTAACTCCTTCTAGACCGTTCAAGCTACATACTCCAAACTCGGGTCAGACCTTCATACTGTTCTGACTTGAGTTGCTATATCTTTTCAGACTGGTTTGAGTTATGGTTTTCTTAAAAATTAATATTAAAAATCATAAAAATCCCATAGACTTTCATTGACCAAAAGTCCAGGGGCCTCATTTATAAAGCTTGCGTACGCACAAAATGGGGCTGAAAACATGCGTACGCCAGTTCCTGCGCAAAAGGTGGGATTTATAAAGAAAAACTTGACGTGAAAATATGCGCACCTAAACGCAAACTCTGACCCATGCGTACGTACATTTTGGAGACGGAGCAGTTTGGCGACACCGATGGTGAGTTGGAGTTAAATGTCTTTTTGGTCACTTTTAGAATTTAGAATTAAAATTAAACATAATACAGAAAGATAATACAAATATAATTTCACTCACCAAGCCTGTCACTTGAAGCAAATATCCATTCCTTCTTAAATGTCCGCGCCAGCGAGCGCGTTGGGCCGTTTAGTGAAACTGACGCAGTTTAAATAAATAAAATAATGATTTAAACTATGTTTTACTTCTGATATAAACATTTAAATTAAATATGCTATTCAAATTATGGAGTTAAACACTTAAACATGAAATCATACTGAGAAGTTACAAATTTTTTTTATATTCAATCAATAGAAATATTTGTTGTGGATGCGATTGTTTTTGAACACTTTTCCTGTGGCGTGCTTTAATGTTTTAACCACAGAGATAACTGCTTATCATGATAATACCAGATTGTCTGAGAAAATAGTTTCGTGCAAATAATGCCCAAGGCCTATCTGTTTTCATTAAAAATATAAATCAATTAAAAATACAATTCGGCAAGTGGAAAAGACTTTCTCTGAAATGTATTTTACACTATTTGATTTATGTAGGCTATTCAAAAACAAGGCAAGGATAGACAACTACTTGATTTGTATTAATGTAATGTTTCTTGTACCGTTTATATCATTTGCATATGATTAATAATCCACGTGATAACGTTTAAGTTATCACGTGGATGAATAATCATATGCAAATGATATGTAGATGAGGATCTGCATAGTAAAACTAGGCGTTGTAATTTCCATATATGGTTATTTCGGGTGGAGACGCATGTACGCACAATCTTCCGTTGACTGGGATTTATAAAGTGAATTCTGCGCAGGTTCTTGCGTACGAACGGTTTTATAAGTCTGAATATTTTTTTGCGTACGCCATTTTTGGCTTTTGTGCGTACGTACACTTTTAGTAAGGTTCCTACGCACAGTTTTATAAATGAGGCCCCAGGTCTGTTTGAACTATGTTTAATGTAAACTGCTAGAAGCCATTGATACTCAATTAAGCTTTAAGCTATCTATGTTCTTTCTAACTAATAACAAATCTATCTATCTATCTATCTATCTATCTATCTATCTATCTATCTATCTATCTATCTATCTATCTATCTATCTATCTATCTTTCTTACCATCTTTCTTTCTTACCATCTTTCTTTCTTTCTTACCATCTTTCTTTCTTTCTTTCTTACTATCTTTTTCTTTCCTTCTTTCTTTCTTTCTTTCCTTCTTTCTCTTACCATCTTTCTTTCCTTCTTTCTTTCTTTCTTTCTTTCTTTCTTTCTTTCTTTCTTTCTTTCTTTCTTTCTTTCTTTCTTTCTTTCTTTCTATCCTTCTTTCTTTCTTTCCTTCTTTCTTTCTTACCATCTTTTTCTTTCTTTCTTTCTTTCTTTCTTTCTTTCTTTCTTTCTTTCTTTCTTTCTTTCTTTCTTTCTTTCTTTCTTTCTTTCTTTCTTTCTTTCTTACCATCTCTCTTTATTTTTTCTTTCTTTCTTTCTTTCTTTCTTTCTTTCTTTCTTTCTTTCTTTCTTTCTTTCTTTCTAACCATCTTTTTCTTTCTTTCTTTCTGTCCTTCTTTCTTTCTTTTTCTTTCTTTCTTTCCTTCTTTCTTACCATCTTTCTTTCTTTCCTTCTTTTTTCATTCTTTCTTACCATCTTTCTTTCCTTCTTTTTTCTTTCTTTCTTTTTCCTTTCTTTCTTTCTTTCTTTCTTTCTTTCTTTCTTTCTTTCTTTCTTTCTTTCTTTCCTCCTTTCTTTCCTTCTTTCTTTCTTTCCTTCTTTCTTACCTTTCTTTCCTTCCTTCCTTCCTTCCTTCCTTCCTTCCTTCCTTCCTTCTCTTACCATCTTTCTTTCTTTCTCTTACCATCTTTCTTTCCTTCTTTCTTTCTTTCCATCTTTCTTTCTTTCTTTCCTTCTTTCTTACCGTCTTTCTTTCTTTTTTTTCTTTCTTTCTTTCTTTCTAACCATCTTTCTTTCTTTCTTACCTTCTTTCTTTCTTTCTGTCTTTCTTTCCTTCTTTCTTACCATCTTTCTTTCTTTTTCTTTCTTTTTCTTTCTTTCTTTCTTTCTTTCTTTCTTTCTTTCTTTCTTTCTTTCTTTCTTTCTTTCTTTCTTTCTAACCATCTTTCTTTCTTTCTTACCTTCTTTCTTTCTTACCTTCTTTCTTTCTTTCTGTCTTTCTTTCCTTCTTTCTTACCATCTTTCTTTCTTTCTTTCTTTCTTTCTTTCTTTCTTACTTACCATATTTCTTTCCTTCTTTCTTTCTTTCTAACCATCTTTCTTTCTTACCTTCTTTCTTTCTTTCTTACCATCTTTCTTTCTTTTTTCTTTCTTACATCTTTCTTTTTCCTTCTTTCTTTCTTTCTTTCCTTCTTTCTTACCATCTTTCTTTCTTTCTTTCTTTCTTTCTTTCTTTCTTTCCTTATTTCTTACCATCTTTCTTTCTTTCTTTCCTTATTTCTTTCTTTCTTACCATCTTTCTTTCTTTCTAACCATCTTTCTTTCTTTCTTACCATCTTTCTTACCTTTCTTTCTTTCTTTCTTTCTTTCTTTCTTTCTTTCTTTCTTTCTTACCATCTTTCTTTCTTTCTAACCATCTTTCTTTCTTTCTTTCTTACCATCTTTCTTACCTTTCTTTCTTTTTCTTTTTCTTTCTTTCCAACATCTTTCTTTTTTTCTTTCTTTCTTTCTTTTTCTTTCTTTCCAACATCTTTCTTTTTTTCTTTCTTTCTTTCTTTCTTTTTCTTTCTTTCCAACATCTTTCTTTTTTTTCTTTCTTTCTTACCATCTTTCTTTCTTTCTCTCTTTGAAATCTTCTTATCTTGATCTATCCATCCAACCACCCATGGTCATGTTAAAACATGGTAAATCATGCTAGCAATGTGGTAACCCATACTAGAAACATGGTAAATCATGGTAAATCATGGTAATCCATCTTAAAACGGTTTAAACTTTTTCAAACTTTCTGGCCAGGCTTTTTCAAGCCAACTTAAAGTTTGTCTACGAACTTTACCATCTAGTTTATTTATTGAGATGCAACATTAGGCAAGGCAGTTTTATTTATATAGCACGTCATACACTTTGGCAATTAAAAGTGCTTTACACAGTAAGGAATTAAAATAATCACACAAAAAGTGCCCCTATTATGGATTTTTGAAAATGACCTTTCATGTAGTGTGTAACAGCTCTAAGGCCTCGTTTACAAGTGAAATGTAACCCAATTCAGATTTTTTGCTCATGTGACACAGATCAGATGTGTCCTATGACAGTGTAAACAGGGAAAAAAAACCCACATGCATTCAGATCGCACATGCATATTTTGAGATCGGTTTCAGGCCTCATTCATATGTGAAAATAAATCAGATATAAATCGGATATCTGCCAATGCGATTGTCATGTAAACAGGCTGATCGGATTTTCTGAGGCATTAGGCTACTTCTCTGCGGTTTAATGACAAGAGCAACCCCGATGCGCTTCTGCAAAGGGACGGATGGCCTGTCGAAACGTTGTGTCGTAAAACAACAAAAATAACGACTTTATTCCACTATTCATTTCCTTCTCTCTGGGCCTCGAGTTAGTTCACGTAGTATAACTGCGCAGCGCTTCTGTGTTGTACGTCACACGTAGGATCACTATTGGCCGACGCTGGTCGTGTGTGATGCTGGTCATGTTTGTTTTTTTTTACCGTCCGTTTACACGTTCTTTCAAGCAACAGCAGTTATTACCAGTCGAGTTAGTTTAAATAGTATAGCTTTATTGCACATCCCTTGTTAGGGAACTATATTAATTGCCTGAATGTACGTTAAAGGTACACTGAGTAACTTTATGGCCCTTCAAACTTAAATCTGAAATAGAAAGTTTTTGTAACATTACAAATATTTTTACTGTCACTTTAAGTCAATTTAATGCATCCTTGCCGAATTAAAGTATTAATTTCATTCAACAACCAAAAAATAAAATAAAATACTGACTGAACAGTAGTGCTTTCTATTTGAGATAAATGCTGTTCTTTTGAACTTTCTATTCAAAGAATCCTGAAAAAAAGTGTACAACTGAAAATAATCAGAAATGTTTCTTGATTCACACGTGCTCCTAAAAAAAAGTTATGCATTACAATATGTTAATCACATAATGCATCTGATCGTTAGTCAAAACATACTTACAAAGCCAAAGATGCTCAGTGCTGAGGCTCTTAAAGGGACACTTCACCCATTTGCATTAAGCTTTGCATTGTTAGAAAACTAGTCATACTATTGAATGGTGTGCGACACTCTCGGATGTACAGTTATGACAATAGCGGAGGAGAGTACTCAATATGATATAGAAGAAGATGATTTCGGAAGTCTGATGCTTGAATCAGGTGTTTGTGGCTACCTTTACAAGCCGCATTATAGCGAAGAGCAGCCGAGGCAAAAGACCTGCCTGCCGCGGACGAGGAGCCCGGACTGGCTCGAGTTAGGGCGGACTGGTGGCGCCGGTGATCTCACTATGCAACTACGAACCGCTACGAACACAGAGATAGAGTCCGTCTGCGGCAAAGAATTTCAACGATGACAAGTGATTAGTGGGAGTGGCTTGCGGAGCTGTGCAATGTGGTGCATTGTGGGAGTTGTTGTCTTTCATACAAATGCGTCCTGAAATTATTTTTTGTCTTTCCTCGGTCACGAAGGCACCAAATTCAAAATGTATTTTACATTTCGACTACATATATGACCCTCTTTAAATAAAAAACAATGTTCAAATGGGTGGAATGCCCCTTTAAAAGAGCCTTTGGGCTGTAGTTAGCTTCTGTTGACACAGGGAAAAGAGAGAAATAGAAGAAACATTATTTTTCAGCAATGATTATTGGCAAATGACTATGTTATGAACATGATAAATGACAGATCTAGGATGACTGCTAGATTGATCAATTACACAATCAGATGACAGTTTTACCAATAATTGGCTTAGAATTTAAAAAAAAATATTTTGCAATGAATATTTTTCAATTAGTCTGCCTTTACATTGCTTTAAATGACTTACTATTTTAACATGTCATATTTCGGTCCTGTGCAGAGTGAATCCAGCATTTATACGTAGCTGTCACATCTCTTACATCGTGTCTACACTTGGTTAATGAGAGTTTTCGCGAGCCTGCATAATTCGGCACTGAATAAAAACTCCTGCGTTCTCCAGAGCACGAAAACAAATAAGTAACAGTATCAAAGTAGCAATCTCTTGCTTGCGTTTGAGTGTGCATAGCACCCCCATAGAACCGGGCCTGGGGCAGAGAGAGTGCCTTTGAGAAAACGCTGTTGGAAATTTATTTTCCTTCTTCAAAGGGTAGAGACCAGGAGACGTTGGGATCGCGTTCAAACTGAAGTTCTTCTTTATTGAGCGTGGCTGCGTTTCGTCCAACATTCTAAATCTAATACAGTATGCATTGTAGTTATATACGTTCCAAGGGGGAGGGATTACATAGAGGTGGAGACTCTGAACAAAGCATGCAAATGAAGTAGGAACACACCCTACTTTGAGAGCACTACCAGTCCAATTGAATCAGCATAACTATTCAAATGCTGATACTGGCCAGGAACTCCGGTTCCAAGAGCCATCCCAGAGCCATTAAAAACAAAAGGTGAAAGTCTCCCCTACAGCTAATCCAATCAACCTAACGATTCAGCGTATAGGCTGAAAGGTGAGAATCTCAGTGATCTGACTCATTTAAAATACAATAGAGAAAACAGGACTGGCCGGAGTCTTTAGCTAGAAACTGACCCTACTAAAATCAAAGTCTTAACTTTTAATGTTGAAACCTAAATTAAACATTTAATAAATTTGTAATACAACAACGCGCTAGGCCTAACTTACTTCAAAACGCCACACATTTAACTGACGAGTAAAATATGCCATAACTGATCGTAAAAAGGACAGAAAACCTTTGTTTGTGTAAATATTAGATTGGGTCCATCTACTGGAAAAGGCAGTCAGTCAATTGTATGGCATTTAATGGGACTTTAAAGCGGCAGTTGCGAGGAAAATTAGACTGTCCTGTGAGCTGTTATTAAAAGCCTATTCGATTTTATTATTTACTTTCTTCATAAATTTAGCTATATTTAATTGATATTGGTAATAGTTTACTTTGTAAAAGTAACTTATAAAATAAATTTGTTCAGTAAAAAGTACTTACCTCAGAAAAAAACCCAGCTGGCGTCTAGCGATCCACTCTCACCAGGGACGTCCGTTATGAGTGCGCACTCGACACGTGATGTCACACAAAGCTCAGTTTACATTCTGCCAGGTTGTTGCGCGGGCTTTGCAACAATTGAAATTTTGTGAGGTGTAAGCAAAGTTTATATATATAAAGTTTATATTAATTTAAAATAAAATAAAAATACATTTATATCATTTATATTGCCTGTATGGGAACCAGTTATGAATTTTTGTATATATATATATATATATATATATATATATATATATATATATATATATATATATATATATATATATATATATATATATATTTTTTTTTTTTTTTTTATTGGAGAAAATGCTAATATAAAAATTACTCTGGTCTCTCACTAAGAACTAATTTTAAATCCTTCCATTCCCATTTTTTTTTTTTTTACTTTTAAACATCCAGTGTTTGCATAGCTTAAAAATGAGAATGCAGATTCATGATTTTCATCTGCAGAACAAGATGGGGGAAAAAATATAAAACATTATCATATGATATTTTAATATGCCTAAAACATAAATACAATATGCATATACAAGCTTAAAAAAATGTCTTCTTCATTTACAGTAGCACTACTGCTTTTACGTAAACAGTAAAGTACTGTAAATTCCATATACAGTAAGTTACTGTAAATTTCATAAAAATACCCATAATGCAGTGCGTATTACAGTAGTTAACCGTAAATAATATAAGTGGTATTTTACTAGGCTTTTTTTGCGGTAAATAACTGTAAAATTATGGCAAAGTCTAACAGTGTTGTTCTGGTAAGGAAGGAGAATCTGTTACAATGGGAGGGGGTGGCACATCCCTCCAAACACGCCCTCCAGCCAAATTATTACCCAGAATAAAAACCTTAATTTCTTTTTGACTGAGGAAAGAAAGACATGGATATCTTGGATGACATCGGGGTGAGTAAATTATCAGCAAAAATTTTTTTGAAAGTGAACTAATCCTTTAATACAGCAACAGCAACACCAGATCTCAACTGCCCTTATCAGTCTACAAAACAAATGCCAAACAAGAGTAAAACGTATGTTTACCTCAACAGCATTTCTATATCACTTTCCAAATGTAGGTCAATTTAAAGTTTAACTCCCCTACCTCACTTTCCTCTCATATCACATGGATAAATGACGAACATTTGTGATCAACTACTGAAAAGAAAAAAAAAAAAACAGTGACTATCCAACTTACACATCGATCTGTCAGCACATTCACCTGCAAACAGCTGAGCTGCTGAAAACACCAGGTGTTTCTAATTACCCATGCGTCTTACAACACGAATACAAAATCAAATAAACGCATAAATGTCTATCACACGAAACAAGCAAACATAAAAGTATCTTATTACGTAAACTACATAGATATAAAAAGAAAAGAAATATCTATCCGTCAAATATTTTCTCGAAAGGAAAAAAATTAAATAACGGACGATCCCCCATTTTGCTACAGCCGACTCATGGCCGCAACAATATAGGGAAATCAAAACAAAAGATTGATATAATGAATAAGGTTTATTACATAATTCTAGGGGTTTCACAAAGTGCAATAATAAATTTTATACCATCTGAAATGTCCCAAAATCCAGACAGACGCTAGATCCCGTTTTAGCGAGGAAACAAGAGGCTAGCCGTAGATGATGTCACCTTTCCGTTCTCCCGCCCCATGCACAGAACTGAAACACACATATCTCCACCTCCTAATTTGAAGCAGGTGTTCATCATCTCTGCTGCCACTTACAAAACCAAAAGAAATACAAAACCAAAAAAATACAAAGAATACAAAACACACCCACACCCATAACAATACCAATTGAACCACATATTAACATGTTTAATATTTTTTAAATGTAAATGAAAAGAGGTAGGGTTGTGTTTGATATTTCGTTTTGTTATAAATACATGCTGTGAAGATGATCAATGTTGTTGCCTGAACCACATTTGTGTTGCTATTAATATGTTTAAGATTTTTTTTAAATGAAAAGAGGCAGAATGGTGTTTTATAACATATTTCGTTTTATTTATAAACAATCAGTTCATTTTAAACAATTTATTCATTCAGATCATACAGCTGAATGAACATATTCAAGCAGCTACTTTGGCCCAGTGCTAGAGTTGGCCTGCCCCCAGCCTGGGTCTGGTCCAAACGTATAATGCTGCATTATGTAAGGCAATTATTTATTATTTGCATTGGCTGCCATGCCATATCACCCTTACAATATACTTGCTTTTCTGTTAAAATTAACAGTGTTTTTTTAATGTAGTCAAGTCACCTTCATTTATATAGAGCTTTTAATAACATGGATTGTTTCAAAGCAGCTTTACAGTGATAATAGGAAATTAAAGTAACAGAGATTGTTTTGGCTTTACAGCAGCTCTAGAATAAAGTTATTATCCAGCTAAAGTTAGTTTTGATTGATTCACTTCCGTTAGTTATTAACTTAGGGGCTGCTAACACGACACCGTTATAACAGAAAACCCTTAAGTTCTCTCTGCGCAAACTTTAAAAACGTGAACCTGTGAAAACGCTGATGGCGTGCACATGCATATTACGAGTTCATTCTATAGGTATGCGCATTTGAATATATATGTGCTCAGGCGTGTAGTCCTTCTTTACAAACCAACCCTCAACAAAACTACTTGTCTGGCCTTAAAATTTATAATACAGAATTTTTATTGCTTCCGCATAGCCACGTGAACCGGAATTATCCCGACAACGTTTTATCTGTACAGAGGTAAAGGGAAGGGAAGGAGGCCTTTACAGGGGAGAGATTAGTTGACACTTCAGGACTGTGTTGTCGCTGTGTCCAGGCGCAGGTCATTCATCAGATCTGGATACGGCCTGGATCCCGTGGACTGCAGTAAACCTCGGGATAAACAGAGAGACTAATATTAGCGTAGACGCCATTCTTCTTATGATGTAACAAGTACAACAGGATTAATGGAAAGTGTTCACGGTTCCGGCTGACCTAATCTATGCTCCCTAACGTTGAATTATAGAAGTCTATAATGTGTTATGTGTATACTAGGTCAAGAGATGTGTTTTTATTCTAGATTTGAACTGACAGAGTGTGTCTGCTTCCTGGACAATGTTAGGAAGACTGTTCCAAAGTTTTGGTGCTAGGAAAAGGATCTACCACCAGCAGTCGATTTTGATATTCTAGGTATTATCAACTGGCCGGACATAGACGCTTTAATAACATAAAAATAATAATAATATCTGGAGTGTTTATGCAGGGATGTGTAGGTTGTTGCAAGCGAAACGATACTTGAAACTATTTAATGGAAATCTATAACACTCACACCTGTTTTTTGGGGTGTACTAGAATATGCTTTCATGCTTGATTTGTTCAGAAACACATTATTTTTCACATGTTACATTATTACAGCACCTCTCTCCCCAGCCTGTCCTGAACTTGCCGTTTATTTCCTGTTTCGATGAATCCCCTCCTTCCGAAATACGCTGTGATTGGTTAGCTTGCCCAGCACTTAATGCGTGTTCGGTAACTGTCACACCCCTTGCCATAAATTCGAACTGTACTCAGATGTAAATATTAAGGATGGGGTCAATTTCAAATAAATTCAAGCCTGATTCAGACTTAAGAATGTTAACAAACAAGAAGATCATGCAAAATGGATTTCATGCATGGACTTTGCAAGCACTGATTTCACAGGACATTTCAGAGTGGTATGTTTTTTTTTTTTTTTTAATTGTCTTAAACATTTTAAACACACAGTTAAACAACATTTAATCATGATACTTGTTGGAAAACTATGGTAATACGAACAGTAATTGATCACAAAACCATTGTTCATTTTCCTAAGGGCCAGTGAACAGTCTTACAAAAGCAAGAGCTTACAAAAGCTACTGTAAACACTATATCAGCTCTGATATGTGTTGTGTTTCATGCAATTTGAAGCATGCTAAGAGCCTCAAAAACGCCTAAGAATATTATTAAAGTATGATGTGTTGCCATGGCAACAATTTAAAGGGGTGGTTGATTATGATTTCACTTTTTTAACTTTAATTAGTGTGTAAAGTTGCTGTTTGAGCATAAACAACATCTGCAAAGTCACAACGCTCAAAGTTCAAAGCAAAGGGAGATATTTTCTTTTAAAGAAATTGCTTTTTAAGGACTACAACAAATGGCTGGTAGGGACTACACAACATTCCTCCCGGGTTAGTGACATCACGAACCCTACAATTTACATAAACCCTGCCCCCAGAACAAGATTTATAGATTATCATGACAGAATACACTAATCAATGACTAGAAGATATCTGCACACAAGCAACATAAATTCATCAACTAACCATTCAGAAATGTTGTCTACATGTTGTCACTTCTTCTGGAGTCTCTCCATCTTTGTCTGACTTTGGTTTGAACATAAAAGGCTAAAAGTTTTTGAAATTTTCTGTGCATGTCTGTGTGAGGTAAAAGGACACAAGCTGTTGAAGCTCTGCCCCATACAAATTTGCGTATCTTGTATTAGAGCAGTTAAAATTTGTGCTTTGAGTACAATTCTTTCATACTGACCACTGGATGTTCAACATGGCACCTCATGGCAAAGAACTCTCTAATGATTTGAGAATTAGAATTGTTGCTCTCCACAAAGTTGACCTAGGCTATACGAAGATTGGTAACACCCTGAGTTACAGTACAGGCCAGGATCATACAGAGGTTTTCCAAGATGGGTTCCACTTGGAACAGGCCTCGCAAGGGTCATTCAAAGAAGTTGAGTCCTCGTGCTATGCTTCAGGTGCAGAAGCTGGCTTCAAAAAACAGATGCATGAGTGATGCCAGCATTGCTTTAGAGGTTGCAGAAGCGGAAGGTCAGCTTGTCAGTGCTCAGACCATACACCGCACACTGTAACAAGTCGGTTTGCATGGCCGTCGTCCCAGAAGGAAGCCTCTTCTGAAGCTGGCTCACAAGAAAGCCTGCAAACAGTTTGCTGAAAGCAACTAACCATTCAGAAATGTCCTGTTGCATTCTACATGTTGTCACTCCATCATTGTCTGAATCCGGTTTGAACATAAAAGGCTAAAAGTTTTTGAAATTTTCAGTGCATGTCTGTGTGAATGCAAGCTGTTGTAGCTCTGACCTCTGTGCTGGGATCAGCAGCTCATTTGCATTTAAAGGGACAGACACAAAACCGGTGTGTTTTTGCTCACCCTCAAAAGGTGACAATTTTGACATGCTATATAAAACTATCTGTGGGATATTTTGAGCTAAAACTTCACATACACACTCTGGGGAAATCACATACACAAATCAGAGACTTATTTACATCTTGTGAAAAGGGCATTATACCACCCCTTTAAGATATCAAGAATGCTTTCTCATGTCTAAATCTTCCCTGTTTTGACATTTTGCTAATGAAGGTTGAAGCAAATTGGGTGAAAAATAAGAGTTTGATTTCAAAACATTTTGAAAGCAACACACTTCTTGCTGCCAGTTGGTGGCACTATGAATTTGTTTCAACGCCATGGCCAAACTGTTTGAGATCTAAAAAATCTGCTTGCAATTTAGCATACTCAATGTCTTGACTTCATGCTGACCAAGTTTGGTTGCGATCAGATGAATCCTCTAGGAGGACTATATCAAATTCCAGAGCATTCGCCCTTTCAGGGCTTTGGCCTTAATAGTAATCCTTAGGAAAACAATACGGCCTTTGCCTTTAAATGGGTCAGAGGTGTATATTTTAGCACAATTATAGTACTATTGGTGTACAGCAGGCACATAGCCACCTCAGAACAGCCTTAACTTGTTTGTGTAAAATGACCTGTTCCCCTGTCCGGATGGCTGTGGCTACTTTTTCAGGCCTTTTGTTCCTAAACTATAAATCCTTACATGAGAACTGATCCACACTCACTTCATTAATAAAGTTTTGTTCTGTATCACTTGTAAATATTTAGATCAGTCCAGTACAGCCTCTGAGCACAGGTTTTAGCAGTGAGCTGCAGCAGTGGCTCAGGTTTGCAGCTGTTCAGGACATCTGCTTATATTTTCTTGGAGAAGAAACCATTTACTCTCAGCAGATGGCTGATTTTTACCCTCTCCCATCCTTGGTAAATGCTCTCAGCAAGGTGCAGAGTTTTAAGGTGTCAGAGAGTTGGCTGGATCCTTGGCTATGTGGGTTAGAATTGGTTGTGCGTGTGAGGCAGGGTTAGCTGCAGGGGCTTTAACCCTCTGAGGTCGGCAATCACGCCGGCGTGATCTGCTCGCTTTTTTCCTTATGAGTTGAATTGAGACCCGAAATACTCTTTTGACTTTGATTTTACAAAACAAGTTTCATACATCAATCGATTCTGTTAAATGTGTATTATTTTTGTGTATACTCACAATAAAAACAAAGTGTTGTGCTTTTTGCCAAATAAAGAAAAATAAACACGAGGCGAGTTCTGCCTTCTCTCTGCCAGTGTAGTCCATTCTGAAACGCGTCCGAAAATGAGCAATAACTCAGCGAATACTCAGTCAAACAGACATACAGACGCACAGGCATGAAGCTTGAATTCTCTCCTTTTAAATGAAGTAATTTATATAAAAAACAAATATTCTCATCTTGTGAAATCTGTATTAAAAGAGAGCGATTCCAGTCGAGCTAATTACAGCTGATTCAGATGTAATGTGACTCCACCCACGGAGAGCGCACGCTATTCAAACGCAAATGGCTGAGGCAATCCGCGCAATCCTGTGAACGCCCCCATATCAGCTCGAGAAAACACACAAGTTTATTCAGATCATTACTTGTTCACACCGTCTTGCAGCGCTGTGAGGAATAATAATAATAATGGAAAATGTCCCTCAGAAGTGCGGGTATATCGAGGAGCGAGCTGAGGAATACTAGTAAGTTTTTTCCTTCTCGCGTGAATTTCTTCACGTGGGTTTCTGTTTATGAATGAATGAACGGCAGAGATGCGCGCTGTTTACCACAGCTGGCAAAGACAGTTTAAATTTAAATCGCGTGTGTGAATGAATGATGATGTTTCAGCAAACTGTATTGCTATACTGAGATGAGTAAAAATCGAATGAAATATGTTGAAATAAAATGAAGGCTTTTTGTATAAGCAACGTATTAAACTGCAAATTAACAATATGCCCTAATATTTCATGAAAACAACGTTACAGTCAGGCGAAATATGAAAGTAATGAATACATATGTAGGCCTATAATCATTTTTTTTTTTACAAAGAAAGAGTACACTTGAAATATTGTTGAAATTGTAATTATTGTTGTAATTGTACCCTTTTTAATCAAATAGCAAAACATATTTACAAGATAGATGTAAGCAAAATCTTAAATGGTCAATATAAGTCTTCTTCTAAATATATCTTTTGTCCTTGCATTGTGGCTCAGTCAGTGTCACACCTGAATGAATGGCTAATTATGCAAAGTCATTATGCAGAGTGGGTGGGACACTGTATTCTAAGATGTAAACCACTCCTCGTTCACGCCCCCTCGCATATTGGCTTTCCAAGCAAAACCTGTTTTACATCAATTTATATCAATGTATGGTTTTATGTGAACGATAAAGCAAGACTATTTTCACATAATTTTGAAGAAAAAACTCAAGGCGAGGATATCCATTAGTCAAAAGTCTTATTGACACATATTTACTATGTGTTTTGTGGCCTTATTTCAGAAATTTTAGTTTTTAGTTTTTTTAATAACCATACATAAACATTATTCTCTCAAAAATGAAAACATGTACATACACGTGGCTCACATATTATGGTAGCCCTGTTTGTGCTTTATAGAGTGAATTTACACCTTTGCCATTAATATGTTTATAAGCAACTGAAAAAAGCACAAATGTCAGGGCATGTCAGAACATCTCAAGGGCCCCAAAAACAGCCCAGACCCCAGAGGGTTAAACTATGGTAGTCTTGAGATGAGAAATAATTATCATATTCATGAGCTGAGAGGATGTGATCATTGCTCTCTCTCATTGATTTTATTTACAGGTGGAAATGTGTGCACATCCCATAAAATCCCATAATAATCGTGATATGTCTAATTTACGTGTGTAAAGGTTCAAATTACTCAATTCTGAGGTTAAATTTTTATCATGGTTTTAGGGTCACGGTTTCGGTACGTTTCTGTATGTGCTATGTTCAGGGGAAAATGACTACTTTCAAATAAAAAAAAAGAAAATAAAAAAATAATCAAACTACAAGCAACAGCACTAAGAAATTGAATAATCAGATATAAAATAACAATGCATATAATATTTCACTATATAAATTAAATAAATATGAATCATTATTGAAGTTACAAAAGCTATTCAGTCAAGAGCAGTGTGTGATTACTTTGTCATTTGTTGTTTAAGATTAAAAAGACAGACAGCAGGAATATTAGGCTTCTTTCCCTGTAAGGCATAATGAACGATCCAGTACTATTACACATGCTTTGTCTTTCTTGACTACGTTCACTTATAACCGACTATGTTTGCTAGGATACAGAAGGGCATGTTGAAATAATTTTTTGTGTGAATTTGTCTAAGCGCTATACACATGCTTTCAGTATGTGCACACAAATCTTCTCACACCATGCGCAAGCTATATATTTTGCATCTTGCTCTTGAAAGTTTGAATAAGCAATAGCAAGGCTTAAATAAGTTTAGTGTAAACACAGATAGCAATGTGTGCTGTTCAGGTCTCACCTGCTCTCACGTGTTATCAACACCTGGGTGGTGATTCCGTAAAGGGCTGGTCATAAGAACATACGGCACTCATATTGAACAAAGTTGACAAAGAGTGAATTTTTTTTCCACACTTTTTGATCATCATGGTTGTAACGTATTGGGATGCCAGAAGTACACTTCCAGTCAAAAGTTTTAAATTGGTAAGATTTTTTACCCCACCCCCAAATCAAACCTTAACCCTCTCGAGTCTCAGGGGGTTTTGGGGCCCTGGAGAAGTGACATGCCCTGACATTTGTGCTTTTTTCAGTTGCTTATAAACATATTAATGTAAAAACTGTCATTACACTGTATTCAGCGCGAACTGGGCGACCATATGTGAGCAACATGTATGTACATATTTGTATTTTTGAAAGAATAACGTTTACACGTCGTAGACAACATAAGGAGTGGCGATTGAGTGTGACCTGAACGCACCAGTAAGTGGTGAGATATTTTGCTAATTAAATGAAGAATAATGTGAGAACTTTATAATGTCTGGTTTCTCGGTCATCTTAGTGAGCTTTTATTACGCGCAATTTTATTTACATGTGCAGTATGATGATTTAAGCGTCTTGCAACGCTTGTGTGGACAAGAGACTTGAAACTTGGAGACTTGGAAAACATTTGAAAATGCTAGTGTAGACAGAGCATTTTGAAATGAATGTCTGGATTAGTGTAGTCAGATAGTGTCATAACTGTTTTGATTTATGAAATTGACAGCTGCTTTCTTAACTCTGCAAGAACTACAGCGTTGTTAACTACAGCACATTCATTTAGAACAGTGATTCAACTGACTGGAACTACCAGTACAATTAGCTGTTTGAACACAGACTGCAGTTTCAGGACCCCATTTCTATGACCCACTTTTTTATTTATTAATGTATTAACAATTTAGAGCACTTACCATTCAATTCTGCATTTGTATTATTAATTTTAAGGAATAATATAGTTGTTGAATTATTTAAATTTTATTTATATATTGTCCTAATCAACCCCTAACCCTAAACACAATGGCTGGTAACACTCTTGAAATAGCAACCCAATTTGTTTAAATATATGAGGCCCCGTATTCTGGATAAAAAAAAAAAAAAAAAAAAAAAAGTTCTGATGGAAAGAAATACCTTATTTTTTAACACGGAAGCAATACATTTTCTATGTATGAGTGACACAAGACTTAATTTTCATTAGCCCCTTCCTTTTCCTTGCGCTGGTGCAGGAATTCTTTCAGTTCAAATATTTAAAATACAATCATAGTTGTCATTTTAAATGTCCGCGTATTACAACAAAGAATGTATGATTATATGATATGATATAATGATACAATATTATGATACAATATTATGAGAATAAACTTGTAAGGAAACACCACAGCGGAATTTTTTGACAAGTGGAACAAGGTCAGTCAGAGTAGTGATGGGAAGTCTGATTCTTTTATTAAAATGGAAATTTTGTTTTCACAGTTACATGTTTTTCATGTTATTTTACATTGGACATACACATTTACAGTCTATTAAAATCTGTAAAATCTGTCAAATAAAACAGTAAAATTGTTAAATTGTTTTTTGTTTTGTTTTGTTTTTAATAGTTTAATTACATTTAGATTTTAAGCTCTAAGCAGGTCAAAACATGTTACATAATCAGATGTATGTTGTAAATCTTACCAGGGTAAAATATTTTACTATAAAAAGCAGTTTCTGTGCGTACAGCTAATGTGACATTAAAATCAACTGTGGTTGTTTGTGCCACTAGGTGGTTGGTAAAGACCAGCTTTAATGATCGACCATGAGTATAGTGTAAAATGCGCAGTAAGCACTGCAGCTGTATGAATTCCAGTGTTTTACTGTATGCTCTGCTCTCACTCAACTAATGTGCTCCTCTTCAATATTTGATATCGCTCACTCATACATTTCCCTGTTTTGCATTCTTCCTTCCTGTAAGTTGTTTCTAAGAAGCAAAAAGCACCCAAAGCGGTCCTCATGAATGTTGACTTTATCTGTGTTTGCAGTTTTCAGCAGAGGCTGTTATAGTTCAGTTTAAAAAAAGTTCACATTCCTGCCCACAATGTATGAAAAACTACGGAGCCCGGGAAGTCACCTGTGGGAAAAAAAAAACAATCCGTGGCGACGGTTTTGCAATCCGTCTGCTCAGTTTATAAACCGTACTCACGAATTCTCAAACTGTTCCCTCGGTTTAACAAATGGTGCCCACGGATTAATAAACCGTACCCACGAGTTTCTAATCCGCGCTCTCAGATTTGTAAACCGTGCCTTCAGTTTTTGCAATCTGTACCCACAAATTCATAAACCGTGCCCACGCTTTCGCAATCCTTTCCCACGGGTTTGTAATCTGTACTCACGGATTTGTGGCTCACTCTCATTTTAGAAGAAAATGTTGTTGACGAATCTTATTGTATATTGTTTTATTGAATATTAAGTGGAATACATCAAATTGTCTTAACTGTGTCTGCATGTTTAAAGTGATTCTCAATTGAAGCGGGTATGGGGTGGAATATAGCCTATGAATTAATATGAATGACGTGCATCAAAATCTTTTGTTTATTTGTGATAATCTTAGCACTTTATTATATTGTCTAACCTGTATTATGACTGATATTTGACGAATTGCCTTGTTCCTTTTTTTGTAAGTTTCTTCTAAATGTAGCCTAGCCTAAAAATGTAATAATAATAATAATAATAATAATAATTAGTTTCTAACTAGGGGTGTGCCGGTTTCAGAATTGGTGATGACGGTTATGACGTGAGTCAAATGTGACGGTTCATAACATAACCGTCGGCCGGGGGGGGGGGGGGGGGGGTGGGGGGTGGGGGGGGTTGCGAAGGTCGTCTGTTATAGGACAACTTAGTTTGAATAAACAAGCAGACACTGATATTAGCTACTTGGTTGCCTATTAAACAAATAAAATTAATATCTCAACATCCGCACCAATGTTTTTTTTTTTTTTTTCAAAGCCGCACCCGCCCGCCATCCGCTGATTGTTTTGCGGTCTATGGACGATGCAATGCTCTGCTGATGCGAGCTGCAAGAAAGCCCTTGTCTGTTCTAGAAAGGATGCAGCAAAGATATTTAATGCTAATGTATGAGGCATAGGCCTACGCTGAGTTTCATTCATTTACGATGAGATGCGCTCTAGTTCACAATGAAATGCAATGCAAGTGAACGCGGCGCGCCCGTGCCTGCATGTCGCGGTTATTATATTGTCTACTATGTTTTCTTTTATTTATTAAATAGGCTACATGAAATTGGTTGATGAAACATTTATTAAAATTAAGATACAATTTGTACAAAACGAAATTCGTTTTAAAGAAAGGCTTTCTACAAAGCAAAACTTAATGAAGTGGTAAAAATCATGTCTGATGATTTACAAAACAAAACTTCATTAAGTGGTAAAAACCATGTCTCCCGAAATATTGCGCATCTTATGATCCAATCTTTTATTACAATTGTTTTTTGAGCTAAAATGTAATACACATCATATTTACACACACTGTATATGTTTCGTTTATCAAACATGTTTGGGGCCAGTCAAGGGCTAAACTGCACGATCACGGTAATGATACATTTGTTATTATTGCAAATGTTTATTGCTAATGTTTATTATTGCAAATGTTTTTCCTTTGTTTAATAAATGTCATAATGATGGCACATCACTATATCATAGTCATAGCTTTTATTTCTATCTCAAATGATTGGCGGTCGGTCAGGGGGCACTTGGCAAAGAATCAAATACAGTTGGAAACGACGTAGATCACTAATAACACAGACTGTTAACAATTGTTTTTAATTAGTATTTAAACATTCTCTATGATAAAAAAATGTTTGTAAAAAATATTTTAATAACACGGTTTTGGCGGTTATAGAGTTCTAATGACGGTGTTCAACTATAACCGTCGGTCTCACGGTTATATACTAACTGTCACACCCCTATTTCTAACTATAAATGAGTTCACTTAAGACATAGGCTATGTTTATCAAAAAATAATTTATGAATGCTTTGTTTAAGCAAAAATTATGCAAAAAATTTAGGCCTATTTTATCCAAAACTGTAAAAGGTTAGGTTATAGCCTATAAAAATAAAGCATTCATAAATTATTTTATGACAAACATATTACTGTATTACTAAGTGAACTCATTTATAGTTACAAACTCAAATAATACAAATAATAATAATTATTATTATTATTACATTTTAGGCTACATATTTAGAAGACACTTTTGTCCAAAACTTACAATAAAAAGGAACAAAGCAATTCGTCAAATATCAGTCATAATACAAGTTAGACAATATAATAAAGTGCTAAGATTATCACAAATAAACAAAATATTTTGATGCACGTCATTCATAAATCGTATATTCCACCCCATACCCTCTACAATTGAGAATCACTTAAACATGCATACACAGTTAAGACAATTTGATGTATTCCACTTAATATTCAATAAAACAATATACAATAAGATTCGTTAACAACGTGTTCTTTCAAAATGAGAGCGAGCCACAAATCCGTGAGTACAGATTACAAACCCGTGGGAACGGATTGCGAAAGCGTGGGCACGGTTTATGAATTTGTGGGTACAGATTGTAGAAACTGAAGTCACGGTTTACAAATCTGAGAGCGCGGATTAGAAATTCGTGGGTACGGTTTATTAATCCGTGGGCACGATTTTGTTAAACCAAGGGAACAGTTTGAGAATTCGTGGGTACGGTTTATAAACTGAGCGGACGGATTGCAAAACCGTCGCCACGGATTGTTTTTTTTTTTTCTCCCACAGGTGACTTTCCGGGCTCCGTAAAAAAACAAATAGCTGTATTACTTTAATAAAAAAATAAAAAATAAAATAAATAATAATAATAATAATAATAAATAATAAAATTTTCTTTGCTGTCTACTTTAGTGCCACTCGTATAATGTGTTCTATCTGACAATGGCTTTGACAGATTTTTTTGATTTGATCAGACCTTTGTCCTTCCCTGTTCAAATGAGAGCTGGACAGTATATTAACCCTCTGGGGTCTGAGGTGTTTTCTGGGCCTTGGAGGTGTTCTGACATGCTCTGACATTTGTGCTTATTTCTGTTACTTGTGACATTTTCATGGCTAATTAGACTGTATTCAGCACAAACTCTGCTACAATAATATATCAGCAGCATGTGTGTAAAAGTTTGTTGTTTTGAGATAATGACATTTATGCATGGTTTGTGAAAATACAAAAAAAAATTCTCACTGAAATAAGGTCATGAAACCCATACTGATTATTTCTTCACAAGACTTTTGAAAATTGTATGACGTAGCCTAGAATATTTGCTCTAAAACTATGTGAAAATCACCCTGACTACTCATTCAGATAAGACAATATATTGATTTAAAAATTTTACGACATGTTTTGTGTGAAAAAGCTTTATGTTGGAGCTCATTAATATGTAAGCTTTTCACACCTGAGAAAGACAAAGACCCTCCCCTAACAGCCCTATTAGGAGTTATCAGGCCCTATCATTCTGAGCAACCTTGCACAAAGAATGAGGAGATTTAAAAAAGAATGGCTTTTAGATTTTTTGGATTTATTTACAACACAACATAATCCAAAGATACAAAACAAATGACAAAAAAGCACTCATTGAAAACAATTATCCAAAGACAGAGACCTTTGTGCCATTCCTAAAAACATTGTACATACCTTTCATTTCCAAGGTGTTTGATTTTCACTTTACCATGTTCATGTACAGAGACTCATGTGAATGTTGAAGTCAGCAGGAGTGGCATCTGGGCCCAGAAAAAAAAAAAAAAAAAAGTGAACATACTGATATCAAGACAAACTATAGGCCTGCACGATTTTGGGAATAAATTTGAGATTTTTCTGGTTAAAATTGCTTTTTAAAATGCACAGAATACACACATACACACACACACACACATAAATGTTTCCAACAATATATAATATAATGAACACCAGGTTTGTTGTGCCTTGTAGGCATTGGCTGCATAAAATAATAATAACAATAACGAGAGCAGCCTATACATCTTCCAAAATATTTCAGTTACAACTAAGCTAGAGAAAAATATATTGATTATCATGTTACTTCAAATGTTTCCATTCGTTATGATGATATGAAATGAGATAATAGTAAAAACATGAAGCCGTTTGGTGCTTTTCAAACGCGATCGCAATCCAAAATATGATACATTCAAACGCGATCGCGCTCAAATATAAAACATTATGGTTACCGTATCTACATTTGAGCAGATATCCACAAACACAGTAACGGTAAACACGGGTCTAAATATTATAATATTCAACATATATCTAGCAACAGTTCAACTGCAATGTGAAATTTATGCAACAATAACAAACTAATATGTAAGAATTTCTTACCTTACATCTTTCTTGTCTTCAAATCACGTTCTTCTTCTGAGGTAATTCCAATGTAAGCTCACGGCGCATCTTTCAAACTCGACGAAAAGCAGAGACTTGTGAAGTGTTTTGGTGTTTTGTTTTTGAGGTAACGAGCGCGTTCGCGTTCCATGTGGAGATTTGCATGTGAATATCTTTTGCGCGAGTGGGCGTGTTCAAATTAAAAAAATAATTAGGAAGCGTTTGAGAAGCTGGACATCTTGTTGGTTTTATACAAATTACTTAAACAGGGAATATTTGTTTTCAGTTTGAATCCGATCATTTAAAAGTACACACTTAAATATTTATAAAGGTATATGGCTCATAAATGTGTGACAAGTATTCGCTGAGTTTTGTTTCAGTTTATAGACGTGCTCAAGAAAAAAAAGTTCACCGCGACGGAGAGGCAGAACGCACACTCTGTTTATTTTCTTTATTTTACAAAAGCACAATGTTTTGATTTGATTGTAAGTGGAAACCTACAAAAGTAAAAAATATCACAGATTCTTTTTTTATATTTCTTTTTTCTGTATGACCATAAATGACGGAGTAATTTATGTTTATAGTGCTACAATGTGAAGAAAATCCGGCAAAACACGCCGGTGCGTTTGCCGACCTCAGAGGGTTAATATATTCACAGCCGATTCACAACGTTTTACTGGTAGAATGAAATGTATTTTTATTTATTTATATTTTTATAAGTTATGCGTACACAATAACTTTAATAACAATAGCAATGATTTTAATTTTAATTCTGACTGTGAATTTACCTAATTATAGCATCATTGTTTTAAATGTTAGTTGCAAAAATGGTGTTAGAGTTGGTAAATTCAATTGTTCCAATCAAATTTTCTGAGATTTTAACCGAGGTATGTGTGTTGAACACCATTGAAGACAATGTTAGCATCTGTTAGATTTAATAGTAGGGGGAAAATGGTTACATTTTAGTTTTTTTTCCTGTTATTTTCATCTTCCGGGTTTAAAATCTTCATCGTGTCCACGTCACAGTGGCAGAGCACTATAGTACTTTGATGACTCATCGATGTCTCATAATTATTCATGTAACTGAGTTTTCTTATTCAATGAAAAGACACTTGCTTTTAATTATTCATGATACCACGTGGAACTTTCCAATGACAGACATGTCAAACTGTGATATCGTGTAGTAGGTGAGAGAGGCAATGATGGGACGCACGTATGTTTTCGTGGTGCAAAAGTTCCAGTGCATCTTTCCCCGCGATGCTGCCAGGGCTAGACTCTGGCTGCGGGCGGTTGGTTGGCCATCAACCATGGACACATCTAAACCATGTGTGTGTAGAAACCTCTCAACTGGAGAATGTTGAACTTCGGCCTTGTACACCAATGCAGGTTGCGTCTTGCGAGTAATGCGGTTCTGAGGACTTTTCTATCGCTTCAGAGGTGTGTGTGTGTCTAAAATGTTACCCTGACCATTTTACTTGCCTTTTGTTAAATAATCACTCGTTATTAAAGGGGTCATATAATGCTACATGCACTTTTACAAGTTGATTGTACTGAAATGTGTGTTGGCAGTGCCTGTACACAACCATCATAAAATGATAAAAATCTATCCAGTGTTTTTTTTTTATCTGTTCTGTTCTTGGGTGTAATAAGGAACACAGCAGTCATTTTGATGTTCCTAAATCCGAACTTCTGTAGACGCAGTGGCTGAGTTTGTTTTCGAAGGGAATATTCCCCACGATCAACGTCAATGCTTTCATGTTTGCGCAAATCATTTCACATACCAGACTGCTTTACAAACGAGGTCAATATAAAGCTGGTTTTGCTAAGAAGCTGCTCCTGAAAAAAGGATCGGTACCAACTATTCGTGTTCCTGCTGCACCTCCAGAAGAAGAAGTGAGTGTAACGTTTTATTAACCTTTATATTAATATTTATATTAATCTTTGCAAATCGCTTGCTGCACGCTTCACGATGAATGCGACTGTTTACACTCAGGGGTACAGTACGGCATGTTTTCTATATACGACGTTCTCAATATAATTCATAATCCCACTTTTATAATGAACGCGTTATGGTTATTGTGTTATTGAGTTACGTATGTACGCGTGGAACAGAGGGGCGGGGTGAGCAAAGCTCATTATCATTTAAAGACACATGCACTCAAATGGCGTGCTGAAAACAGAGCTGTTTTTGACCAGGTAAAATGAGTGTTTTCTTAAAATACTAATGAGTATTTTTAATTAAAGCATATTACAAACTTTTAATTTAGACCCTAAAGAATCATATTAGCTTGTACAAAAATGGCATTATATGACCCCTTTAAAATTTAGATATTTTGATAATACCTCAATTGTATGGAACGTATGCTTAATTTGTGCAAATTTTTATGTCACTGTCCATCTTTATTATGTGGGTTTAGGGGGCGCGTAGATCTAGGCTATGTACAGAATGTTTTTTTTTTTTTAAGCGGAAAATTTATTATTTTCAAATATATGCATTTAGAGTGTGTATATAAACAAATATATATTTTATAATGACATAATTATACATATACACTCACCTAAAGGATTATTAGGAACACCATACTAATACTGTGTTTGACCCCCTTTCGCCTTCAGAACTGCCTTAATTCTACGTGGCATTGATTCAACAAGGTGCTGAAAGCATTCTTTAGAAATGTTGGCCCATATTGATAGGATAGCATCTTGCAGTTGATGGAGATTTGTGGGATGCACATCCAGGGCACGAAGCTCCCGTTCCACCACATCCCAAAGATGCTCTATTGGGTTGAGATCTGGTGACTGTGGGGGCCATTTTAGTACAGTGAACTCATTGTCATGTTCAAGAAACCAATTTGAAATGATTCGAGCTTTGTGACATGGTGCATTATCCTGCTGGAAGTAGCCATCAGAGGATGGGTACATGGTGGTCATAAAGGGATGGACATAGTCAGAAACAATGCTCAGGTAGGCCGTGGCATTTAAACGATGCCCAATTGGCACTAAGGGGCCTAAAGTGTGCCAAGAAAACATCCCCCACACCATTACACCACCAGCCTGCACAGTGGTAACAAGGCATGATGGATCCATGTTCTCATTCTGTTTACGCCTAATTCTGACTCTACCGTCTGAATGTCTCAACAGAAATCGAGACTCATCAGACCAGGCAACATTTTTCCAGTCTTCAACTGTCCAATTTTGGTGAGCTCGCGCAAATTGTAGCCTATTTTGGGACTGCTGGATACTGGATGTTTTTCCCTTTTCACACCATTCTTTGTAAACCCTAGAAATGGTTGTGCGTGAAAATCCCAGTAACTGAGCAGATTGTGAAATACTCAGACCGGCCCGTCTGGCACCAACAACCATGCCACGCTCAAAATTGCTTAAATCAACTTTCTTTCCCATTCTGACATTCAGTTTGGAGTTCAGGAGATTGTCTTGACCAGGACCACACCCCTAAATGCATTGAAGCAACTGCCATGTGATTGGTTGATTAGATAATTGCATTAATGAGAAATTGAACAGGTGTTCCTAATAATCCTTTAGGTGAGTGTACATGTACATTTATAGCCTGGGTTTCCCCATGCTGCCTTGCGCGCAGCGCAATTTTATTCACGCTGCTAGGCAGCCTGGACACCATGGACCAGATTTTCGCCTCAAAAAGGGAACCAATCAAGGGCTTGACATTAACTTTTTGAGGCACTTGTCCTTCGGACAAGTAAATTTATGTTTTACTTGTCCATCCACAAAAGTCACTTGTCCGGGTAAAGATTTATAATTTTATCTTTTTTTTTGTGTGTGTGTTTTGCTAATCTAGAATTCGAACAAACCATTGAAAGCATCCAAACACTATCAATATTAATAAAATTCAGTTGAAACAGTAGAAAGGAACGTGTCCCAAGAACAGAGTTCCCCTTCAACAAGAAATAAGGATCTCCAGACTCCAGATCTCCAGACTCCATAATACAAAGTAATACTTTGCACGCTGGTGTGCAGGGTATCACCAGAGGAAGTGGTGACACTTGTAGGTATCCTCAGTATTTGCAAGCTAGCTAGACTTACTGTATAACTTACTATATCTAAAATAATTTTGTAGACATAGAGATGCACCGATTACAATTTTCTAGGCCGATTCCGGTTTTTCATTGAGTTTGACCTGCCGATTCCGATTTTTTTTTCTAACCACTTTAAAGCACACACAAATATTTATTTTTGATCTTTTCTTTAACCCTTTCACGCGTAAGTTTAAAATATTCTAACTGACACTCCCCCCCACCCCCAGGGTGAGTTTTTTCAAGGCGAACGTTCCCTTTAATGTTTCCATGGGGACGCGTCATGCGATACACTGCAGCCACAATACTGTATGACAGATGTGTTGCTTTTATTTCGCTTTTCCTTTTTTATTCAAAATATTCACAAACTTGATTACCATGTCATCAATCAGCCTATCTGATATTCCAATTCTCAAATACGTGTAAGTGAGTGTGTTTGGTTGTTTAAAAACCTTTATAAATAATCTTGATCTATAACATGAGATGGGCGCCGCAATGTTGTCCTGTCAGTCGGATTTACAGCACGTGAATTCAACAGTTTCTCCCGAAATAAATGCAAGAATGTGGCCGGTGAACTGAGAAGAATAGAGTAAACTTTTTAGTTACTTCCACTATGTTTGTCTGATATGAATAACACATGTCGGCAAATTATATTTGAATAGATTGTTATTGCTGCTTCCACAGACATCAGTGTGTATTTTACAAACTCCAAATGTATTGTTTTATTCGTGCTTATGTGTATTTAAATATCTGAAACCTAAAATAAATATTATGAGGTTGAAAACACTGCTTAGTTGTGATATATGACAGCGCTGAACGCGTCCGACTCTGGCTCAGCGCCAGCCAACGCGCAAAAGCACAGTTTGAATCGGGCAGTTATGCGACGTCTCAAATCGGCAAAATTAAATCTGTTAAATTATAGACGTAATGAGTGGCACATAACGTGAAGTAACATGGCATTTTATTTTGTTTGAAATTGAACTTGTCCAGTACGGGACAACTAATTTTCTCTTCCACTTGTCCTACAAAAAAATCCACTTGTCCCGGACAAGCGGACAAGCCTTAATGTCGAGCCCTGCAATCACAGAAAGGGGAGGGAGCAGCAAGACGATGATGACGTCAATGGGACACACCGAAGCAGTTTGTTTATATCTATGGATCCAACATGGCATCAGACGCGAAGTTACCTTTCGATGCAGCCTTAGATAGTGTTCTAAGTAGTTTAGAACACAAGTTTATTTCGTCGTTTTCCTCGTTGAATTTCTGTCGCTCTACATACGTCATCTGGTTTAATTGAAACGATTGGCTATGAGCTACGTACATGCACATTTTATAGACATTCGTAGCGCCCAATAAACGGCTCTGGGCATTCGTAAACCACGCCTCAAATTAGGGGTGGGCGATATCTCGATATTTAAAATATATCGAGATATTTTTTAAACACGATATGGATTTTGACATATCGTATATATCTATTTTTTTATATTTAATTCTGATTTAATTCTGATATATTAATTCTGACAAGCGCGCTCATATTGTAAGAGACGCCGACGCGACCACAACATTGCCCAACATCAAATGGCAAACGTAATGCAAGCGGAACGGAACTGCTCGTTATTGTGTGGTTGAAGGACCGTTTATCAGTTTGGACCAGTGCAGCGCGAGCCGATCGTGATCATGCGACACTGTTACTACACAGCGCTAATAAGAGATCCAGTAAAGAAAGCATTTGAATTCGCCACAGAAGTAATAACATCGCTGCGAGATCTAGTGAGAAACATTTACATTTTTCCGTTATTAACGGATGAAACAGCGCTGACGTGGAAACCTGGAAGAAACGTGCCATGAATGAACTATCCAGTGTCCACAGATCAGCAACATTCACCATGGATTTACTGTAGTAACACTAACTGCAACCATGGAAGTTTGGCAGGAATATTAGGCTATAATGCCTTCAAGTAACATTACGTCGGTTTTATTTTGACATTATGAATACAATTGCCTCAAATGTTAATCTGAACTAAAATAAACCTGTGTTTATAACTACTACAATATTACATTTAATTTTTTCCAAGGAGCTGTTTTGTTTTATATGCTCCTAAGAAGAGTCAATTATAGCTCCAGAATTGTTCAAAGTAAAAAAAAATCATACTTTATGATGTTAGTTTTAATTATAAAAAAAGAATAAAAAAAAATATTATTTAAAAATGTCGCAGGAGCACTTTGTTCCTACATGAACTGCCTACCTCTTTGCACTTCAATAAAAAAGACTGTGGTATTTGGCATATTTGTTTTTTGCAGTAGTTTTTGGGGGGTTATTTTTCCTGTAAAGATATTGAGATATATATCATATATCGAGATATAGCTAAATATATCAAGATATATTTTTTGCTCCATATTGCCCAGCCCTACCTCAAATACGAGAAAATGAACGTGGTTCCCAGACCACGTCTCAATGAGACGAGGTCTGACGTTAGCCAGGCTAGTACATTTATATGTTTTAAATACAATTATGATTACTGTAGGATAATATATGTAGCAGGGAATTCAGTGAAATGACAAAAATAAGGTGTCAATGTATTTCATTAGACTTTAACTTTGCCAGCTATAAAAAAAAATTGCATTTCCTCATGTTTTACCACTGATTTTTAGTGACAGTCGATATGCATGGGCCACTGGCGATGACAGTCCCCCCCCCCCTCCTCTCCTCTGCCGTGCCATACCACACCCACTCCCCTCCCTTCTACTCACAGCCATCCACGCCCATTTAAGTTGCATTTTTCAAAAAGATTGTGAGCTAGACTTGAGCTGAAAGAGGGGGCTTTCATGACTCTTTAATGAATTTTAATATTATAACTGTACTTAAATATTTTTACCATAGTTTTAGTTGTCAAGTCATCTTTATTTTTATATAGCACTTTATACAAGACAGACTGTTTCAAGGCAGCTTTACAGTGATAACAGGAAAATTATGCATTTCAGTCAGTTCAGTTCAGTGATTGCAGTTTTCGGACATATAGTATAGACTGTTGCTAATTTTAATTATAGGCCTATAATTTATTGTAATCGACCTAAATGATTTTAGATCATTTTCAATGAGGAGGAGTAATCTTCTATGTAATCTTTTATTATCCTTGCAGCGCGTCGGTTATGTGGTGATACGCTATGAAATTATTGCGTGGCAGCTTTAATAATAAAAGTGGGCTTTCCCTATTAATAAAAATACAATAATACTAAAAATAATTGAATACATAAATTGTAAATGATAAATCCTCTTGATATTGATAGCTGATGCTTGTTTTGACTATCTCTGGATACACAATATCATGGTCTGTTGGCGCAACCCGGCACGGGGGTTTATCATGCATATTTTACACGTATAGTGTGAGCAGTCAAGTCACAGCTCGACGTTCCGATCGTATAGTGTGAGAACATAAAACGCAAGCTTTGGCTTTACATCACATGAGATCTACTCTAAATATTACTGAAAGGATAGAGTAAATGCTACCTTAGATAATCATTGTTATCATGTATGATTACCTTCAACATATCAACAGTTTCTTAGCATGGCAATCTGCTTGTATCAAGTAAGGAAGTATCAATTAATGTTTCCTGGTCTAATGGTGTGTTCACACTTGGCATGTTTAAAACGAACCCTGGTGAGATTGCTCTGTTAGTGCTTTTAATTTGAATAAGTGTGAATGCTGCCATCCGAACCCTGGTGCGCACAAAACTAGCAGACCGAGTCTGCTGAAAAGATGTGTCTCGGCCCGCTTCCAAACAAACTCTGGAACAGTTCAAATGAAATATGAACGCAACTCGGACCAAAGACATGTAACCAAAAATGTGAAGATGAGACTGAATGCTCACACATACCTCTTTTTTCTCGTCATAGTTGCAATGTTGCACATCACAGTTCGGTACAGGCATAGGAACTGCGTCTCCTTGCAGTGGATCTTTGTGTGTGTGACTGAGGGATTTCTGCCGCTGTTTTGACTCCTCACAAGTTCTCAGTTGGTCAAAATACCATCATATGTTAGGCTATACACATACAATGAGCGTATTTAGCCCAGCACACAGCATTGTTTTCGATGTTTGGTAAATTCCATCTCAAAATATAGGAACATATACGTCATAAAAGCTGACCAATCAGGTTGTGAACTTCTCCCTATGCCTTTAGGTTTGTTGTTAAAAATGGCAATGTGAACGCTTTTTTTTTTTTTTTTACCGAACTACAAGTGTTAACACAACCTAAATCTCCGTTTCAAGTGAGAATTCTATCTCTACATTGTTATCTTAACAGTCGTTTATGGGCACTATTCATTTATAGCACACCTTTAGTCGCGGATCAAGAAACCACTCTCCCTCACCCACTGAGAATTCTGTTGATTGTGCCCTAGTAATTGGTGATTCGATCACACAGAACGTGAAAATAGAGACACCAGCCACCATAGTCACATGTTTGCCGGGAGCCCGAGCGCCTGACATCAAAGCAAATTTAAAAGTGCTGGCTAATGCTAATCGTAAATTCTCTAAGATCATTATTCACGTCGGCACTAATGATGTTCGACTCCGCCAGTCGGAGATCACCAAAATTAATATTAAATAGGTGTGTGAACTCGCAAGTACGATGTCAAGCACTGTAATTTGCTCTGGCCCCCTTCCTGTTCGCAGGAGTGATGAAATAGTTAGTAGATTGTGTTCACTCAATCGCTGGCTGTCTCGGTGGTGTCCGCAAAATAATATAGAATTCATAGACAATTGGAAAAGTTTTTGGGGCAAACCTGACTTGTTGAAAAGAGATGGTATTCATCCCTCCTGGGATGGTGCTGCTCTTCTCTCTAGTAATTTGGCTCATAGTCTTAGAGATAAAAAAATGACAAATTGGGCACCAGGTCAGGAAGCAGACAGTCTGTCTGCTAGCAGCCTCGCGTCACCAAGGTCAGATAAATCCCATCACATAGAGCCTCTTTCACCTAGCTATCATCATATAGAGACTGTGTCTGTTCCCCGAATTTGGAAATCCCAAAAAAAAAAACGTCCAAACCCATCTAAGGTTAACCCTCTGGGGTCTGAGGTGTTTTCTGGGCCTTGGAGGTGTTCTGACATGCTCTGACATTTGTGCTTATTTCTGTTACTTGTGACATTTTCATGGCTAAAGTCTAATTACACTGTATTCAGCACAAACTCTGCTACAATAATATATCAGCAGCATGTGTGTAAAAGTTTGTTGTTTTGAGATAATGACATTTATGCGTGGTTTGTGAAAATACAAAAAAAAATTCTCACTGAAATAAGGTCATGAAACCCATACTGATTATTTCTTCACAAGACTTTTGAAAATTGTATGACGTAGCCTAGAATATTTGCTCTAAAACTATGTGAAAATCACCCTGACTGCTCATTCAGATAAGACAATATATTGATTTAAAAATTTTACGACGTGTTTTGTGTGAAAAAGCTTTATGCGGGAGCTCATTAATATGTAACCACACCTGAGAAAGACAAAGACCCTCCCCTAACAGCCCTATTAGGAGCTATCAGGTCCTATCATTCTGAGCAACCTTGCACAAAGAATGAGGAGATTTAAAAAAGAATGGCTTTTAGATTTTTTGGATTTATTTACAACACAACATAATCCAAAGATACAAAACAAATGACAAAAAAGCACTCATTGAAAACAATTATCCAAAGACAGAGACCTTTGTGCCATTCCTAAAAACATTGTACATACCTTTCATTTCCAAGGTGTTTGATTTTCACTTTACCATGTTCATGTACAGAGACTCATGTGAATGTTGAAGTCAGCAGGAGTTGCATCTGGGCCCTGAGGAAAAAAAAAAAAAAGTGAACATACTGATATCAAGAGAAACTATAGGCCTGCACGATTTTGGGAATAAATTTGAGATTTTTCTGGTTAAAATTGCTTTTTAAAATGCACAGAATACACATATTTATAAAGGTATATGGCTCATAAATGTGTGACAAGTATTCGCTGAGTTTTGTTTCAGTTTATAGACGTGCTCAAGAAAAAAAGTTCACCGCGACGGAGAGGCAGAATGCACACCGTTTATTTTCTTTATTTTACAAAAGCACAATGTTTTGATTTGATTGTAAGTGGACACCTACAAAAGTAGAAATATCACATTCTTTTTTTTATATTTCTTTTCTCTGTATGACCATAAATGACGGAGTAATTTAAGTTTATAGTGCTACAATGTGAAGAAAATCCAGCAAAACGCGCCGGCGCATTTGCCGACCTCAGAGGGTTAAACATTTTATTGATGTTCAACAAATAAAAAACAGCTATAATACAGATGAGCAAATGATAAAGCTTGGGTTGCTGAATATTCGATCCCTTACTCCAAAAGCACTCGTTAATGATATGATTTCAGATAATAACCTAGATATGCTGTGTTTGACAGAAACCTGGCTAAAACCAAACGATTACATTACTTTAAATGAGTCAACCCCACAAGATTACTGTTATAAACATGAGCCTCGTCTGAAACGCAAAGGGGGAGGTGTTGCTGTAATTTATAGTAATATTTTCAAAACCACTAAGAAATCAAGTTTTAAATATACTTCTTTTGAAGTGTTGGTGCTTAACCCCCTGAGGTCGGCGGTATCGCCGGCGATACCAGCTCGCTTTTTTTTTATCAGTGTAAAAGAAACTCATAAATACTCTGTTGACTTTGATTTTCCATAGGAGTTTCATACATCAATCGATTCTGTTAAATGTGTATTATTTTTGTGTATACTCACAATAAAAACAAAGTGTTGTGCTTTTTGCCAAATAAAGAAAAATTAACACGAAGCGAGTTCTGCCTTCTCCCTGCCAGTGAAGTCCATTCTGAAACGCGTCCGAAAATGAACAATAACTCAGCGAATACTCAGTCAATCAGGCATACAGACACACAGGCATGAAGCTTGAATTCTCTTCTTTTAAATTAAGTAATTTATATAAAAAACAAATATTCTCATCTTGTGAAATCTGTATTAAAAGAGAGCGATTCCAGTCGAGCTCATTACAGCTCATTCAGATGTAATGTGACACGCCCACGGAGAGCGCGCGCTATTCAAACGCAAATGGCTTAGGCAATCCGCGCAATCCTGTGAACGCCCCCATATCAGCTCGAGAAAACACAAGTTTATTCAGATCATTACTTGTTTACACCGTCTCGCAGCGCTGTGAGGAATAATAATAATGGAAAATGTTCCTCAGAAGTGCGGGTATATCGAGGAGCGAGCTGAGGAATGCTGTAGTAAGTTGTTTTTTTTCCTTCTCGCGTGAATCGGGTTTCTGTTTATGAATGAATGAACGGCAGAGATGCGCGCTGTTTACCACAGCTCGCAAAAAGACAGTTTAAATTTAAATCGCGTGTGTGAATGAATGATGATGTTTTAGCAAACTGTATTGCTATACTGAGATGAGTAAAAATCGACTGAAATATGTTGAAATAAAATGTTTTATTTTAAAATTTGTTAAAATTTTTATTAGGCTCATATATTTAAGTTAGCTATAGGTGACACACCTGAATGAATGGCTCATTAAGTATGCAGGGGCATTGTCTCATCAGGTGTGAACCACTAAATATGCATGATCGTTTACGCCCCATCCGCATATTGCCTTTCCAAACTAAGTGTTTCACAAAACTAAAATCAATGTATCGTTTTATGTGAATGATTAGGCAGGATGATTTTCACATCATTTTGAAGAAAAAACTCTAGGCGACGACCTAGAGTCCATTAGTCAAAAGTCTTATTGACACATATTTAGTATGTGTTTTGTGGCCTTATTTCAGAAACTTTCATTTTTAGTTTTTTCAATAACCATGCATAAACATTTTTCTCTCAAAAATGAAAACATGTACATACATGTGGCTCACATCAGGGGTGCAAACAGCGCGCTTTTCGGCGCCTCCCGCTTTTTTCACGTCAGTTTGGGTGACTTGTGTGAATCGTGCAGATCCGAAGAGTTTTTTTTTTAGGAGGGAGGGGGGGGGGTTAAGAGGGTCTGATTATAATTTAGCCAACAGTAATTCTGGATTGCGTCCACCGACAAGTAAATAGGAAATAAGCGAATCAGAACACTGCGCGCCAAACCAGCAGTATGTGCGCAAGCGTGAACCATTAGTGTTTCTGTCTCACTCTGGATCTGCCACTGCATCACATTTCTCTCTGCGTGGCGTGGAGTGTCCGTTTTTATGTCGGCTCTCATGTTAACTGGTTAGAGCTTGTGTTAGAGCACAATGCCTGCGTGACACACACACACTTCTCGAGCCGCGCCGAAACCGTGTGCTAGAAATAGAAGCGCAACCGCCGCCTATTTTTCACGCGACACGCAAGAGTGTTGGAAGTTTTCAGACAAAATAGAAGGCGCAAATACATATTAATAAATTACATTTTGATGCTTGAAAGTCTCTCGGTTTTGACAAATGCATATATAATTGTAATTTAAAAAACAGACCTAATTATCGATTTTCAAATATTGCCCCGTCAATAGGCCTACAGAACGAAATATTCTGTAGCCTATTTTGCCGTCAATACTGCCGACTTTGTCTTTGCTGTATCAGGCTATATATATATTATGTTTAACATGCAAGTGTAGATCTGTCGGTGCACAGAGCCACGCAGTCGCAGACAGCACGTGAAGTTCGTGAACACCGAATTCCCTTTTCTTTCTTATCTATTTGTGTTTGAATAGACATGTGCACGAAAAAATAAGCCAGTGTCCGTCTCAACGAGTTTCCCTGTAAACGCAGTCAAAATAAAACGGACGCGTGTCATTACCGGTATTATACGCGCATTCGTCTTAAAGGGACAGCACCCAATATACCTGCAGCTGTTTGTGTCACCAAAGTTAATCAAAGTTTAGTCAAAGATAAACTGTATTAATACTTAATACAGTTAATTTACCTGAAAAACATAAAGCACTGCTTTATTTCTCGTGTATTTGTGTTTTATTTTATTTATATTTGTATTTTGTTTATTAGTTTCTATGCAGATGCACTAGGCCCAGTGCTCGAAGTGGGGCGGTACTCACCGGTACGCAGTACCGGCACTTCTGCATTTTACTCCAAAGCGTACCTGCACGTTTTCTTGCGTACCGCTACTTCTTGCATGTAGCCGGTACTCTACCACTGACAGAAAAAGCGTCAGTGTCACGCCCATTTCACATATACTCCGTTTGCAATGCGTATGCGGAGCTTATTTTTTTTCCGCACCCATATTAACAGGTTAGACTAGAGCTTTCACACTGCACGCGGATGCGGTCCGGCAATGCGGTGCATATACAGCAGTCCAACGATCGTTTCCATACCGAGTCTATTTTCGCTGTGCTGCACGCGCTGAATTAAAGTGACAGTGCATGGTTCGTGGTCAAAATTAACACAGAATATGACATTATATATAATTTGTATTATTTAAAATTACTTTTAACATTTAAAAACAGACGTTTTCAAATTCCAAAGCTTGCAGAAGGTTCCTAATGGCAATACTGACTTAGGCTACAGCTTTCCTGGTAGCCTTGAGTGAATTAACTTGTCTAAGAAAATGATTCATAAAACGTATATATATCTGTTGAGCCTATGTTTACTGTCGTCACTGACACAGACGAAAATTAAAAGACTAAGTTCAGCTTTAGGAGGGGAAGAAATAGTCCAGGATAAGAAGTATAATAAGTAATAAATATAAAGATGAGGAGAGAGCAGGTAGCCTATTGATAAATAATGTAATGACAAGGTTTTAAAGATAGCCTATTTCTTATAATTTTTTGGCCTTCAAAAGTCCTAAATTGCACATATGTAGATCAGAGAAATCCAAATTTTCGCGGGGGAGCATGCCCCCGAACCCCCCTAACTACGGGGGTCTTGAGTCTGGTTGTCCAGGGCACAGGAAATTGTTAATCCGGCCCTGGGTGAAGGCGGTGAGAGTAAGGCAAGAGAGTACCGGCACCTTTTTCCCCCCACTTCAAGCACTGACTAGGCCTACCCTACACAATTACCCCAATCATCCTAGAATTATTAATTCTTTACAAAAAGAGCTATTCAAATCATCAGGTGAAATTGTTTTCAGGAAGTAGCAGTAAAGCAAGAAGAAGAAGTGCAAGATAGTTTTTCTAAATTGCATTTGACTCTATGTGCCTATAGGGGTGGGTTGGGGATGGTGGCAATGTAGTATCTGGATATTTGCCGCGGGACGACGGCTTCGATTACCTCTCTCTTTTTTGACCATACTTGTGTTTGCACCCCTGCACATATTATGGTAGTCCTGTTTGTGCTAAATAGTGTGTAATTTTTTTTTGCCATTGATATGTTTATAAGCAACTGAAAGAAGCACTTTCAGTTGCTTATAAGCAACTGAATAAGTTGCTTATGTCAGGGCATGTCAGAAAATCTCAAGGACCCCAAAAACACCCCAGACCTCAGAGGGTTAATGTAAAAATATATAGTGTAAATGATAAATCACGTTTGAGATTTGTGCTGGCTACTGTATACAGGCCACCAGGGCACCATAAAGATTTTATCAAAGAATTTGCGGACTTTCTATCAGAATCAATATTGACTGCAGATAAAGTACTAATTGTTGGTGATTTTAATATACACATAGATAATGAAAAAGATGCATTGGGTATGGCATTTAAAGACATTGTAAACTCAGTTGGAGTTAGACAACACGTGTCAGGACCTACTCATTGTCGTAATCATACTCTAGATCTAATATTATCACATGGAATAAATGTTGATGCCGTTGAAATTCTGCAGCAGAGCGATGACATCTCAGATCATTATCTAGTCTTGTGTAAATTACATTTAGCCAAGGCTGCAAAGCTGACTCCGTGTTATAAATATATTAGACCTATCACTTCTGCCACTAAAGATTGCTTTATCAATAATCTTCCTAATCAGTTTCATCATCTCAGCATCCCGGATAGCTTAGAAGAACTTGACATTGCAACAGAAACTTTTAACTCTCTCTTTTCCAGCACTTTAGACACAGTTGCTCCATTGCGCTTAAAGAAGATTAAAGAAAATAGTCCAACGCCGTGGTACAACGAGCACACTCGGGCCCTTAAGAGAGCAGCCAGAAAAATGGAGCGCAACTGGAAGAAAACAAAACTAGAGGTATTTTGGATTTCATGGAAGGAGAGCTCGATTACGTACAGAGAGGCTTTAAAAGCTGCTAGATCTGCTTATTTTTCAACCCTATTAGAAGAAAATAAACATAATCCTAGGTATTTATTTGAAATGGTAGCTAAACTAACGAAAAAGAAAGCTTCAAGCCCAGAAGTTTCCAAGCAACACAGCAGTAATGACTTTATGAACTTCTTCACTCATAAGATTGATAATATCAGGGACAAAATTATAACTATGCAACCATCTACTACAGTATCACATCAGGCAGTGCATTGTAGTCTCCCTGAGGAAAAATTTGATTCATTTATTGCTATAGGAGAGGAAGATTTTTGCAAACTTGTTAATTCATCTAAATCGACAGCATGTGTGTTAGACCCTATTCCGACTAAGCTACTGAAAGAGATGCTCCCAGAGGTCATAGATCCTCTTCTTAATATCATTAATTCGTCTTTGTCTCTAGGATACATACCAAAAAACTATAAGCTGGCTATGATTAAACCACTTGTTAAAAAAACGCAACTTGATCCTACAGAATTAGTCAATTACAGGCCGATCTCGAATCTACCTTTTCTGTCCAAGATATTAGAAAAAGCAGTATCCTCACAACTGTGTTCCTCTCTTGAAAGAAATGATATCTGCGAGGATTTTCAGTCCGGATTTAGACCGTACCATAGTACCGAGACAGCTCTCGTTAGAGTCACAAATGATTTGCTCTTATCATCCGATCGTGGTTGTATCTCTCTATTAGTGTTACTTGATCTTAGTGCTGCATTTGACACCATTGACCACAACATTCTTTTAAATAGACTAAAAAACTATGTTGGCATTAGTGGAATTGCACTAGCATGGTTTAAATCATACTTATCTGACCGTTATCAGTTTGTAGCAGTAAATTAAAGAGATGTCTCATCGATCACAAGTTCAGTATGGCGTACCGCAAGGCTCAGTACTAGGACCGTTGCTGTTCACTCTGTACATGCTACCATTAGGGGATATTATTAGGAAACATGGAATTAGCTTTCACTGTTATGCCGACGATACTCAGCTGTATATTTCTTCAAAACCTAACGAAACTTACCAATTCACTAAATTAACGGAATGCATAGCTGATATAAAAAATTGGATGACTCGTAATTTCCTACTACTAAATTCTGAAAAAACAGAGATTCTAATTATTGGACAAAAAACTTCCTCACGTTATAACCTAGAATACTGTCTAACACTTGATGGTTGCTCTGTTAAGTCTTCGTCGTCGGTTAGTAACCTGGGTGTGCTCTTTGATACCAACCTTTCATTTGAAAGTCACGTGTCTAGTATCTGTAAAACCGCATTTTTCCATCTTAAAAATATATCTAAATTACGCCATATGCTCTCATTGACAAATGCGGAACAATTAGTTCATGTGTTCATGATCTCAAGGCTAGATTATTGTAATGCTCTACTGGGTGGTTGCCCTGCACGCTTAACCTGTTTAGCTGCAACCCCACTTTTGAAAAATCCCCAGAAATGACATACCCAAACTGAAACAGATACAGTTCATGAACCCTTTGTACTAAAAGCACAAGTATGATCTCATTTGAAAGCTGACACCTGGCAGTTTATTGTAAATGTAGAATTAATTATTGTCATAATGAAAAAAATTGTTATAAATAGCTTCAAAGTTTTGTAAAGTTATTAGAAATTAGTTTTTATGAAACATCGTCATGAAAATAAAATTGAAGTTGGCACTGTAGCAATCTAGAAATGCACTACAGCTAAAGCCACATGTCTAAACATTTTATGTTTAAAATCTGAAGATAATAAGTCCAAAACTCTATTTAGTGAAATGTTTTTCAAGACCATGTCAAATGACTTTATTTTGATTTGACTCTAAAATGCAACTGATGTTTATTGTCATCTTCTAACCATCTATCCAATATATTGTCTCTATTGTTTTGTGGTGCAAACAAGCCCCATTCAGTCTCAGTCTCCCCCTGCACACATTCACACCTCTCCAGCCTGGTTATGGCTCTAAATATGCATTTCTTTTGTCTGCATTATAGTTACTAACGACTGGCTATTCACAGGCTATTCATAGGGTTTCAATCCCTAAATTCTTTCCTCAAAGTTCACCTCACATTTTAAACTGTATCAAATGCATTTCTTGAATAAGGAAACATTTCAGTAAGCATTCAAAAAATCATAAAAGTATAACTTCTAGGTGGCAGGTGCACCTAGGGCTAGCTAGCATGTTAGCTTAGCACACCATCAATACACGACAATTTATGAGATTAAAACCATGTTTGTGCTCCAAACTTTATAACGCAAGTCGAGTATTTTAAATAATCTTCTGTGATCTAATTTGGCTTCAGATAAAAAAAAATCAGACAGAAAATATACTATTGGTATAGTATTCTGCACAATGACAGTCTATATAGATTAGCATTACATTATAAATGTAATCTATTATTATGGAAATACCTGGCATGGCTTGAAAAACACAGGTAACTCAAATATCATTGCAAACATGTTTATTGTCTTCAAAACGTCTGTATCTGCATGTTACAGCGCAATCTCTTGTTAGCTTTGTGTGTATCAGTGACGTCCTGGAATGTCACATGATCATGGCTCTTCTTTGTGTTCTATATATGGACTAATACTGTGCACAGGGCGGCGAGGGCGCCCTCAAGCTATTGGTATGAATTGAAAACACGAGTATCCAAGTGCTCATAATGATTACATCGACGCATTTGGGTATAAATTCAATAAATATTATTCCTGTCTATAGAAATCTGATGTAAACCTACGAGAATATATCAATATTTCTCCAAATCTGCACATTTTGAGCTAAAGCCCTGAGGGACGTTGTTTTGTGTATCGCTGTCATGACGACAGCACGGGAGTTTTTTTATGAATGAAAGCGGCTGACGCGCATAATTCATATCAAAGGTATCGACTCATTTTTTCATTTCATAACACAAATTTTGAAATAACTGTCGCTATAAGTTTCTCAGAATACAATAGTGGTCAAATACTGAAACTTGAGTCTTATATCTTTTGGTATAACATTAAATCTGATAGTAACTTTGAACTATATATAAAAAAAAAACGCTTCAGTGCGCCGACGCACTGGCAACGGTTAACAGGTTAATAAACAAACTACAGCTAGTTCAAAACGCAGCAGCTCGAGTTCTTACCAGAACCAGGAAGTATGACCATATTAGCCCAGTTCTGTCAACACTGCATTGGCTCCCTATTAAACATCGTATAAATTTTAAAATATTGCTGATTACTTACAAAGCACTAAATGGTTTAGCTCCGCAGTACTTGAGCGAGCTCTTAACGCATTATAGTCCTTCACGTCTATTGCTATCTCAAAATTCCGGCCAGTTGATAATACCTAGAATATCATAATTGACTGCTGGCGGTAGATCCTTTTCCTATTTAGCACCAAAACTTTGGAACAGTCTTCCTAACATTGTCCGGGAAGCAGACACACTCTGTCAGTTCAAAGCTAGATTAAAGACACATCTCTTTGACCTAGCATTTACATAATACATTATAGACTTCTATAATTCAATGTTTGGCTGCATAGATTAGGTCAGCCGGAACCGGGAACACTTCCCATAAATCCTGATGTGCTCGTTACATCATAAGAAGAATGGCATCTACGCTAATTTTAGTGTCTTTGTTTATCCCGAGGTTTTCCCGCAGCCTGCCGGATCCAGGCCGTATCTAGATCTGACGAAGGACCTTTGCCTGGACCTGATGACAACGCAATGCTGAAGTGCCAACTAGTCTCTCCCTATGGAGGATCCCTTTACCACTCTACAGATAAAGCGTTTTCGGGAAATTCGTTTCGCGTACCTACCCCGAAGTGATAAAATAAAATAAAATTCTGTATCAAAATTTATAAGGAAAGACCAGTACTTTGTTTAGGCTTGGTTTGTAGGGAATTGCAAACCTGCACACATATTCAAACGCACATAACTCTAGAACCAATTCTTAATGCTCATGTGAATGCCATCAGCGTTTATCACATGTTCGCGTTTAAAGTCTGTGTAGAGAGAATGGTGTCGTCTTGGCGGCCCCTAATTTAATAACAAATGATCGTTGCGATGGAAGCGAATCAATCAAAACTAACTTTAGCTGGAAAATAACGTTATTAAAGAACTGCTATAAAGCCAAAACAATCTCTGTTACCTTCAATTATACGTTTATCTCTGTAAAGCTGCTTTGAAACAATCTACATTGTTAAAAGCGCTATATAAAGAAGATGACTTGACTTGACTTGACTTGACTTGACTTTAAGCTAAGCTATTAAAAACTCATGGCGTACACCAGAGATTGGGAACTCAAGTCTGCGTCTTGGACTTGAGTCGCACTTAAATCGCAAAAAAAAAAAAAAAAAACTTGCAACTTGACTTGGACTCGCGAACAGTGGCAAAAAAAAAAAGACTTCTGAGAATTGACTTGGACTTGTGAACAACTGACTCGAGACTTGACTTGAATTTGAAGACAGAAGCTCGTCAAAAACACATTCTCTCTGTACTACACCTCATGACAGCATGAAATGCCACATTTTACTATTCATTCTTAATTCATTCATTCCCTATCAATATGCGCTGCAGCAAACAAACTAAGCTAGCGTAATTTTTATTTGTGTGACACATCCGAAGGCACACATATTCATCACCCACTGGAAAAATGCTGTTATTTAACCTGTTAAGCTTCACCAGTGCGTCGGCGCACTGAAGCGTTTTTTTTTTTATTTAGTTAAAAATTACTATCAGATTGAATGTTATACATTGACAAACTATACATCATTAAAAAGATATAAGACTCAAGTTTCAGTATTTGACCACTATTGTATTCTGAAAAACTTATAGTGACAGTTATGTCTTAATTTGTGTCAGGAGTTATGAAATGAAAAAATGAGTCGATACCTTTGATATGAATTATGCGCGTCAGCTGCTTTCATTCATAAAAAACTCCCGTGCTGTCGTCATGACAGCGATACACAAAACAACGTCCCTCAGGGCTTTAGCTCAAAAATGTGCAGATTTGGAGAAATATTGATATATTTTCATAAGTTTTCATCAGATTTCTATAGACAGGAATAATATTTATTGAATTTATGCCCAAATGCGTCGATGTAATCATTATGAGCGCTGGACGCTGTGATGTATTGTGTTTTCAATCCATACCAACAGCCTGAGGGCGCTACATTCACAATAATAGTCCATTTATGTAACATGAAGAAGAACCATGATCATGTGACAATCCAGGAAGTCTCGAACACACACACAGCTATCAGAGATCGTTGTTACATGCAGAAAAAAGACTTTTTGAAGACAATAAACATGATTGAAATGATATTTGGTTTACCTGTGTTCTTCAAATAATGTCAGGTATTTCCATAATAATAGATTATATTTATAATGTATTGCTAATCGATATAGACTTTATCATTGTGCAGAATAATAAAAAATATATATTTTATGTCTGATTTTTTAATCTGAAGCGAAATTATATCACAGAAGATTATTTAAAACACTCTACTTGCGTTATAAATTAAGTTTGAAGCACAAAAATGGTTTTAATCTCAAATTGTCGTGTATTGATGGTGTGCTAAGCTAACATGCTAGCTAGCTCTAGGTGCACCTGCCACATATTGCAGTTATCCTTTTATAATTTTTTTCTAAATATGCTTACTAAAATGTTTCATTATTCAAGCAGGGCATTTGATCCAGTTTTTAAATGTTAAGTAAGAACTTTGATAAAATAAATTAGGGATTGAAACCCTATGAATAGCCAGTCGTTAGTAACTATAATGCAGACAAAAGAAATGCATATTTCGAGCCATAACCAGTCTGGAGAGGTGTTAATGTGTGCAGGGGGAGACTGAGACTGAATGGGGCTCGTTTGCACCACAAAACAATAGAGACAATATACTGGATAGATGGTTAGAAGATGGCAATAAACATCAGAAGCATCTTTAACGTCAAATCAAAATAAAGTCAACTGACATGGTCTTGAAAAACATGTAACTAAATACAGAGTTTTGGACTTATTATCTTCAGATTTTAAACATAAAATGTTTAGACATGTGGCTTTAGCTGTAGTGCATTTCTAGATTGCTCCAGTGCCAACTTCAATTTTATTTTCATGAGGATGTTTCATAAAAATTAATTTCTAATAACTTTACAAAACTTTGAAGCTATTTATAACAATTTTTTTTCATTATGACAATAATTAATTCTACATTTACAATAAACTGCCAGGTGTCAGCTTTCAAATGAGATCATACTTGTGCTTTTAGTGCAAAGGGTTCATGAACTGTATCTGTTTAAGTTTGGGTATGTCATTTCTGGGGATTTTTTAAAAGTGGCATTGCAGCTTAACAGGTTAAATGAACAACAAACAGTAACAATTTTAGCCAAGTCTTATCTTATGATAATCTTTGTCATTTCATTTAAAAAGCAATCAATTAGTCCAAAGGGGAGCTCCATTTTATGACCCTGTCCAACTCATCGGTTTGTTGAGTCTGGGTGCATTATTATATTGCCTTATCACAAACGACACACAGACGGCAATTTTGTTCTTTGTGGTGTTTACTGTAACACTTGTTTATACATGGGTTATGAATGGATTATTAATGTTTGTCTCTCCTCAATGTGTAATAAGATTAAGTATTTCATATAACTAAAAAAGTGGCACACTTCACTTCACTTTCAAACAGCTGCAATGGGTATATAATCTTTAGAGTTATAGTAAATCAGCCTTAATGTGCTGGGGTCATACTTGTTTCTTGTTGTTTTACTTTGGGCTGTAGAGAAACAGCAGGTGTTTAGTTGTTCTTTTGGCCCTGTAATGTGTAGCTCTGCCAACTCAACAGGCTGTGTCACTCCTCATTTCCTCCCCCCTCTGGAGCGGAAGTGCTGAATCTCTGCCAAAATAAGCATCCTAAAAGGATCTGAGAGAAGGGACATGCAGAAAAGTCACACATTTCAAGTCAATAAAGTGAAACATGTAGCACATTTAGTAATCAAATCAAACACTGGAGATTAACCCTCTGGAGTCTGAGCGGTTTTCTGGGCCCTTGAGATGTTCTGACATGCCCTGACATTTGTGCTTTTTTCAGTTGCTTATAAACATATTAATGGCAAAGGTGTAAATTCACTCTATAAAGCACAAACAGGGCTACCATAATATGTGAGCCACGTGTATGTACATGTTTTAATTTTTGAGAGAATAATGTTTATGCGTGGATATTGAAAAAACTAAAAACTAAAATTTCTGAAATAAGGCCACAAAACACATAGTAAATATGTGTCAATAAGACTTTTGACCAATGGATGTCGTCGCCTATAGTTTTTTCTTCAAAATTATTTGAAAATAGTCTTGCTTTATCGTTCAAATAAAACCATACATTGATTTAAATTGATGTAAAACAGGTTTTGCTTGGAAAGCCAATATGCGAGGAGGCGTGAACGAGGAGTGGTTTTCACCTGAATTACCACCCACTCTGCATAATGACTCTGTATAATGATGAGCCATTCACACAGGTGTGAAACTGGCTGAGCCACAATGCTTGGACAAAAGATATTTAGAAGAAGACTTATATTGACCATTTAAGATTTTGCTTACATCTATCTTGTACATATGTTGTGCTATTTTATTAAAAAGGTAATAAAAAACAATAATTACAATTTCAACAATATTTCAAGTGTACTCTTTCTTTGTAAAAAAAGAGAAAGATTATAGGCCTACATTTTATCTATGTATTCATTACTTTGAAAATAGCCAACATTGGAACAGCTAACATCTTAGTTGATGACTTTATTTTTGACAAAAATATTAGGCTATTTTATATATAGAAATTGCTAAACAAAAGCTTATTTGACGAGGCAGTATATTCTACAGTAAAAACTGTACCCAAATCTACTAAACAAAATGTTGTCTTTCATATTTCGCCTGACTGTAAAGTTGTTTTCATGAAATTTTAGGGCATATAAATGTTAATTTGCAGTTTACGTTGCTTATACAAATAGCCAACATTTTATTTCAACATATTTCAGTCGATTTTTACTCATCTCAGTATAGCAATACAGTTTGCTAAAACATCATTATTCGTTGACGATAGGCTTATTTACTTTAAATCCAGGAAAGTTGTTAATGAAAAAATTATTAAAATTAAGATACAATTGATACAAAACGAAATTCGTTTTAAAGAAAGGATTTGTACTTTTTGTTTTTAGGTCTCTGTGAAAGTTTGAAAGTCTTTTAGTGTTTTTTTTTTAGAGCTCGCGTCCATAATGGAGAAAAACAGAGCGCATGCCGTTCATTCGTCAATAAACAGAAACCCGAGAAGGAAAAACTTACTAGTATTCCTCAGCTCGTATTCCTCGTATTCCTCATTATTCCTCACAGCGCTGCAAGACGGTGTAAGCAAGTAATGTTCTGAATAAACTTGTGTTTTGGTTTTCTCGAGCTGATGGGGGCGTTCACAGGATTGCGCGGATTACCTCAGCCATTTGCGTTTGAATAGCGCGCGCTCTCCGTGGGCGGAGTCACATTACATTTGAATTAGCTCTAATTAGGTCGACTGGAATCGCTCTCTTTTAATACAGATTTCACAAGATGAGAATATTTGTTTTTTATATAAATTACTTCATTTAAAAGAAGAGATTTCAAGCTGCATAAAGACATATATCACGTGTATGTGTGAGAAGTATTCACTGAGTTATGGTTCATTTTCGGACGCGTTTCAGAATGGACTACACGGACAGAGAGAAGGCAGAACTCGCTTCGTGTTTATTTTTCTTTATTTGTCGAAAAGCACAACACTATGTTTTTATTGTGAGTATACACAAAAATAATACACATTTAACAGAATCGATTGATGTATAGAACTCCTATGGAAAATCAAAGTCAACAGAGTATTCATGAGTTTCTTTTACACTGATAAAAAAAAAGCGAGCTGGTATCGCCGGCGATACCGTCGACCTCAGGGGGTTAATAATAATTTTAGATCACTGACAAGGACCAGATCTGAGAATGTGGATAGGTTTTGGCAACTGACATTCCAACCTTTTTTTTCCAGGAGACCCCTAATTTAAAGGGGTCCTATTATGCTTTTTAATTATTTTTACTTTAGTTAATATGTAATGTTGCTGTTTGAGCATAAAAAAGATCTGCAAGGTTACAAAGCTCAAAGTCCACTCCAAAGGGAGATATGTTATTTAAAGGGGTCATATAATGGTACATGCACTTTTACAAGTTGATTGCACTGAAATGTCTGTTGGCAGTGCCTGTACACAACCATCCTATCATGATAAAAATCCATCCAGTGGTTTTGTTTTAATCTCCTTATATGTTTGACCCTCTCTGAAATCAAGCCGTTCGATATTGTGACGTCATAATATCCAACGCCCCTCCCACGGTGCTGAGTGACAGCCGTGTTTCAACACAAGACCCGCCCTGAGCGAGCTGTGACAGCTGTCCTCATAGTAGTCCGCCATTGTTGATATGCTGGAGCAGAATGGCGTCTAAGCGATTGTGGTGTTCTGTTCTTCGGTGTAATAAGGAACACAGCAGTCATTTGGATGTTCCTAAATCCGAGCCGTTGAAGACGCAGTGGCTGAGTTTTGTTTTTGAAGCGATATGCCCAAAGGATTGACGCGGGGATTCCCTCACGGGGATTCCCCACGATCGTCCATGCTTTCATGTTTGCGCGAATCATTTCACACCAGACAGCTTTACAAACGAGAAAAAATGGATCGGTACCAACGTGCTACTGCTGAACCTCCAGAAGATGTGAGTGTAATGTTTTATTAACCTTTATATTAGTATTTATATTAATCTTTGCGAAATTTGCAAACCTTGCTGCAGGCTTCACGATGAATGCATCTAAGGTTTACACTCAGGGTACATTACGGCATGTTTTCTATGTACGACGTTCTCAATATAATTCATAATCCCACGTTTATAATGAACAACACGTGGTTATTGTGTTAGAAACGTTGTATGCACAGAACAGAGGGGCGGGGTGAGCAAAGCTCATTATCATTTAAAGACACATGCACTGAAACGGCGTGCTGAAAACAGAGCTGTTTTTGACCAGGTAAAATTAGTGTTTTCTTACAATACTAATGAGAATTTTTAATTAAAGTATATTACAAACTTTTAATTTAGACCCTAAAGAATCATATTAGATTGTACAAAAATGGCATTATATGACCCCTTTAACAGAATTTACTTTCCAAAAACTCCAACGAATGGTTTGTTTGTACTACAACACTTTTTTTCCGGGCTTTGTGAAGTCATTTAAATAATCTCCGCCAATGGAATTTGCAAATAAAGGTGCAAGGCCTGGTTGAGCTGCATTAGAGAATACAGTGTTGTCGCTATGTCAAAGAAATGCTGTTTTGTCCACCCCTTTTCCAAATCTCATTTGTTAGACCTTCCTTAACCCTCTGGGGTCTGAGCTGTTTTCTGGGCCCTGGAGGTGTTCTGACATGCTCTGACATTTGTGCTTATTTCTGTTACTTGTGACATTTTCATGGCTAAAGTCTGATTACACTGTATTCAGCGCAAACTCTGCTACAATAATATATCAGCAGCATGTATGTAAAAGTTTGTAGTTTTGAGATAATGACATTTATGCGTGGTTTGTGAAAATACAAAAAAAAATTCTCACTGAAATAAGGCCATGAAACCCATACTGATTATTTCTTCACAAGACTTTTGAAAATTGTATCACGTAGCCTAGAATATTTGCTCCAAAACTGTGAAAATCACCCTGACTGCTCATTCAGATAAGACAATATATTGATTTAAAATTTGTACGACGTTTTTTGTGTGAGAAAGCTCTATGCGGGAGGTGTGATCACGTCATTAATATGTAAGCTTTTCACACCTGAGAAAGACAAAGACCCTCCCCTAACGGCCCTATTAGGAGCCATCAGGCCCTATCATTCTGAGCAACCTTGCACAAAGAATGAGGAGATTTAAAAAAGAATGGCTTTTTGATTGTTTGGATTTATTTACGACACAACATAATCCAAAGATACAAAACAAATGACAAAAAAGCAATTATTGAAAACAATGATCCAAAGACAGAGACCTTTATGCCATTCCTAAAAACATTGTACATACCTTTCATTTCCAAGGTGTTTGATTTTCACTTTACCATGTTCATGTACAGAGACTCATGTGAATGTTGAAGTCAGCAGGACTCAGTGGCATCTGGGCCCTGAAAAAAAAAAAAGTGAACATACTGATATCAAGAGAAAGGCCTGCATGATTTTGGGAATGAATTTTAGATTTTTCTGGTTAAAATTGCTTTTTAAAATTCACAGAATACACACACACACACACACACACACACACACACACACACACACATGTTTCCAACAATATATAATATAATGAACACCAGGTTTGTTGTGCCTTGTAGGCATAGGCTATGCGCAGTGCTGCATAAAATAATAATAACAATAACCTATAGCAGCCTGTAAATCTTCCAAAAGATTTCAGTAACAACTAAGCTAGAGAAAAATATATTGATTATCATATGTTACTTCAAATGTTTTCATCGTTATGATGATATGAAATGAGATAATAGTAAAAACATGAAGCCGTTTGGTGCGTTTTGCTTTTCAAGCGCGATCGCGTTCCAAAATATGAAACATTACGGTTACCATATACATATCTACGTTTGAGCAGATATCCACAAACACAGTAACAGTAAACACGGGTGTAAATATTATAATATTCACCATATATCTAGCAACAGTTCAACTGCAATGTGAAATTTATGCAACAATAACAAACTAATATGTAAGAATTTCTTACCTTACATCTTTCTTGTCTTCAAATCGCGTTCTTCTTCTTCTGAGGTAAATTCAATGTAAGCTCACGGCGCGTCTTTCAAACTCGACGAAAAGCAGAGACTTGTGAAGTTTTTTTGTGCTTTGTTTTTGAGGTAACGAGCGCGTTCGCGTTCCATGTGGAGATTTGCATGTGAATCTCTTTTGCACGCGTGGGCGTGGTCAAATTAAAAATAATTAGGAAGCGTTTGAGAAGCTGGACATCTTGTTGGTTTTATACAAATTACTTAAACAGAGAATATTTGTTTTCAGTTTGAATCCGATCATTTAAAAGTGCACACTTAAATGTTTATAAAGGTATATGGCTCATAAATGTGTGACAAGTATTCGCTGAGTTTGGTTTCAGTTTATAGACTCAAGAAAAAAAAGTTCACCTCGACGGGGAGGTAGAAAGCACACCCTGTTTATTTTCTTTATTTGACAAAAGCACAATGTTTTGATTTGATTGTAAGTGGACACATACAAAAGTAGAAATATCACAGATTCTTTTTTTATATTTTTTTTTTCTGTATGACCATAAATGACGGAGTAATTTAAGTTTATTGTGCTATAATGTGACCAAAATCCAGCAAAACGCGCGGGCGTGTTTGTCGACCCCCAGAGGGTTAAGCTGATGAACTTAGAGTGGTTAATGTATTTTAAACACCGTTCCTCAACATTATAACCCCAACGTTTATCTGTGTGCTACTCATTTTATGGAGAACAGCTTCCAGAAACTGAGAGTACAATGCAGGCTATGCACAAAAGCTTATCCTGAAATGAAACAGTTCCCACTTTGTCGGGACAATCTGTTGTTTTTGGATCACAACTTGTTATTTGTGGTTGCGTTTTCTATTAACAGTTCCAATTATACGTTTAATGGTGTTGCTACAGTGTAAACAAAGAGCAAAGCTTTGCCTCCACTAGCCTTCTTACTAACATTACTGTATTGATTTAGTGTTTACAGCGTTTGTAAGACCAGGGACGTGCACGGGGGGTTGCTCAGGTTGCCCGGGCAACTGCCCATATGCATTTTCAGGTCAGAGCAACTGCCCCTCAAAATTCCTGTGCACGTCCCTGTGTAAGACTGTTCACTGTCCCTTAAGAAAATGTACCATGGTTTAGTAACTGATTACTGTTTCTATTACCATTGTATTACCAATAATTTGTGAGCAGCATGTATGCAAAAGTTTTTAGTTTTGAGAAAATGACATTTATGCTTGGTTCCTGAACAAATATATATATTTAAGTCACTGAAATAAGGCCATACAACTTTTGAAAGACTTTTGAAATCTGAGTCACATAGCCTAGAATATTTGCTTCAAAACTATGTGAAAATCATCCTGCCCACTCATTAACATGAAACACTAAAATGATTTAAAATTTGTAAGACATGTTTTGTTTAAGAAAGCTGTATGCGGGGAGGGATCATCATGAATATTGAATATGCGGGGAGGGATCATCATGTGAATCATCATGAATATTGATGTATTTCACATCTGGGGAGACAAAGACCCTACCATAATGGCCCTATTAGGTGGGACTGTGAGGGAAATTGAACAAAGAATGTGAGGAGAGTAAAATAATGGCTTTTGATTGTATGGATTTATTTACAACACAACATCATAATCCAAAGATACATCACAAAGGACAAAAAAAGGACATCATTGAACACACTGATCTAAAGATGTGAACAGTCACACACCTTTGTGCCATTCCTTAAACAGTTCCTGTTCAACATACCTGTCATTTCCAAGGTGTTTGCTTTTTCATTTTACCATGTTCATGTACAGAGACTTGTGTGAATGTTTAAGTCAACAGGACTCATCAGTGGCATCTGGTCCCTGTAAAAACAACAACTGTGAACATGCTGATATCAGGAGCAACTATAGGGATGTGCAATTTAAAAAAAAAAAAAAAAAAACTAATTGATATTTAAAAATCACAAAAAATAAATTATATATATATATATATATATATATATATATATATATATATATATATATATATATATATATATATATATATACAGTGAGGAAAATAAGTATTTGAACACCCTGCTATTTTGCACATTCTCCCACTTGAAAATCATGGAGGGGTCTGAAATTGTCATCGTAGGTGCAAGCCCACTGTGAGAGACATAATCTAAAAAAAAAAAAAATCCAGAAACACAATATATGATTTTTTAACTATTTATTTGTATGATACAGCTGCAAATAAGTATTTGAACACCTGTCTATCAGCTAGAATTCTGACCCTCAAAGACCTGTTAGTCTGCCTTTAAAATATCCACCTCCACTCCATTTATTATCCTAAATTAGATGTAGCTGTTTGAGGCCGTTAGCTGCATAAAGACACCTGTCCACCCCATACAATCAGTAAGAATCCAACTACTAACATGGCCAAGACCAAAGAGCTGTCCAAAGACACTAGAGACAAAATTGTACACCTCCACAAGGCTGGGAAGGGCTACAGGGAAATTGCCAAGCAGCTTGGTGAAAAAAGGTCCACTGTTGGAGCAATCGTTAGAAAATGGAAGAAGCTAAACATGACTGTCAATCTCCCTCGGACTGGGGCTCCATGCAAGATCTCACCTCGTGGGGTCTCAATGATCCTAAGAAAGGTGAGAAATCAGCCCAGAACTACACGGGAGGAGCTGGTCAATGTCCTGAAAAGAGCTGGGACCACCGTTTCCAAGGTTACTGTTGGTAATACACTAAGACGTCATGGTTTGAAATCATGCATGGCACGGAAAGTTCCCCTTCTTAAACCAGCACATGTCAAGGCCCGTCTTAAGTTTGCCAATGACCATTTGGATGATCCAGAGGAGTCATGGGAGAAAGTCATGTGGTCAGATGGTCTAAATGTGTTTGGAGGAAGAAGAATGATGAGTACCATCCCAAGAACACCATCCCTACTGTGAAGCATGGGGGTGGTAGCATCATGCTTTGGGGGTGTTTTTCTGCACATGGGACAGGGCGACTGCACTGTATTAAGGAGAGGATGACCGGGGCCATGTATTGTGAGATTTTGGGGAACTACCTCCTTACCTCAGTTAGAGCATTGAAGATGGGTCGAGGCTGGGTCTTCCAACATGACAATGACCCGAAGCACACAGCCAGGATAACCAAGGAGTGGCTCTGTAAGAAGCATATCAAGGTTCTGGCGTGGCCTAGCCAGTCTCCAGACCTAAACCCAACAGAGAATCTTTGGAGGGAGCTCAAACTCCGTGTTTCTCAGCGACAGCCCAGAAACCTGACTGATCTAGAGAAGATCTGTGTGGAGGAGTGGGCCAAAATCCCTCCTGCAGTGTGTGCAAACCTGGTGAAAAACTACAGGAAACGTTTGACCTCTGTAATTGCAAACAAAGGCTACTGTACCAAATATTAACATTGATTTTCTCAGGTGTTCAAATACTTATTTGCAGCTGCATCATACAAATAAATAGTTAAAAAATCATACATTGTGATTTCTGGATTTTTTTTTTAGATTGTCTCTCACAGTGGACATGCACCTAAGTGGGAGAACTTGCAAACTAGCAGGGTGTTCAAATACTTATTTTCCTCACTGTATATATATATATATATATATAAACTTTTATGTTTTGGAGGGAGAAATGCGGATGACATGTAACTATAAATCATTAGAAAAGAACACTTAAGTAATAGAGGAAAATATATGAATTATCATGTTACTTAAAATGTTAAGACATTATGACGTAAAAACTTAGCCTAATGTTTGGTGCTGTTTGCTTTTCAAATACACAGTGTGAGTGACCCAAACTCACAGCGCTCGCAAGGACCGTTTGCTGAAACGATCGAGCCGCTCCTCATATGAAACATTATTGTTACCACATAAAAAAACATCTATGTTTGAGCAGATATCCACAAACACAGTATTTTATAGTAAACACTGGTCTAAACATTATAATATTCAAATGTTTCATGTTAGTGTAAACAGTCTTACTTGCCTACTTTTATATCATGTTGTGTTTTATATTATAGAGCATAAAACATTCTTGTGTCGTACATGTACATTTATTTAGCATTTAAAGGTTGGTTACCTTTCTATAGTTCATATTTCAACATGTTTCCGTCGATTTCATACATTTTAGTCTGGCACCAGTTCAACTAGTACAAGGGGAAGTTTATGCAACAATATCACAATATATTAGTCAAAGTGAGAGTAAACATCTTAACTTAAATCTTTCTTATCTTCAAAATCGCATTCTTCTTCTTCTGAGGTAAATCCAAGGTAAACTCACTGCGTGTCTTCCAAACTCGATGAAAAGCAGAGGACTGAAGTTTGATTCTTTGTTTTGAGGTAATGGGGGCGTTTGCAGGTTTGAGTTCCTTCACATGGACGATTAGCATGTGAATCACTTGTGCATGCGTGGGTATGGTCACATTAGAAATAATGAGCAGAGACTTGAGAAACTGTACCTATGTTTGATTTCATACAGATTACTTAAACGGAGAACATTTGTTTTAGATAATTAGATAATTTAAAAGTAGACACTTAAAGGTTTATAAAGATATTTTGTTCATGCCTGTGTGACAAGTATTCGCTGAGTTTTGTTTCAGTTTAGAGATGTGCTCCAGAAAAAAATTATTCACGGAGACTAAAAGGCAGAAAGCAAGCAAATCAAGACTTCATAAAATGGCATAATAGGACCCCTTTAACATTCAAAATCTTTAACGACCTTTGACTTACAACATAATGTTATCTATGAACATGCAATACATGTTCAAATAAAGTATTAAACAAAATGTTTTATAAAGTGATAATGATAACATCTTGAGCACCTCAGATGGAGAAGAGGGTTATCTTTTAATGCCCTAAGAGTGCTTACCTTTCTGCAGGAAGAGAGAGGTAAATACTCGACTTAGACCTAATACCTAATAATAACAAAACAAAAACTTTGAATATGACAGTTGTGAAACCTTCGTTTAAATCATCACTCAGGATTTCTTTAGAAGAATGCTCAACAGGTTTGTTGCTAAAAAAGATGAATTCCTTGAAAAAGTAACAGTCTGGTTTTCCTTTAGTCTGTAGAGCGTGATCTTTTCCACCTTTCATTTATAGAGGTCTAGTAGTTTGTCGCTGTCAAAAAAGAGAAATGTTTGTCCTTTCTGCTGCTTAAATGTATATATATAAGGGATGACAGAAAAAGATTAGGAGACAGTAGAATGGAACTGGGACAATCACAACATGGATTCAAATCTGTGCCAGACGTGAGATCACAATGACGCAGTGTTCGAGAACATGCACTAACTGTACCGGTTTCTGTTTCTATAAGCTATTTCCTTCTTTGCTTTTGCATGTTGTTCAGTCTTTGAATTGACACAGTCCTTGGTTTCTTCCAGTGTGAGAAAAGTCACTGAGGATGATAACAGTTGAAAGCAGAGTCAGCAATCCTGCAGAGCACTCTGAATAAACTCTGCTGTGAGCTTTGCTGAAACAGGACAGCAGGGCGGTTTTAACATCAATATAAGAGTTGTTTGTTCTTCGCGCCAACAAATAAAGGGTTCACAGTCACACTTTGTCCTAACCAGGTGCAACGTGACAATATTCCAGCTAGGGGTGTGACGGTTAGTATATAACCGCCAGACCGACGGTTATAGTTGAACACCAATTAGAACTCTATAACCGCCAAAACCATGTTATTAAAATATTTTTACAAACATTTTTTATCATAGAGAATGTTTAAATACTAATTAAAAACAATTGTTAACTGTCTGTGTTATTAATAGTCTAAGTCGTTTCCAACTGTATTTGATTCTTTGCCAAGTACCCCCTGACCGACAGCCAATCATTTGAGATAGTGATGTGCCATCATTATAAGATTTATTAAACAAATGAAAAACATTTGCTGTAATAAACATTAGCAATAAACATTTGCAATAATAAACAACGTATCATTACCGATAACTGATGGTGCATTTTAATTACCCCTTGACTGGCCCCAAACATGTTTGATAAAAGAAACATATAGGGCTACAGTGTGTATATAGCCTATATGATGTGTATTAAATTTTAGCTCAAAAACAATTGTAATAAAAGATAGGATCATAAGATGCGCAATATATCGGGAGACATGGTTTTTACCACTTCATTAAGTTTTGTTTTGTAGAAAGCCTTTCTTTAAAGTGAATAACCGACGACGACTACGAACCTCTGTCACTGCTGAAAACAGAAAACAACAACATTTTTTCACCATGTCACGTCGTGGGTCAAGTGGTTTCAGGAGGAGAGCTGTGCACTTCTTGATATTTTGAAAGTGTTGGCCAACTATCCTCAACACATAAGAACATATTTTTTTGTTTGTTTTCTCAAAAACTGAAGGAAACTGGCTAGAGGTCTGCGATACCTTTCTTGAATCCGGCTTCAAGAAAGGGCATTCAACTGAGAGTGCACTACTGTCGGTCACAGAAGCCCTACGGATCGCAAAAGCTGCTTCCAAATCTTCAGTTCTCATTCTCTTGGATCTGTCTGCTGCCTTCGACACTGTGAATCATCAGATCCTCATGTCCACCCTCTCAACACTGGGCATCACAGGAACTTCACTCCACTGGTTTGAGTCCTATCTTACAGGTAGGTCCTTCAGGGTCGCATGGAGAGGCGAGGTATCCAGAACTCATCAACTGACCACAGGTGTTCCCCAGGGTTCAGTTCTTGGTCCCCTCCTCTTCTCCATCTACACCACATCACTGGGACACATCATACAAGCACACGGTTTCTCCTACCACTGCTATGCTGATGACACACAGCTCTTCCTCTCATTTCAACCAGATGATCCCACAGTAGCTGCACGGATCTCAAGCTGTCTGGTCGGACATCTCGACATGGATGAAGGAACATCACCTGCAGCTCAACCTGGCAAAGACTGAGCTTCTCGTCCTCCCTGCCAATCCGTCTCTACAGCACGACTTCACTATCCAGCTAGATTCATCATCAATCACCCCATCAAGGTCGGTCAGAAATCTTGGAGTAACGTTTGATGACCAGCTGACCTTCACAGATCACATTTCAAAGACAGCTCGATCATGCAGGTTTGCACTGCACAACATCAGGAAGATCAGGCCTTTCCTTACTGAGCATGCAACACAACTTCTCGTCCAGGCTCTGGTCATTTCTAGGCTTGACTACTGCAATGCTCTTCTGGCTGGACTTCCATCATGTGCAACCAAACCTCTACAGATGATCCAGAACGCTGCAGCTCGTCTTGTCTTCAACGAGCCCAAGAGGGCCTACGTCACTCCTCTGTTCATCTCTCTGCACTGGCTACCTCTCGCTGCTCGCATCAAGTTCAAGGCATTGACGCTTGCTTACAGATCTATCACAGGCTCAGCTCCCTCCTACCTTCACTCACTACTACGAGCCTACATCCCTACCAGAAGCCTATGCTCGGTCAACGAGCGACGTCTCGTGGTTCCATCACAGAAAGCCACAAAATCACTTTCCAGAACATTCACAGTTCCATGCTGGTGGAACGCTCTCCCCACCCTCATCCGGAATGCAGAATCCCCGACAACATTCAAAAGCCAGCTGAAAACCCATTGTGAGCACTTAACCGCATAGAAAAAAAAAAAAAAAACTCCCCTTTCCCTCTAAAACCTCACTTGTTTTTGTTTTTGCTTCTTCATGATGACTCGCTTAATCTAGTCCTAATTTGTAAGTCGCTTTGGATAAAAGCGTCTGCTAAATGACTAAATGTAAAATGTAAATATCACAATTTTAGATATTGAATGATTAAAATGTTTCCACAATCTGCTTTTGAAGAAATATCGTGCTACAGTGCATTCTATCCTTTGCAGTTCTGGTGCCTCCATCCCCACATACTGTACAATGTGACGTACATTCACATGTTAACGCAGCGGTAGAGTTATGCTCACGTGACTCTGCAGTTATTCACAGTCATGAAAGTTTATAATTTGCATGCATTACAAAGGCTTGCCAGTTAAACATTTCATCCACGTGCTGTTCTGGCATGCGCTTTTCTATTAGATCCCTGCATGAGCTCTTTAAGTGACAGCAGCCTAATAATAAACACGCCGTATATTAGTCCTTAATATTAATAAAACAACAAAAGAGAAAATCACTCACTGCTCTTCATTGAAGAATTTCAGTAGCTTTAATTAGAATCAATGTATAATTTATTCAAGTCTATGTATTGTTTTATTTTGATTTTTGTTTATTACATTTCTTACTTGAATGCTGCTGTTAAATACACCTACTGTGGCTGAAAAAACAAAGCACTGTTTTTTTTCAAATGTATATTATGTTGTGTATTTGCAATGTGCATCTTTTTTCTTATTTTTAATAACAAAGATAAAATGATATTTTTTATCTTTGCCCACTTTGGCATACATGGTCTGTCTTTCTTTTTTACTGTTATTTTTTAAAATAGGGAAATAAGTTTGGCTGTACTACTCAGTCACTTGCAAAATATTAAAAACAACATGAAAAAGAATCGTGATAAAATGATTTTCCTGAAAAAAATTGATATATTTTTGGCATATTGCCCACCCCTAAAAGAGGCTATAACTGAACAGTGCTACAAATCCGCATAAAAAAAAAATAATAATAATAATAATAATTGACAGAGGTACATGAGCACCCGTGACAAAATGTGTGGGAAGTGTTCTGTCCCTTTACGATGACCTGGATGCAATTTTGGGTGCAAGTGCTTGTGCTTGTCTGACAGGTGTTGTCGAAGGTGAAAGTGTGGACATGCAAAATGCACAGAAAGATGGGATCTGAGTTATTTTGAGGTTGTGGTGTGAACAAAAAAGGGTATGAGATCACTTCAATGCTGAAGAGGACCAAAAAAAGAAACGAGTCGAGTCTAGAGTAATTTCATGCCTTAAAAAAAAAAAAATTAAAGGCTTGAGTTTTTAAAATATTCACGAGTCTTTTTGACGAGTCCGAGTCAAGTCTGAAGTCATTTCAGGTCAAGTCCGAGTCAAGTCTGAAGTCTATTAAAATGCGACTCGAGTGCAACTCGAGTCTGAGTCTCTAACTCGAGTGCCCATCTCTGTTTCTCTTTATCTCTACTCATTGGACCAAAACTTTCTCATGATTATTAAGCATAAGGCAATGAGGGATTGATTATGAAAATTCAGATATTGACAAATCCTTCAAGTTCTACAAGAAAATGTGTACATACTGTAAATAGGATGCTGTATGGAAGTCTGAAAATATGTTTCATGCTCTTTAGATTGCAGTACATTACAAAAGAACACAAAAGGAGAGAACTTGTCCACACATTGTTCTGATTGGCTTGCCCCAGTTTTGTTGTATCACACAGCATTTTTGCTTTAGGGTGTTTTCACATACAGTGTAGTTCATTTTAAAAGAACTTAAAGACTTGTGAACATCTCTGGAGAGAAATGCACTTTTCATTTGGATTACATAATTCAGAGTATTTGTATTAGATTTGAATTGGTTAGTTTAAATGTAGACATTGCAAGCTTTCTAAAGGCCTATTTCTCATGTATGTGAGGCAAAAATCCTATACGCTGAGTTTCGGTTCATTTACATTAAGTTTAAGTTATTCCGTGTCAAGTGCTTCATCAGATTTGTCGTGTTACCGGTCTTGGCAGTAATTATCTTGTTGCAAATATTGCATCATGTGCTGTTGGCATCGAGCCTGGGAAATGTTGCAACACTTTAGATCCTTTCCACCTATTTTACATCTATGGGGGTTTAAACACTTGCCCCTATTTACACTGCACACATCTGCAGCGCATCACGCCTCAAACGAGGTTTTGTTCTGTCGAAATTTGGTACCGAACGACAATTTCTTTTTTGATACTCAATGGTATCGAGGCAATTCGGTCTGTGCTTAAAAAGTATCAAGCTCGATACCCAGCCCTACAAGCACCAGTGTTTCCCGGTGTGGTGGCCGGTGTTGATGCCACACATATTAATTTTTTTTAACTCTATTTAAAACATGCAGTGTATTCGTTCAGCTGCCTTTCCCTGCTCTCCCTCCGTCTCTCTCGGCCGCCAAAGCAAATTTTTGTCCCGCCAAAGCCTTATTTGATCGTTGAGTGATGTAGATGATTGCGCTTGCGATAGGCCGCATGTTACTGATAGAACGAGCAGCAGTCTTGCTCTCTCTCACTCCCAGTGATTTTATGTTTTCTGAATTGACACAAATCTTGTGCGATGTCCTTAACTGCCGGGATAATCACACAACGCGTGCCGTGGTCCGCTAATGACACGTCCGATTCGCGAACTAATGACTCCTTTGAACCAATTCCATTTAATGAATGGTTAAAACAACTGATCTGTCCAACACTGAGCTCACGAGACGTCTGAATCCGTGTATAACAAATCGGTAACACTTTACAATAAGATTCCATTTATTAAACTCTAGTTAACTACATTAGTTAACATTAACTATTAAAAAAACTGCACTTCTACAGCGTTTATTAATCTTTATTAATGTTAATTTCACCATTTACTATTAGCCTACATTATTGAAATCAAAAGTTGTATTTGTTAACATTAGTTAGCCTAATGCACTGTGAAGTAACATGAACAAACAATGAATAACTGTATTTTTATTAACTAAGATTAACAAAGATGAATAAATACAGTAACAAATGTATTGCTCATGGTTCATGTTAGTCAGCTTAATACATTAACTAATGTAAACAAATCAAACCAGTGGTAAAATCACAGCTTTAAAAAAAAAAAAAAAAAAAAAAAAAAAAAAGGCCAAGAAAGGATGACAGATCCTTTGTTGGCCACCACCGAAGGCCAATTATGACCCAGGAAAAACACGCATTTTGACCCCTTAGCAAACAAGCGATTGCACCTTCTTTAGAAAGTTAACTAGTCGCAAGTTTGCGGTAAAATGCATTTTGGATGTCAAGTCAAGTCAAGTTTATTTATATAGCGCTTTTCACAACATAGGTTGTATCAAAGCAGCTTCACAGTAATAAATTAAAACAATACATCAATGTTTGTTTCTAGTGGATTGTCCACGTTTGGTAATGCTGATCAATAGTATCGTTGATTGATTAATTAAATTAAATATCCCCAAATATCCCCAACTGAGGAAGCCAAAGGCAACAATGGCAAGGAACCGAAAAACTCCATCAGGTGACCTAATGGAGAAAAAAAAACCTTGGGAGAACCCAGGCTCAGTCGGGGGCCAGTTCTCCTCTGGCGTTTATGAACTAGAGGTCGGATTTACCTGTCAGATTAAAATAATTATATGAATGCCTGGCTGAAGAGATGCGTCTTTAATCTAGTTTTAAACTGGGAGAGCGAGTCTGAGCAACGAACAGTATCAGGAAGGCTATTCCAGAGTTTTGGAGCTAAATGTGAAAATGCTCTCCCTCCTTTGGTGGATCTGGATATCCTAGGTATGACCAAAAGCCTCGAATTTAGTGACCTTAAAGAGCGCGATGGATTATAGGGCGATAGAAGATCGGTTAATAGACTGGAGCTAAGCCGTTTAGGGCTTTATAAGTCAGTAGCATTACCTTGTAATTAATACGGAACTTTATAGGTAACCAATGTAGTGATGATAAAATTGGTGTTATATGATCATATTTTCTTGATCTAGTTAGAACTCTGGCGGCGGCATTTTGGACTAACTGTATCTTGTTTATTGAGGTTGCAGGACAACCGGCTAATAAAGCATTAGAGTAATCTAGTCTCGATGTCTTGAATGCATGAACTAACTTTTCTGCATCAGAAACAGATAGCATATTACGTAGCTTAGCAATTTTTCTAAGGTGGAAAAAGGCTGTTCTTGTAACATATGAAATATGATTTTCAAAAGACAGGTTGCAGTCTAATATAACACCCAGGTCTTTTACTGTAGAGGATGAAGTAACAGGACATCCTACTATGTTAAAGTTGTATTGTGAGAGGTTTTATGGGTGGTTTTTTGAACCGATGATTAGTACCTCTGTCTTGTCTGGATTTAATAAAAGAAAATTGCGCGTCATCCAATCTTTTATATCTTTAACACACTCTGTCAATTTGGATAATTTAGCGTTTTCATCTGGCCGTGATGAAATATAGATCTGAGTGTCATCAGCATAACAATGGAAACTAATTCCATGTTTCCTTATAATATTTCCAAGTGGCAGCATATATATATTGAGAATAACAGAGGGCCTAACACAGATCCCTGCAGCACTCCATAGTTTACTGGAGTTATGATAGATTTTTCTCCATTTAAATAAACAAAATGGTAGCGGTCAGATAAATACGATCTAAACCAGCTTAATGCTTGTCCTTGAACACCAGTATAATCTAAGAGTATTGTATGATCTATAGTATCGAACGCAGCACTAAGATCAAGTAAAACTAATATTGAGATACAGCCTTGGTCAGAAGCTAAAAGTAAATCATTTGTGATTTTAACGAGCGCAGTTTCAGTGCTATGGTGCGGCCTAAATCCAGACTGAAACTTTTCATAGGTGTCATTTTCTTGCAAGAAAGAGCCTAGTTGAGCGGACACAACTTTTTCTAGTATTTTAGACATAAAAGGTAGATTTGAAATGGGTCTATAATTTGCTAGATTATGTGGATCTAATTGTGGTTTCTTAATCAGAGGTTTTATAACTGCCAGTTTAAATGTTCTTGGAACATAACCTAAAGATAAAGACGAGTTAATAATATTGAGGAGAGGCTCTTCCACTATAGGTAACACTTCTTTCAATAGTTTAGTTGGTATAGGATCTAGTAAACATGTTGTTGTTTTAGATGAAGTGATAAGTTTATTTAACTCTTTTTGTTCTATAGTTGTAAAGCACTGTAATTGTTCTTGCGGGGTGATAATTGAGGCTGAATTATAAGGCGCGATTGAGGATTGAACGTTTACAATTGTGGTTCTGATGTTTTCTATTTTCTCAGTGAAGAACTTCATGAAATAATTACTACTAAACTGTAACGGAATATTTTGTTCAGGAGACATCTGTTTATTTGTTAGTCTAGCCACGGTGTTAAATAAGAACCTAGGATTGTTTTGGTTGTTTTATATTAGTTTGCGGAGATGCTCAGCCCTGGCCTCTTTTAGGGCCTTTTTATAACGTGACATACTGTCTTTCCATGCGATTCTAAAGACCTCTAAGTTAGTTTTTTTCCATTTACGCTCTAAAATACGGGTTTCTCTCTTTAGAACATGCGTAGTATTGTTGTACCATGGTGCTTTACTTTTCTCTCTGACCTTTTTTAATCTAATGGGTGCAACAATATCCAATGTTCCAGAGAGAATGGTGCTCATAGTGCTAGTTAATTCCTCAAGTTCATCTGTTTGTTTGGGTTCACTGAGCAGCTGAGACAGATCAGATAAGCTATTTGAAAAATTATCTATGGTGGATGGAAGGATTGTTCTGCCTAATCGATAACGCGGCGCAGCATGATATATTACAGGAGTACGTAATATACAAGTTACCATGTAATGGTCAGTGACATCGTCACTTTGTGGAATGATATCTATATCAGTTGGATCGGTTCCATGTGATATAATTAAATCGAGTGTATGATTAAAACAATGAGTTGGTCCGGTAACGTTTTGCTTGACCCCAAAGGAGTTTAATAAATCTGTAAATGCAGCCCCTAGCGCATCATTTGAATTATCTACGTGGATATTAAAGTCTCCAACAATTAATGCTTTATCGAAATTAACTAATAGGTCTGAGAGAAAATCTGCAAACTCTTTTAGGAAATCAGCGTAAGGCCCAGGCGGTCTATATACGGTAGCCAAGGCTAGAGATAATAGGGATGTTTTTCGAACATCTAAGAGCGTAACATTTAGTACAAGTACTTAAAACGAAATAAACTTATAGCCCGTTTTCTGAGTAACATTGAGAATATCTCTATAGATTGTTGCAACACCGCCGCCACGACCAATCAGACAGGGCTCGTGCTTATAGGAGTATCCTGATGGAGTAGACTCATTTAGACCGAAATAATCATTTGGTTTAAGCCAGGTTTCAGTAAGGCAAAGTACATTGAAGCTATTATCTGTGACTATTTCATTTACAATAACTGCCTTAGGTGTGAGTGATCTAATGTTTAGAAGACCTAGCTTTAGAAATAGTTTTTGATTACTAATAGCAACATTTTCTGGTTTAATAACAATTAGATTTTTTCTAGATCCTGCATTAGATTTATTATTTGATCTCACTAAACGAGGAATAGACACAGTTTCTATGCAATGTTCAACACTATTTATATCAGTTAAATTGGTGCAGCAGAGACTATGATTTGGACTTTTGGTTACTAGTCAAAAGGTATTTAACATTTTGGAGATGTTATCTGACAGAAGATCCGATCCGAATCTGCTTGGGTGTAAGCCATCAGCACGGTAAAGCCTAGGACGCTCCCAAAACAGATTCCAATTATTTACAAAGAGCAGTTTCTGCTCATTGCGCCATGACATTAACCATTCATTTAGCGCGAATAATCTACTAAACTTTTCATGACCTAGTCGGTACGTGGGAAGCGGTCCTGACACAATGATCGTTATATCAGGCGATGTGCTGCGTACCGTATCGATCAGATTCCTGAAGTCTTTCTTCAGAACTTCCATCTGGCGCAGCCTGATGTCGTTCACTCCCGCGTGCAGGACCACAGTTCCGACACGCTCGTTCAGAATCTCGGGAACGCGAGCAGCGATTTCAGAAACACGAGCACCAGGACCATGTCGAGGTCAAAACACTATATAAGCTGTGAATCAAATAAAACTTATTATAAATAATGTTCTTACTCTGAATGTTTGGATTTTGTGAAGGTGTGAATCATTTTTGATTAATGTTTAATATAATAAAGTTCTTTGTAACGAATTATGAAGGAATTACCCCCCCCCCCCCATCTGACATGGAACAACACCCCCCACCCAATCCCCCTCCCCACCACCACCACAAATTGCTTTCTAATCTGTGGGAAACACTGAGCACACATACACACACTCAAAGCACAAATGTTGTACTATGTGTCACCAGACCAGCAGTGTCAAAAGCATTATTACCCAAACACACACACACACATCAGTAGTGATGCACACCTTTCTTATCACCTCATTATTTCACACACATTGCAGTGCCCCATGGTAATAACCAAGTATGTGGGGATATAGGGAAGAGAATTTGTCAAAAGAGATGAGTTTCTTTCTTAAAGGTCCCGTTCTATGTGATCCCATGTTTCAAACTTTAGTTAGTGTGTAATGTTGTTGTTAGAGTATAAATAATATCTGTCAAATTATAAAGCTCAAAGTTCAATGCCAAGCGAGATATTTTATTTAACAGTAGTTGACTACATAAAACGGCTCGATTGGACTACACCCCTCTACTTCCTTCATTAGTGACATCACCAGAACCGTGTTTAGACTAACCTCCGCCCACAGGAATGCTCCCTCAACTCTACTGGCTACTTGCGCACTTCTTATAACTTAGGCTACTGTGTTTACTCAGCTCTTACGGTGATTTTCTGAAGTAAAACTGACGCTTCATCTTTTGTGTGATGTACAATAAACTTTATTAAACTCATCAGTACATGTTTGATCATCATTCGGACCTGGTCCGAAACAGCAGACTTGTAGGCTGTTAATAAATAATGGATACATACAAGCAGATGACAAATACGTTATAATAACCGTAATTAAACTACTAAACCATACCTGTTTCATCTCTATACAGCACTCTGACTCTGTAGGCATTATTGTCCGACTCGAAATGAACGCCGTTACTGAGAGTTTCTGATATTATCATCATTCCGTGAGATGAAATTGTCCTGACAGACTGAGCGCGAGCTCATGAAGCTCCGCCCCCTGTGTCGTCCAGCAGCAGCTCATTTGCATTTAAAGGGCACACACTGAAACAGCTCGTTTTTCTGAGCCCCAAAAAATGTCAATTTAAACATGCTGTAAAAAATGATCTGTTGGGTATTTTGAGCTGAAACTTCACATACACACTCTGGGGACATCAGAGACTTATTTTACATCTTGTGAAAAGGGGCATATAACGGGACCTTAAATTAAGCCATATGGGCAGCACATACTCTCCTAGTATGAAAGTTGTCAGTTGTTCTTCTAGACTTCATTACTTAGTGTAAATATTAGCTGCATTGTGAGTTGTGTCAACGACATGCCATTAAAGAGTCTGGGGAAAAATACAGTCCTGAGGTGAGAATGAGTTCCACAGAATGCTGAAACTATGAGATACAATCTGGGTCATTTTGCTTCATGTTTTACACTGCTTATAACCTTTTCACTCCAACTGATGCATTTTCTGCGTTTCCATTTGAATTTTTTCCCTCAAACACTACAACTACTGTTTATTCAACACACTGTGTTTCATTGACTGTCGAAAGAACACGGTCACACGATTGGGCTAAGCATCTAGCCGTAACATTCTAACGCAGCATTGTTTCACACTGTACTAGTTTGGAACTGCAATGCGGGGATTACACCGCAAAAGCGGTGCTAATCCTACTCTGGAACAGGGTTTCATAACCCTGTGTAAAAAGTAGTGCTAACCCCACTTCTAAATTACAAGTGTGAAACATTCCTTTTCCTGGGGTTAAAAGCTAGGTTTAGAATGTCGATAACCCAGGGTTTAAGCGCATTGTGAAAAGGGTTAATGGCAATTGTATGTATAAAGATGTGTTTATCGATCAACCAAAACATATGCTGTCTGACATACCGTTTGCAACATACTATACCTTGGGACAGACTAATAATGCAGCATACAATAATGTATTGATAATATGAGAATGGAGCTTACAGTACTATTGAACTTTGGTGCTTCCTAGTTCCTGCTTAATACTGCTCAAGCTGTCCTTCTCATTTCAGTTTTGCAATGTGACAGCTCTGACCTAAATCTTTATTTGTTTATTATTGTTTTTGTTTTTTGAGAAAAGACTTGCAGCAGTAGTAATTGGATCATTAATACGTGCACATACGTACCATTTATCCATCTGTCGCTCTGTCATCGGTGATGGACAGAATTCAGCTGAAGTTATTTTTGATTTCTCTTGTCTGAAGTTGATCTAATTAGGGCAGCTTAAAACACTTCATTATGTCACACTGATTTAGAACAGCAGATCTCAGGTGATTCTGTTGTTCCTTAGCTAATGCAGTTTGTCAACCTGATAGTGAGGAAATAGGTTCCTGTGTGTTGAAAATAAATCCTCAAATGTCAATGCACCACCAATGTTTTGACCAATCATCGGATCAGACAGTATGTCTTAATTAAAACAGGGCAAGAAGTTGTCAGACAGTGACAAGCTTGTGCAGTGAAGTTTTTTGTGTGCGTCTGTTTTCTTTTGTTTTCTGTTTAGAACGGATTTGTTTAAATGTAAGGACATTTATAGATAGAAAGTGTGGTAGTCCATTCTTTTTTTATTTGTCTTATATACATATATATCGAGAAATTAAATTATAAAGCACCTTAAGTGAGCTAAATAAATGTAGAAAGCATGTTACTAGAACATAACATTTAAATTGAAAAGTTATACAGGTAAGAAACCTGTATTTTTGTAAAATTTTCAAACAACCACCAGAAAATATGCAGAACCACCAATCTCCGCCATTAGATGGTAGAATTTGGATCGTGTCGGCAAACAAATTTTCCTACTTTTATGATTTTCTTCCTTAAGGATTATGTTCCCACAGTTCCCGTCCTGCCCCCTCAAGTGTTTAGGGGCTTTCACACCGGAGGAACCTTTTCATAGTTCCTAGAACTATTGGCGAAAGTACCCGGATGTCGGTGTGTTCGCACCGCAGGAACTAGGAACGATTTTAGTTCTTGGAACTCCTTTTGGAGGAACTAATTTAGCACTTACTTCAGAATAGGGTCTAAACCAGCACTATAGTCAGCTGCAAATATGGCTTGACTCAAAAAAAAATCTAAACAAAGGTTTCTCAGAGGTTTACAGTAGTATCAGATGTACTTAAAAACATACTAAAAGTTTACCAAAGTTTGACTCCAAGAAAGGCCCCATTTTGAAAATGGCGGCCGTCGGGTCCTTAAAATGACCATTACTCCTTTGTATTCCTCCTAGACCAGGAATACTGGTTTCTGATACTTGTTTGGGACATGTAATATTCTAATTAGCATATTTGCATGATGTATAAGTGATTACAAGTACAATTATATATTAAAGCAATTGGTTACAATCATATTTATGTGAAAAAATAAGTACAATTTCCCTTATGTAATTGCATATTTCTCCTTTCTCATGTCGTTTTGTCTAGTGTTGGTGGTTTCTGTGGTTCATAACCATTCTTTTGATTCCAATAAAGAATAAATTCATTAGAACATGTGTGGTACTGTAAAATTAGTCAAAACAGGGCTGCCACGTGAAGGCATGTGCTGATTGTCTGAACCCGTATAGAATCATGCCAATTCATTAGCTGATGGCGCGGGCGCCTCCTCAGCGGGGCTACGTCACTCACTCTTATACAGTGAATGCACCATCTGCTCCTCAGATTTTCCACCGATGAAGAAGAAGCTCCTTCGGTAGCAAGAGGAGCTTGGCAGTGAACGCAGCGTCTCGTTCCCTATTCAGAGAACATGGGTTACGCAAGTAACCCGAGACGTTCTCTTTCATAGGTTCACTCGACGCTGCGTAGCGATGACGCAATGGGAACGATATACCACACGCCAAGCTTAGTGCTGCCGGATCTGGCCCAACAAGGAACTTTCCTATAGGTTTTTTTTTTTTTTTTCTTTTTTTTTTTGCCAGACCAAACTCAACTAGGACCTAGGTGACCAGTTCAAACAGAAAGAACCCGGGAACCAGGGGCCACATCTAAATCCAAGTTGTAAAACCTAATAAAAGTGTGCGGAGAGGACCAACCTGCCGCCACACAAATATCCTCTAAAGGAACTCCCTTGAAAAGAGCCAGGGAGGACGCAATACTCCTAGTAGAGCGAGCTTTAACGCCCAGAGGTGAAGGAAGCTTCTGCACCTCATAAGCCAGGGAAATTGCATCTCCCACCCAGACCTGTGAGAGATCCTGTGCTTAGAGGCGGCGAGCCCTCGGTGACCATCCCCAAAGCATACGAACTTCTGAGATGACAAGTGCCACAGCGATAGCCGCGACATAATCTCTCAAGGTGGTAGCAGCTGCTCCAGCCACAAATTTATCCTGCAGGAATTCCAGCACTGAACCGACCAGGCAGCTGACTGGGTCCACTGCATGAGCCGAACACCAAGACTCAAAAACCTTCCACTTAGAGTAATACAGCCGTCTAGTAGAAGGCGCACGAGCGTAATCAATGGTCTCCTGAACATCAGCGGGAAGACCAGATGCCACTGTCGCTAGCGATTGCCTTTTATCGGCCACACCCACAGCCTCCATATCTCGCGTCGAGGATGCCAAATCCTCCCTGGAGCTGAGACAGCAGATCTCTCCTGATAGGAATCTGCCAAGGGGACCCCTCCACCAGGGAGCTCAGTTCCGAGAACCACGTCTGGGATGGCCAGAATGGGGCTACCAGAAGGAGGCGGATTCCACACTGTAAAGGACTGCAGGGATTAGCTTGACCGGAGGGAATGCATACAGTCTCAACTCAGGCCACGGATGAGCGAGGGCATCTATCTCCAGAGGCGTCGGATGAGACAGGGAAAACCACAGAGGGCACTGTGTCGAGCTCTGCGATGCAAAGACGTCCGCCTCGCCGAACATGCTCCAAATTTGAGCCACTGTTTGGCAGTGCAACATCCATTCCCCCGACTTGAACTTCTGTCTCGACAGAAAGTCCGCTGCGACGTTCAGGTCCCCTGGAACGTGAACTGCTCTCAGCAAAAGAAACCTGTCTTGAGCCCAAAGGAGGAGGCAGTGCGCATGCCTGTCGAGGGTGGCATCCACCCTCGACAGGCAGTGGTGTTGCTGCAACATGGCAGTGGTGTTCCATGTAAATCGCCAGGGAGGCTCACGAAGACTGCACCCCAACCACTCAAAGAGGCGTCCGTCGTGACAACCTGGCGACGGCAAACTACACCCATCTTGTCAAAAGGGGGAGTCTTTGCACATCCAAAGAGCGCAAAGGCAACTGCGCAACACTCTCAGCAGGCGGAAGGCAGACCAAGAAGGGTGGATGCCCCTGAGTTTCATCCACCACAGGAATGGTCTCATATGAAGGAGACCCAAGGGCAGCAGAGGAGAGGCTGCTGCCATGAGCCCCAGAAGCCTGCAACATATGCCCACCGCTACATGATGGCCGAGCGTGAAACGGGCCAAGCACGCACGGAGACTGGAAACTCGAGCAGGGGCCAGACGGGCCTGCATCAAGAGAGAATTGAGTTAGACACCCAGGAAAGTGGTCTGCTGAGAAGGAGTTAAGACACTCTTCTGAGCATTCAACTTGAGACCAAGAGACCAGAGGTGGTGGAGAAGGACGTCCCTGTGACTACACACCAACTCTCTGGAATGAGCCAGAATGAGCCAGTCGTCTTCATAATTTAGCACATGGATGCCCTGGAGCCTCAAGGGGGCCAGAGCTGCATCCATGCATTTGGAGAATGTCCGCTGAGCCAGAGCTAGACCAAATGGAAGGACCCGATACTGATACGTCTTTCCCCCAAAGGTGAACCGGAGGAACTTCCTGTGCCTTGGAAATGACGTGGATGTGGTGATAGGTGTCCTTCAGGTCCACGGTGACGAACCAGTCCCCTGTTCAAATCTGTGCCAGGATTTCAACGTCAGCATCTTGAACTTCCCTTTGTAAAGGGGAAAATTGAGACGACGCAGGTCCAAAATGGGGCGCAGACCCCATCCTTCTTTGGGACGAGGAAGTAGCAGCCGAAGAAACTGCGGTTCAAGTCTGAAGGTTTACCTGAATTTTACTAAACCTGAGGTTTAGTGTAATGCCACCTTTATACTTAAAAACATCTATAGAGGATGCATTACATGTATTACCTTATTCAAATTGAAATGAATGAAATTAGAGGGTTCACACACAGGCCTCTTTTCGGGCTAATTCAGAGTTGTTTATGATTAAAGTTATACAACTCCAATTTAAGTTACTTTTGGGTGCAATAACTTTTACATTGAATGCCAAGTCTGTGTTTTAGCAAAAAAAAGGGTATGTGTCCAAAAACACGTACTGAGTAGGAGTTACATGACATAGGCTGAATGTCTCTGGTTCACCCCAAACAAAGATAAAACCTCACAGTAATCTCACAAAATCATGTATTCCATAAGTATGTAATCATGTCAGTGCAATTTAGACAAGTCTAATGGATTCATAGACCCAGAAATCATGGAGTAAGGCACCAAGATGACTTGACTAGGTCAAATAATGAAGGAGTTAGGACATTTTAAGGGCTTGAAAATTACACCTTTCTAGTGGTCAAACATTGGTAATCTTTTAGTATGTTATTAAGGACACGTAATACTACAAAAAACATCTGAGAAACCTTTTGTTAGAATTTTTTTTTTTAGGGTTAGGTTTTTTTTTTTTTTTTTTTTTTCATATATGCAGCCGCCTGACGTTAGTGTACAGGGATTGACCGAATGCACACGAAACACCAGCACCCGCCATTTAAAAAAAAGGCTGTGTAAACACACAGATTATAGTCTATATATTTACTCCAGACACTAACTCTACGGACATGGAAAACAGTAAAATATATGCGCCTATTAACCTTTACTTTGAGGAGAAAATCCAACGCAACTTTTTAGGAGACCAAGAGAAACGTGATTATGTATTTCTGCTCAGCTAGCAAGACTGGACATCAACCTCACGGTATTTGCTAATACCTTTTCATATACTGTCTTTCTATGTATAACAGTTCTATCTAATAACATATTAGACAGGACTGTTAGACAGATCGTAAACTAATGAACACAGAGAATGCAAGCACTGTGTTTTAAGGCTCTCTCGTTCTCAACGCCATCAAAATAAAAGTCACAACAAGTGTGGCTTACGTCACTTCAGAGTTCCTACTGGCGGTGCGAATGCTACCAGCAAAACGTTCCTAGGGGAATCATTAGTTCTCGGGAACCATCCTAGTGGCTGGTTCCTAGAACTATCCGGTACGAAAACCCCTATTGTGCAATTAGACCACTTTTGTTCAGGCAATATCAGGGTTAGGACCATATGGTGCATTCAAGTTCTAGTTTGAATGGATCTGGAGTGTGAATGTGTATTGTTTGTAATGGGCAGTGAAATATATTAGGACTGTTATGTGTATGTACATGCAGTACATTCAGTATTTTTTTTTCTGAACTAATTTTATTATTGCACTCTTTGTAGTTTAATTATACAAATACAACTGATTTAATTATTTGGATACAGTTGCATACAGAAATCAACTTATCAGCACATTTAGATGGTGCACACGTGTACGTCCAGATCCAAATGTCCCAAATGACACACAAACTGCAGTAGATTCAGGTGTAGATTTACAGAGATATTAATGTGACCATACATATAAACATTGCTCCTTAGCTCCTAATAGACTTCAGTGGCATCACATCCAGTCTGCCGAGATCAATAGAGCTGCAAAGAGGAGATACACTTGTAACTGCATTATCTTGCACTACATCCTTTAAGCTTTTTTATTTATTTATTTATTTATTTATTTATTTATTTTTTGTTTGTTTATTTATCTGCTGAAGCAGAACATTTTGCAAATGTTCTTGAATATTGTGATGTGCACGTGTGGGCTCACTGCTCAATAAAATACTGCTGTACCTGACACATTAATCTTAGGATTAATACTATTGAATATAAATAGTCAGTCCAGTATAAAATGGCTTTAAAACAGAAAGTTTCTACTGTAAATTCTGATTGCCACATGTGAAGCCATTGTTAAAAGATTTTAAACATGAAAACACAATCTAGTAATCCTCTGTTGTCTCAATTTTGGATTATTCAGTTTAAAATTTTCAATTTAAATTTTCAGTTTAAAATTAGCTTTATTAGCATGACTGTGTAGCACAATGTTGATGAAGCATTAACATATTATGTAATAATATATAATAATATATCATAAGTAATAATAATAATAAAAAAAAAGATTGTCATATCTAGCATAGTAAATTAAGAAATAAATTAAATCCATATCGCACAAATTTTGCAACTAGTGCAGCTGTTCAGTCATCCTCAGTGTTGCCAGATGTACGATGATTATCGTATTTGTACGATAGTTTTGACCTCTGTACGATGTACGATCAATAATGGAAAAAATCCTATAATGTACGATAATTTCAGAACTGTGTGACACTTCAAATGATGGTCGTTGTAATCATAGGGCTTCTCATTGATGTAGCTGTGGATTCTACATCTACCGGGGGAAGCACGAGTAGAGAGAGGGAGCGAGAGACCTTGCGTGTGTGTGCTAGTGTGCCTCACGAAGCGCATGTTAGGACCCAACCAATCAAATGTAAGTGCGGGTGGGCTTTCAGGTTGGGATGTCTGTCATTTTCATGTCGTTGACTCGTGTACGATAATTTTCTTCCAAATACGATAATTTTGAGCTTCTGGTACGATACTTGGACATTTCCAATCTGGCAACACTGGTCATCCTCTTCAGATGCTCTGCTCTCTCTGTGTCCATGTTTGTTTACATCTTCCTCTCTCTATTTCTAGATCATGGTCTCTTAATCTGTATTCTGAGATGATTTATCTATTAATTTCTTTTTTAAATTAATAGATAAATTGCCAATTTAGTGGTTTCATTAAGGGTCGAGTTATATTTGAAGTGTGTTTTAGATTTTTATCAATTTCTTTAATAATGTTTTTTAGGTTTTGGTCTGGAATTGATTTTCATGAACTAGTTGAAGAGCGAGTGTGTTTAGAACATGAGATTATGTGAGGTTTCATTGACAAGGAGAGCTTTGTATTGAAATGAATCAGGATCAGACTGATGGAGTTAATGCCAGAATTGAACACATCTCTTCTGAATATCAATGTTCAGCATATAATTCAGCCCTGCAGATGTAATTGGAAGTGCTTCTGTGGGCCCCTAAGTCAATTTGCATTTAATATATTTTAAATGACAAAGACACTTTCAGAATTTTTTTTAATGAACTAGAATGTTCTTATAGGATATATATATATGTTTAACACAGATGTGCACCTGTATGTGCTAAACCTCTTCCAATGTAGAAAGCTCATGTTCATATCACATCCTCTTCAGTTGAGCATCCGTCCTGCTGTGGTGTTACACAATCATCTGATAAGCATTGTGTGTGCGTGTTGTGAATTACGCTTTCATTTCTCTGGCTCTCGTCACCTCACACACACTGACTGCTTTCAGACTCTATCCAGTTCCATAATAATGTCACTTACTCAAACATTATTTAGCTTCCAACAGCTCTTGTTTATGTATGTGTGAGGAAATGTGACTCACAGATTTGGACAGGAGGACAAGATGACGTGACGTGTCTCTCAATCCTGATCCTCATCTGGTTCAGACCTACTTCTGACTCACTCTCACACACTTGGACAAACTGTTCAGCCAATTACATGCCTTGTGAAGTGGCAGCATGGTCACAATTCTGCTGAAGTGCTTTAATGAGAGTGATTTGACTGGTTCAAAGTGCTGCACAAGTGCCAGAGTGGAGCATTCTAACCCACAGTGATCTTTGAAAATTTCCACAATTGAAATGCAGTGGCTACATTTCTCATTCAGAAGCAGAAAACATGCTTAGCAGACCCATACAGAATCTGCAGATTTATTACCATTTTTTTGCTCTGACTTTTGCTCTAACTAGTACTACTCATATTCACAGTTGAATGCATAATCAAATTTGACGAAATATTTAAAGGTGAAATATGTACGATAAAAAAAAAAAAAACATTCTTAAAGTCCTCATGAAATCAAAATTGACCATATTTACTTTGTTTGCCTAAATTGATCGTTTTGTGGTGAACAATTCATCCATGCAAGTCAATCCACACAAAAAAATGTTTTGGCTTCATAATCTTTAATCAAAATCTGAAAATGCCCCTCCCCTCTGCATTGGAGGACCTTCTCTGATGACGTAGGTTTGAGGAATTGGTTTGGGCAACGCTTAACCACTCCCCTCAAACCGTTAGTCTGTTATGAGCAGAGATGGAGAGGAGGAGCGCTAGAGTAAAACCCTGCCCTCGGTTCAATATTCCGTTTCACTGGGAAATGCGTCACAACACTGGAGAAAAGTCCTTTGCAACTTCCGGTTCACGCGGACTTTAAGGGACCGTTCGGTATTTATGGAATGGACCACCGGAAGAAAATAGGGGAAGGTCGTGTCTTTTTATTCTTTGTTGAGGGGAGGGTCATCCAACTTTTTTTAGTCTAGGGGGAAGGTCACCCAACTTTTGTATTCATGAAAACAGCAAAATTTCAAAGTGGCTTGTTTGGTGCATATTTTTCCATGTAGCTCCATGTAGCTTTCTCAGTCTCGGCCCCCCATCGCTAGCAGATGGGTCTGACCCAACAAAAACCCAGTTTGGCGCTGTTTGACAGTGCGTGCGCGCTTTTTTCAGAAAAAGTGCATCATGTCAGAACAGAACACCAATGAAATGTTTACCCAGCAAAGCTTTAAAGCACGAGCAAATAATAAACTTTTGTGATTGCGAATAAGTGTCCTGTGAGTGTAACTCTACCACTGCATTAACATGTGATGTGAATGTACGCCGAGTTTTACAGTATTGGGACTGAGGCGCCAGAACTGCAGCTGATAGAATGTGCGCTGTAGCACAATACTACCATATTTTAGTTTTCATGCTAATTGTGTTTCCACAACAATGTTAGTGAGTAAATCTACTGAAATGGCCACCATAACAGTGGAGTGTGATGTATAAGATGAGGTTAAGTCATTTGTCATGCTTGTAAAAAAAAACAATGGCTATCTGAACATCTTTGCCAATCGCAAACCAGTACAGAAGTAATCAATAAATTATCGGGGAGGGTCATGCCTTTTTCACAATCATTTTGAAGGGTTATAGAAAAATGTATTGCTGGTGAAGGGAGGGTCAAATCTATTTTGACTATAGATCTCAAAACTCCACAGGTAGCTGCTTAAATAAAAAACGAACAGTCCCTAACCCATTTTTATTATTCATTGACTACCGCAGTAGGTCTGCAAAATATATTGTTTTAGCATCAATATTGCAATGTACGCAGGACCAGGATCCATGGTTCAAAAAGCACATGATATGTGATTATGTGCCATATGATATATGCCATATGTGCCACTTCCGTATGTGGTACTATAGCCTATATAATACGATCAGGTCAGATGTTTTGCAATGCGACCGCAGTCTGAACAGTCATATCGGAATTCATGCGACTTTTACTTCACTAGTCTAGAGCAACATTCGTCGCAATTCTTCGATCATGGGAATCACTTTAAAGATTGTACGTAGCCGATGTTATCAAAACAGTTGCGAAATGTAGTCAGTGTAAGTATTAAGTAGCCAGCCTGTAAGTATTATTCTATATACAAGCAAAAGACAAGGGCTCTTTTTAATAAATGTTTAATTACTGCTCTTTTTTCGTATCCTCATCTTTTTTCCAAATTGCCTGTGCATCAATTCGCTAGCTTCCGCGGCAGATCACACAATAAATAAACTTGTAATCACTTACTTTAATGTTCTCCGTTTTTACTTTGGTGTGACAGCGTGCTGCGCAACATCTTCTTAGCGTTTTTTTTCGCATGCGGGTTAGTTCAGGACCATGACCTGTTCCCACTGGAATCTGATATTGGCCAAATTTAAAACTACAATGTGAACAGCTATACAAAATCGAATCTGAGCAATCAATAGGAATTGAGCACTAATGCTTGCAGTGTGAACGTAGCCAAAGTGTCAGAGGGTGTGAACAATAAGTGAGAATGGATTGCAGATACTTTAGGCAGGTCTATATCAGGCACGAATTGGGTAAATTTGTGTGATGAACCATTGAGTTATTGTCATTATTTTTACACAGTAAAAATATCCCCAACTCAAAAAAAGAAAAAAAAAAAAAGAAAAAAAATTGGAATTTACAAACAACCTATTCCAAATTACCTTCTGAAAATGTACACAAGAACTAAAAACAAAACAAACAGACAGAATCTCAAGTCATACCGGCACACTCAAGTGCAACTGTTAGGCTAGTGCCATTCACGTTTGGCATGAACTTTTTTTTTTTTGCAAAATAATCAAGGATCTGTGGTTTCAGATCTTTCTTTTCTTTTTTTTTTTCTTTTTCTTTTTTTTTTGCTACTTTGTCAAAGTGAAAGAAAGCAGCAATATAAGTAAATTAAAACCAGTTATAGAAGCTTAAGATGTCTTACTGGCACCCAGTAATCTGATCATATCTCCCCTGTATTATTCTTTTTGCACCCTCTGCCAGTCTGTCATAGAATTGAGTTTAAAATTTTACTACTTGTTTTTAAAGCTCTGAGTGGATCGGCTCCTAAATATCTATATCTTTTAAATCTAAATACACAGATTGTTTGCTTTTTCTATTGTTGGGTCAAAACCATGGAATAGTCTTCCGGTTTCCCTCAGATTAGTTTCTTCAGAATCTGAATTTAAATCCAAGTTAAAAACCTTTCTTTTTTACTCAGGCTTATAACTGTCCCTATAAGGATCCATCACTTATCAGTGTTTTGATACTCTTCTCCTTCTCACTGCATTGCAGTCTAAATTATTTATCTTTAAATCTTTTTAGCAAGGTTTTGTACAACACAGTGGTCAACTACTGTTGTTTTTATTGTGATTTATAAATCATATTGTAAAAAAAATGTACTACACTAAAAAAAAAAAATATATATATATATATATATATATATATATATATATATATATATATATATATATATATATATATATATATTGTAACCAATCATCAGTAGGTTACTCAGAGCTTGAGGTAGAAAAAGGTGGAATAGTTCACTGTTACATCCATTTTATATATCCTCATCCCCATAATAAAATGAGCATCATGCCATCCACCTCCAAAAGCAAGATAACATGACTGTGTTTAATGCACCTCAGAGCGTGCGGACAAAACGCAAGTCATTTATTATGGGCAATATGAAAATTATTATTTACAGTGGCTTCTCCTACTGCAGCAACTTCCATTTTTCAGTTTATCAGGAAGTGACCATTTTGTTCTCTTAAACAATAAATTAAATTCTCAATTTTGGCTGTAAACATGGCTAATTACATAACTTAGATTGATGTTATTTGAATCCAAAAAGTTTGACTGATTATACCCCTTGGCTAACTGCTAGCTTGTCAGACTAGTCTTAACATAGTGGATGTGTTAATGCAACTGGTCCCTGGTCCACAATTGTAATATCTTTATCTAAGACATTAACTCAGCTTGATCATGAGTTATTCTGCACACACTTTTGTCCTGTCATGGTAGGGGATTTCCATCAATATCTGATGTGTTTTTTATGCTGAGCTATTTTCTACCCTAAACCTATTCTTACCTAATCCTCACACAAATACTTTTACATTTTCTTTAGGACATTTATTGTTGGACAGTTTTTTCTCGCCGGCACCAACAATGTAGGTGATTTTCACGATTTGTTGTCCTTGTGGAGGCATTTGGTCCTCATAATGGTGGCAAAATCTACACACACACTGACCTGTAGTGTATGTCAATGGGAATGGGAAATGAGGCTTCAAACACCAACATCTCACTCAAGAGTTATGCTATACCACACACACACACACACACACACGCAAACAGCTTGTTGAGCTGAGATTTTGAGCCAGACAATTGAAGCATAAACTTCATATTAAATAATTCTTTTGGGGCAAAATTAGAAAAGAAAGCATGATAATGAATAACATAAAATAGTGATAGAGAGATTAGTTTATGTCAGTGCAGTGAATAATGGTCATATACTTATTTGATTTTTTTCAACCGTTTTCTGTCCTGATTCACATTCACTCCCAAGACACACACATACACACACACACTCAGCACCATAAACAGCCATGGATGGTGAGAAAAGATAGCTCTGAATGCATTATTAAAGCCCTGGTACAAATGCTCAGTCAGGAAACTCATATTCAATATTCAAACCTATATTTTCTGACCTTCTCTCTTCTCAATCTATCTATCTAGAATTAGATGGCTATTACTGCTGGTCTGTTTCATCATGTGTCTGTCTACTGTGCCCTGATGGGAGATTTTAGTGAGCTTGTTTTAAGTGGTACGATATTTAGTCATGTTTTTTTACTCATATGGGGATTTCCATAGCCAGTGTCTATAGCCCCTTTCACACAGAGATTCCGGAAAATACACAGGTAAAGTGACCCGGGATTTGACCCGGGTTCGTTTGATTTTGGTTCATTCACACTGCCAGTGATTTTCGGGAATCAGAGAGTGCGTTCACACACAAGCCGTAAAAATCCCGTAAAGACACGTGACATCGACGTGACGTAATGTCTCAGCAGCGTCTTAAGTTTGCTTATGAGCTGCGATTTCTCTCCACGTTTGTGCATTTTTTCTCTGATTCGATCATAAACTAGCACATTACGTACCGTTTCACAGCTGGCGAACGATCCCAGCTTCAGCGTCATCATTACGACACAGCATTGATGACGGCTTTTGTTCACACAGCGCGTTCTGGGACTGAACACAGCAATGTTAGGCTACTAGGTCCCCAACCCGGCATCGGTGCCGGTGTTGTGCCGAATTTCGTGTTTGCGTTCACACAGAATGCGTTCTGGCAATTTCCCGGCAATTTGCCGGGATCATCGCGCTGTGTGAAAGGGGCTTATGTAGTGCAGGTTGGTGATGTATAAAAAAAAAATAAAAAAATAAAATAAAAAAAACACTGTGGTCGCCAGAAATTTACAGTAAAAATATAGTAGCAACATTTTAGGTTTGACAGATTTAACTTAAATTTACAGTAAAAAACAAAACAAAACGGATTTCATTAACTGATATAATATACTGTTTTGTAACTTTGTAATAGATTAACAACCACCAAAAATAGGTTGTGATTAGTCACATGATGAATCAAAGCTTATCATAAGCAGCTTTTCAACAAACTGAGAAGGTAAATACTAATATATAAAAGGTTCACAGTTAAAGGCACAATATGTAACTTTTTTGCTTTAAAAATAGCAAAAATCACTATATCTATGTTATATTTTTTTAGTTGTGTACTTACATTATCCCGACTGTTTCCAACAACTTTCAAACCAGGAGAAATTTGTAATTTAATTCAAAGACACGTCACGTTTCTTTATTTACGTTTTGTCACCGTCAATGGCGTCATATCCGCGTTGTCCCTGGTTTCCGCTCGTACTGCCATAGCAACCAGAGCCCTCTGATAGTAACCAAGGCGACAGACGTGGACAACTGTGTAGTTTGCAATGTCTATTTGCATGCTGTTGTTGTTTCGTTCAAACTTTATGGACCATGGCAAGCAGACTTTGGATAAAAAAGGAGTACTAAAACGAGAATCAATATCAGCGCTGCGTTTTCGAGATGCCTAGAGCTCCCATAGACAGTATATAAACGAGAGCTCCACGTCCGAGACTTCGACCGCTCCTACATGTACTTTATTAAACAGGTGAGCACATTTACATAAAACTAATCAATGTTATATTGTTCAACAATGATAAAATGTAAGAATATGATCTGTATGCTATTCTAATGTTGATCTAGCTTACTGCTAGTCTCATACAGACAATCTAACACATACATTTCAACACATTCAAATGCAGTTTAGTGTGATAGTGTAATGTTAGACCAAGTGAAACAGCGCTGCGTTACCTCACAAGTTTAATTTGTCTAATAAACTGACCTGTGATTAGTAATTCTGCACTTGCGTGTAGTTCGTTACAATGAAATGTCCATATTCCTTTATATCCGTGGGACACGCGACGTGTGGAGCTGATAGCTGTCTTTTAGCAATCCCGAGCTGCTTCATATCACAATCATGATAAAAACATCTATGTATTCAGTCATCCATAAACATTATTAGATCGGTCGGCTTGACGTTGACGACAAGATCCATAATTCTTAGCAAATGTTGTGTCATCAAACTACGCCTTTGTTATTGTAAGAGGTTAGCGACCCCTAGCAGCGGAAAATTTACAAACTGTACGTTTAACAGGTTTTTACCGTAGCATTTTTACCTTTAAAATCATGATAATTTTTTTTTTACAGTGATTCTTTTCACTGGCTGTAGCAGATTCTTTTAACTGTAGATTTTAAAGTAGATTGATTTGTAAGGGTTGATGAATTTCAATCTGTTTTAATCGATATGTTTACATTTTATATTATAAGTATTTCTCAGATGTTTTTAGATCTTTGCTGACACATTCTGATTTATTAATGTTCTTTCTGGTTGTCATTGTCATCTAACATCCTCTCTCTTCCAGGCCCGCTATAAGCAGAGTTTGGACCCTACAGTTGATGAGGTGAAGAAGTTGTGCACTTCACTACGGAGAAATGCCAAAGAGGAACGTGTTCTCTTTCATTATAATGGCCATGGGGTGCCTCGACCCACCGTCAATGGAGAGATCTGGGTCTTCAATAAGGTAAGGCAAAAAGTATCAGGACAAATGGGCAAATAAAAAAAAACTGGTAACACTTTATAAATTATTAACAAACATTACATAATGCTTAACAGATCATTAGTTAATATATATTCACACAGCTAAAAAATTAGATGATGTGCTTGTTAATGTGTACTAATGAACTTAATTAGAATGATTAGCAGATCATTATTTAACAAATTAAAATTCGTACAAATGTCATTTAACTTTCAATTTATATGATCATGCACTTTAAAAATCTATAAATGATTTTGACAGATGGTTTGCAATGATTAAAAACTTCCTTAATAAATCATTAAGAAACATGACATAAATCGTATTAGTTATTATATATTCAAATAGCTATGAGATAATATGCTTTGTTTAAATTATCTGCTAATCATTATGTAATGTAAATAAAATGCTAACAAATTACATCAAACTTCAATTCAGTCAGTCATGTACTAATGTTGTGAAACAATGAGTTTAATTCGTATTTTGAATCTATGTTAACACTATTCGTAGGAAGATAGAAAGGAAGATATTTTGAAGAATGTCAGTAACCAGACAGTTGATGGACCCCATTGACTTCCATAGTAGGAAAATAATCGTAGTCAATAGGGTACATCAACTGTTTGGTTACCGACATTCTTCAAAATATAATTTTGTGTTCAGCAGAAGAAATTAATTCACACAGGTTTGAAACAACTTGAGGGTGAGTAAATGATGACTGAATTTTAGTTTTTAAGTAAACTATTCCTTTAAACAGGATATTCCTTGAATTATGCATCAACAGGAGAAAACAATAACATTTTCAAGAAAATACTTGTTAAATCAATTAAAACAATGTAACATAAACAGTTTGAACCATGTACCCTTATACAATAATCAAATTGACCCCTGTACATTGTTGACCCCTTAATCAACACTAAAACCTACCCATTCCACCAAACCTGTCCCTAACTTATCACACCTCAATAGCAGCAAGTGTTTTGAAATATGAATGGAAAGTTTAATAACATTTGTAAGCATTTTATTTCACATTAAATAATGATCTGTTAATCATTACATAATGGTTAAGTTAATTAGTAACCATTAAGAAGCACATTATCTCATATTTCTAGCTATGGGAATATATATTAACTAATGATCCATTAAACGTACAGTATGGAATTTTTCGTCGCTAGGGGTCGCTAACCTCTTTACAATAACAGAGGCGTAGTTTGATGACGCAACATTTGCTAAGAATTATGTATCTTGTCGTCAACGTCAAGCCGACCGATCTAATAATGTTTATGGATGACTGAATACATCAGTGTTTTTATCATGACTGTGATATGAAGCAGTTCGGGATTGCTAAGAGACAGCTACCTCAACTTGTGAGGTAACGCAGCGCTGCTTCACTTGGTCTAACATTACACTATCACACTAAACTGCATTTGAATGTGTTGAAATTAATGTGTTAGTTTGTCTGTATGAGACTAGCAGTAAGCTATATTCTAACATTAGAATAACATACAGATCATATTCTAACATTTTATCATTGTTGAACTATATAACATTGATTAGTTTTATGTAAATGTCCTCACCTGTTTAATAAAGTAGGCTACATGTAGGAGCGGTCGAAGTCTCGGACGTGGAGCTCTCGGCATCTCGAAAACATCGCGCTGATATTGATTCTCGTTTTAGTTCTCCTTTTTTATCCAAAGTCTGCTTGCCATGGTCCATAATGTTTGAACGAAACAACAACAGCGTGCAGATAGACATTGCGAACTACACAGTGGTCCACGTCTGTCGCCTTGGTTACTATCAGAGGGCTCTGGTTCATAGCTCTGGTTGCTATGGCAGTACGAGCGGAAACCAGGGACAACGCGGATATGACGCCATTGACGGCGACAAAACGGAAATAAAGAAACGGGACGTGTCTTCGAATTAAATTACAAATTTCTCCTGGTTTGAAAGTTGTTGGAAACAGTCGGGATAATGTAAGTACACAACTAAAAAAAAATATATAACATAGATATAGTGATTTTTGCTATTTTTAAAGCAAAAAAGTTACATATTGTGCCTTTAAACATTAACGTTTGTTAATGATTTATTAATGAAAGTAATTATAAAGTGTTACCTAAAAATCGTATTTCAGTGTCTCCCCACAGCAGTCATTAGCAGTAGTTTGTTTATCTTGCACTTATTGAAGTTAATTTGTTTTGGACTTGAGTTGTCAAAAATAATCTCTCTCTCTCTCTCTCTCTCTCTCTCTCTCTCTCTCTCTCTCTCTCTCTCTCTCTCTCTCTCTCTCTCTCTCTCTCTCTCTCTCTCTCTCTCTCTCTCTCTCTCTCTCTCTCTCTCTCTCTCTCTCTCTCTCTCTCTCTCTCTCTCTCTCTCAGAACTACACCCAGTACATCCCTCTGTCCATCTATGACCTACAGACATGGATGGGAAGTCCCTCCATCTTTGTGTATGACTGCTCTAACGCTGGGATCATTGTCAAGTCATTCAAACAGTTTGCATTGCAGAGGGAGCAGGAGCTGGAGGTGTGTGATTTTATATACACACACACACACACACATGCACGCACACACACGCACACACACACTCTCTGATGTGCACACACCATTATGGTCAAATGTCAATTCAATGTGTTATTTACATCAGACTGAATTTTTTTTATCATGCATAACGTATAGTGGTCATACAATTTTTGTAATGTAGTTCTAACGCAGGGTGAAAAAAAATAAAATAAAAAATACCAAGGGAGAGATTGATCTATGCAGTGAGTTTTATTACCAGAATAACATACTTATAACTTCAACCTGAAGACCGGAGAACTATGGAACAGAATAACCACACCAAATCATACACTGTAAAAAATTATTGTTATTTTAACAGTCAAAGATTGGTTAATTGGTTAACAGAAAGTTTCCTTACTATATACTGTAAACAACTGTGATAGATCTAATGGTACATTTAATGTAATTTTACTGTAAAGTACTGTTAAATTTAAAGTTTTTGAAAGTGAAAAAGAACAACAATTTACAGTGAAAAAACGTAAATTGACACTCCCACAATTCCCTGCGTGACACTTCACATTTGATGTATTTTTGTTGAAATAACTATGTTTGTTCATAGTTTTCTTAGTTTTTTCTAATCAGTTATCAATCAATTACTCTAAATTTAAGTAAAATCTGTAAAATCTAAAATGTTGCTACCATACTTTTTACGGTAAATTTCTGGCAACCACAGCTGCCAGTTTTTTACCGTAAATCTAACTGAATTTTTTTTAAACACAGGAAACACTAGGGATATTTATACACAAGATAACAAGGGCTAACCACTAATCTGTATAATATCTGGATAGCTCATTGCGTTCTAAACTGCCATCAGGCGCTGAAGCAACCGGAAGTGTTTGAGCAGCCATCTTACTATTCCCCACAGAGGGCGTTATAGGCCTATGTCACGAAAAAATTGAAGACCGGAAGTACGTCTTTTAGTAGGGATACGGCTCTTCCGGTTAGCTTTTTACAAAGGCGGAGTCCAAAAGATACCTCTGGACCAAATCTCTCCGCAACCTGACTGAAGTCACATATGACGATGTGGTTCGGATGGTAAATGAAAACTCTCAAGTGCAGAGCAACCCGGTACACTACAACAACAGCTGCGGGTGTATATAGCTCTAGCCGTTCGCCAGTAAGGTAAACGTTTCTATGGTAACAGCGAGTTGGACCAATCAGCAGACGTTGCTGCTACGCTTAGGATTGTGGATAGTTTAGTTCTCTTACGAGAGGTCTCTCATACTGCGTAAGATATCTCACGCTAGGGGAAAATCCTTTTTCCGCGAGATATTGAAGCCAAAAATTATCCTTAATTTTTCAATAATGCAAAACGCGTTGCGGCAGCATACAGACATAGGCGAGGCAGCTCGCGCGCCTATTGGCTGCTCTGCGGCAACTGCAGCAAGCCTATCGAGCGAGGCCTGGCGTGACGTCAGACCCAATGAGGGCGCTTCGCGCCCGCTGCGTCACATCCCGCCGAAACGGGCGTGACCTAGGCCTATAAATACCGCTCGCAGGCAGCTATTATCTGATTTTTCATCCTTCAAGCGAAGCACATGCATCGCTGGATCCGGAGAGAAGCTGCACCGTCTGAAAAGGCACCTTCAGCGGGACGAGTCACTGAAGTCGCTGGCCGCGCCGCCTTCCTTGCCTTCCTGCTGCGCTATCCGGCGCTCATATCTCAAGTTCAGAGCGAAGGAGGGCTATACAGCAGATACTTCCTGGTACCGAAAAAAGACGGGGGTCTCAGAACCATACTAGATCTAAGGCAACTGAACAGAGTGCTTGTGAAGCGACAGTTCAGGATGCTCACGACCAGAAAAATCCTCGCGCAGATTCACCGAGGAGATTGGTTTGTGTCAATAGATCTGAAAGACGCGTATTTTCAAATACAGATAGCGTCACGTCACAGGCGATTTTTGAGATTCCAGGCCAGGCATATCAGTACACAGTCCTGCCGTTCGGTTTATCCCTAGCACCCCGTACATTTACGATGTGCATGAATGCAGCGCTCGCACCCCTCAGAATGCGGGGCATGCGAGTACTAAACTAATTGGACGATTGGCTGATTCTAGCTCAATCTCGCTCAGAGCTCACAGAGCACACGACCATTTTACTCGATCACCTCGAGAATTTGGGTCTCAGAGTCAATTGGGCGAAGAGCTCTCTGTCCCCCAGTCAGACGATATCTTTCCTGGGCACAGAGCTGGACTCGCTGTCCATGATAGCACGACTATCACCACAGCGCGCGGTAGACATTCAGCGTGCAGCGAACTCTTTCCGCTGCGGCGCATCTGTCCCGCTCAAGAAATTTCAGAAGATGCTAGGTCTCATGGCCTCAGCATCATCAGTACTCCAGCTGGGCCTGCTCCGCATGCGCCCACTGCAGTTCTGGCTGAAAGCGCGAGTCCCACGCCGAGCGTGGACATCCGGTCTGCTTCGTCTCAAGGTCAATCAGAAGTGCATCGCAGCTCTAAGACCTTGGAAAGCGAACGACTGGTACCAATCAGGTGTAAGCCTGGGGACTTCCTCAAGGGTGAGGGTGGTGTCTACGGACGCATCCACCTCGGGATGGGGAGCGCTGCTCGAGGGCAGACCGTTCTTCGGCCAGTGGTCAGAACGGGAGAAGCTTCTGCACATAAACTGCCTCGAAATGCTGGCAGTAGACAACGCGCTGACGCGTTTTTGTCCCCAAATAAAAGGACGCCACGTCCTGGTACGCTCGGACAACATGTCTGTGGTGTCCTACATAAATCGCCAGGCTGATGGCATCAATCCTGATGCTATCAGCTCAGAATGCTGCGTCTACTGAGCACAGCTCAATGATCGACAGTGTAAAACAACAGCACAAAGATGTGTTTTTGGGCAAACTGTATAAGACCCACATTTCCCCATCAGTTCAGGCCGTGCCCCGCCCTGTCTGTATGATGTAATTCGTGTCTAAGCGACGCTGATATACGAGGAAGAGTGCGGCTTCGCCCCTCCCTCTTCCCGGACTCCCTGTGAGTTCCCTGGGTGATTGTGCACTATATGAACCCCGGGCTTTCGCCTTTGGGTCTTTGGTGTCAGATCCCAGCACGCACGGCGTCTTGCATTGGGTCCCCTAGCATAAGATATCTTACACAGTACGAGAGACCTCTCGTAAGAGAACGTACTCGGTTACTAACGTAACCTCGGTTCTCTCTAGAAGAGGGAACGAGTACTGCGTATCTTGCCGTGCATGCACAGGCTCTGGTTGCTTCGATGATGAAAAACCAGGTAATAGCTGCCTGCGAGCGGTATTTATAGGCCTAGGCCACGCCCGTTTCGGCGGGATGTGACGCAGCGGGCGCGAAGCGCCCTCATTGGGTCTGACGTCACGCCAGGCCTCGCTCGATAGGCTTGCTGCAGTTGCCGCAGAGCAGCCAATAGGCGTGCGAGCTGCCTCGCCTATGTCTGTATGCTGCCGCAACGCGTTTTACATTATTGAAAAATTAAGGATAATTTTTGGCTTCAATATCTCGCGGAAAAAGGATTTTCTCCTAGCGTAAGATATCTAACGCAGTACTCGTTCCCTCTACTAGAGATAACTGAGGTTACGTTAGTAACCGAGTACGTTTTTTTTCATAAGATCACGGATAAAACATGTTTTTCTTAAAACAAGGTTGATTTCATACGAAACTTATAGCTTCTACAGGAGCAAAAACCTTCGTTTCACAACCTCATAGCTCGTGGTCAGTCTACCTCGGATGGTTTAGACATTATGGCTGATAATCTAAATCCTTATCGAGAAATACTGTTGACCGGAAGTTCTGAATCCCTACTCCGCGTTCCGGAAGCAGGAAGTGTGACATAGGCCTATTGACTAACAAAACATTGACCTAAAATCCGATTTGCAGCATCTCAGTCTCACAGGATTAGTTTTACTATATATATATATATATATATATATACATACATACATACAGTATATATATATATATATATATATATATATATATATATGTGTGTGTTACTTCAGATAATAATGATATAGTCTTTTCGAAGAGAATAAGTCATATATTGAAATCGTTAATGTGATGTCTACTGCTTCTGGCATAGGTAACTGACGTTATTTTTTATTTAGCAGAAATGCTTTTGAAATTACGATTGGAATTATACAGATGTAAATTCAGTCTGTTGGATAATATTTGTTCCTTAGTGTAAAATGGAAATGCATGGCAATTTTATTTAATAAATATACGAAAAAAAACAGAACCATCTCTGCATTAATAATAATAAAAAATTAAAGCTGCAAGCAGCATTTATCGGGGTTCAAGCAGTTAAGGCCTTTAAGCACAAAAGCATAAAAGTTATTAAGTTTTATTTAGCAATCATGTAACCACTGACATAATAGATGGAAAAGACCATTACAGCCAATACAGGCAATGTACCATAGGGAATATATGGTTTTAAAGATTTTTAGGACGGAATAATAATAATAATAATAATTAAAGCTGCAAGCAGCATTTATCGGGGTTCAAGCAGTTAAGGCCTTTAATGCATTTAAGCACAAAAGCATCAAAAGTTATTAAGATTTATTTAGCAAGCTTGTAACCACTGACATAATAGATGGAAAAGACCATTTACAGCCAATACAGGCAATTTACCATGGGATATATATGGTTTTAAAGCTTTTTAACAGTTATAGCACCAGCTATGGTCCGATCTCCATAAAATTGTTTACTGTGACCTCAAATTGAACCCATACACATGTGTACTGAGTTTGGTGAAGATATCTCATTTACTTCTTGAGTTATAGCCATTTTAGTAAAATAGGCTCCTCCCACAACAATTTAGCACATTCTAGTATTATTTACTATGATTCTAGCATGATTTGCCATATTCTAGCATAATTTACCATGATATACTACATTCTAGTATGATTTACCATTGTTTACTGTGATTCTAGCATGGATTACCATAGTTTATCATGATTTATCATAGTTTACAATGATTTATCATAGTTTACCATGATTTACCCTGTTCTAGCATAGTTTACCATGATTTACCATGTTCTAGCATGATTTACCATGATATACCACATTCTAACATGATTTACCATAGTTTATTATGATTTATCATGGCTTACCATGATTTACCCTGTTCTAGCATAGTTTACCATGATTTACCATGTTCTAGCATGATGTACCATGATATACCATGTTCTAGAATGATGTACCAGGATTGTAGTATGATTTACTTTGATACACCACATTCTAGTATTATTTATTATGATTTCCATGTTTTTAGTGTGATTTAACCATGATTTACCACATTGCTAGCAATTATGTGAAGTATCAGTAAAAATTAAGTGATAAACTCTGACAAAATATGATTGTGCTACAATAGTAATTGTTATATAAGTGATTTTTTAGTGTTTTATTGTTATATAAGTGATTTTTAGTGTCTAATGAATGCAAAAGCATATGTGAGTAGACTTCATTAATAAGTAGAATGGCCAGCAGAGGGCAGTAGAAGACCACATATTGGCTCACTTTCACTTTAAACTTCTTGATTTTCACCATTTTTCTGTACTAAAGCAAACCAGTTTATCCATTTTAACTCCATAATGCATGTTTACACACACACACACACACACACACACACACACACACACACACACACAAAGACAAGTGTTGTTGTTTTTTCAATGCTATTGGGATATGTCATTATGAAAATGTATTTGAATGGTCTATAAACATTTCACAAAGTCTTTGTAAGCTATTAATCAGATGATTCAGAATTTATTCAGAAACCTAAGACTACACACACACATTATGTTGTAGATACAGACATTTGAAATATATGATGTGATCAAACTGTCAATACTAATACTTTAACAGATGGATTTTGACTAAATGTAATTGTAAATGTTAAAATAGTGATTTTATAAAGTCTAAATATAAATTATAGAACAATATGACAAAATTACTATTTTGAAAAGCAGGGGGCAGTAAAATACCACTTATTGATTGGCTTAACATGCCATTATATTCATATCATTTTCACCTTTTTAACTGTTATAGAGGCAAATTTTGTCCGATCTGTCTGAAAATTTTCATGCATGTTCAGAGTGATATTTCACATGTTCTGACTTGTTTTTAAGAAGGTCTGAGCATTGATTAAAGAGATATAGGCTTTTGGGGATACTTGCTAAACTATTATAACTATCCAAATGAAGTAGTTCAACTTTTTCTGACAATTATTGACCTAGAGAGTCCAGAGAATTGTATTGCACTAGTTTTGAACATTATGATATGAAAATTATATGATCAGAGATGGAAAAGACCATTTACAGCCAATACAGGCAGTTTACCATAGGAAATATATGGTTTTAAAGCCTTTTAACAGTTATAGCGCCACCTTTGGTCCGATCTCCATAAAATTTTGCATGCTTGTTAATGATGTTATGTCACATATGCTCACCAATTTCTGTGAAGTTCTGAGTTTTCATTTAGGATTTATAGGGTTTTTAGTGTATTTTGCCACGCCCATTTTATAAATGACCCTATTACAGCCATACAAATGCAAAAGTTCAACTTTTTTTCGATAATTATTGATCCAGAGAGTCCAGAGAATTGCCCTAGACTGGTCTGGTTCCGATTGGGCGAAAAACCTAGGACTAGTTCGCAAAAGTAGGTTTTTAACATATTCGCAAATAATTAATGAACGGTTTAATTGACAGCAATGGTTCTAGAGGCAAAGTTGTTCAGCATGAGCAGATCTATCAAATGATATGCATATTGTGTGGATGAGTGTAACACCACGTGATTACAGAGCCATTAAACTCGTTAGCGCCAACTAGTGGCCGATTTCTTTCAAAATTCTTACAGACCTCTAGGGCCATGAGTCGAACATGCCCATCGAGTTTCGTTCCGATCGGCCTCTGTTAACCTTGTCTAATAGGTGCTCAAATTCATTGGCCAATGGCGGCCATGTTTTTTGAGATACGCCAATGTCCTCATAGACATACATGGCACCTTGGACCAAGACACTGCATACCAATTTTCAAGTCAATTGGACTAACGGTCAGGTGGTTTTAGCCCTTTTCATGTTTTTTTCATGTTATAGCGCCACCTTGTGTTCAATCGTCGCGATTTTTTTACTGTGACCCCAGATTGAACCCCTACACATGTGTACCGATTTTGGTTAAGCTATCTTATTTACTTTTTAAGTTATAGCCATTTTAGTAAAATAGGCTCCGCCCACAACGTTTATTTTGCGTCCCCTAGCGACCATGAATCGAAATTTCAACTTTTTTTCGATAATTATTGATCTTCAGACTCCAGAGAACATTTCTGCACTGGTTTGGTTCCGATCGGGCAAAAAACCAGGGACTAGTTCGCAAAAGTAGATTTTCGCCAAAATTCAAAATGGCGGAAAATCTATCATGACGGAAATGAAATCGGAGATATACGTTTTGTTCGTCAGGCGTCCAGCTTTCCAATGATATAAGACACTTGAGTCTACGACATACGGTCTAGGAGTTATGAGCAGTTTTGCGCTTTTGGTTGCTATAGCGTCACCTATGGGCCAATCGGGGTCATAATCTCTGAACCTCTCCTCGATTTTTGTACTACCATCTGGCAAAGTTTCAATGCTCTAGCCTTTACGGTTTGGGCTGCACGATGCGTTTTACGGCAGAATAATAATAATAATTAAAGCTGCAAGCAGCATTTATCGGGGTTCAAGCAGTTAAGGCCTTTAAGGCATTTAAGCACAAAAGCATCAAAAGTTATTAAGATTTATTTAGCAAGCATGTAACCACTGACATAATAGATGGAAAAGACCATTTACAGCCAATACAGGCAATTTGCCATGGGATATATATGGTTTTAAAGCTTTTTAACAGTTATAGCGCCACCTATGCTCCGATCTCCATAGAATTGTTTACTGTGACCTCAAATTGAACCCATACACATGTGTACTGAGTTTGGTGAAGATATCTCATTTACTTCTTGAGTTATAGCCATTTGAGTAAAATAGGCTCCTCCCACAACGATTTGCCACATTCTAGAATTATTTAATATGATTCTAGCATGATTTACTATCATATACCATGTTCCAGAATGATTTATTAGGATTCTAGCATGATTTACCTTGATACACCTCATTTCAGTATTATTTACTATGATTTACAATGTTTCTAGCATGATTAACCACATTACTAGCAAATATGTGAAGTGTCAGTGCAAATGAGGTGATGAACACTGACAAAATATTATTGTGTTATAATAGTTAGTTATATACGTGATTTTTAGTGTGTGTCCAAGTATGAATGCAAAAGCACATGTAAAATATTTCATTATTAAGTAGAATGGCCAGCAGAGGGCAGTAGAAGACCACTTATTGGCTCACTTTCACTTTAAACCAGTTTTCTGCACTAAAGCAAACCAGTTTTTCCATGTTAACTCAATGCATGCTTACACACACACACACACACACACACACACACACACACACACACACACACACACACACACACACAAACACACACACACACACACACACACACACACACACACACACACACACACACATACACACACACACACACACACATACACACACAGCATAGTTAACCATGATTTACCATGATATACCACGTTCTAGTATTATTTACCAGGAGATAAACGACAATCTAGTATTATTTACTTTGATTTACCATGTTTCTAGCCTGATTTATCACATTACTAGCAATTATTTGAAGTGTCAGTGCAAATAAAGTGATTAACACTGACAAAATATGATTGTGTTATAATAGTTATTGCTATATAAGTGATTTTTTTTGTGTGTATTCAAGTATGAATGCAAGCACATGTTGAAATATTTCATTAATAGTAGAATGGCCAGCAGAGGGCAGTAGAAGACCACTTATTGGCTCACTTTCACTTTAAACCAGTTTTCTGCACTAAAGCAAACCAGTTTATCCATGTTAACTCAATGCATGCTTACACACACACACACACACACACACACACACACACACACACAGAGCATAGTTAACCATGATTTACCATGATTTACCACATTACTAGCAATTATTTGAAGTGTCAGTGCAAATAAAGTGATTAACACTGACAAAATATGATTGTGTTATAATAGTTATTGCTATATAAGTGATTTTTAGTGTGTATTCAAGTATAAATGCAAGCACATGTGGAAAAAATTAATTAATAAGTAGAATGGCCAGCAGAGGGCAGTAGAAGACCACTTATTGGCTCACTTTCACTTTAAACCTCATGATTTTGACCAGTTTTCTGCACTAAAGCAAACCAGTGTTTCCATGTTAACTCAATAATGCATAATTGCTACATATGCTACACACAATAATGCTACACACACACACACACACACACACACACACACACACACACACACACACACACACACACACACACACACACACACACACACACACACACACACACACAAATGTTTCAGTGATATTGGTGTCACATTCACCTTCATCACATTCACCTTCTGTCTTCATCACATTCACCATCTGTCGTCATCACCTGCACCTGCTCCTCATCACCCTCCTCATCATCACCTGCTCCTCATCATCATAACCGTCACCTGTTGTCCTTGTCTTGATCTGTGTATTTAAGTTCCCCTCTCATCCATTATCATTGTCGGTTATTGTTTGTGCACTAGCACTCTGTTATGTTTGTTTTCATGTTGGAAAATAAAACCTTTGTTATATTTGTACCACACACACACACACACACACACACACACACACACACACACACACACACACACACACACACACACACACACACACACACACACACACCATCATTTATCATGATTTACCATGGCTGATACCAATACCAATATGAGAAAATGACTATTTTAAACAGCAGGGGGCAGTAAAATACCACTTATTGGCTTAACATGCCATTAAATCATATCATTTTCACCTTTTTAACTGTTATAGAGGCAAATTTTGTCCGATCTGTCTGAAAATTTTCATGCTTGTTCAGGGTGATATTTCACACGTTCTGACTTGTTTTTAAGAAGGTCTGAGCATTGATTAAAGAGATATAGGCTTTCGGGGACACTTGGTAAAGGCCAGATTTTGAAGTGAACCTATTATAGCTATCCAAATGAAGTAGTTCAACTTTTTCTGACAATTATTGATCTAGTGAGTCCAGAGAATTGTATTGCACTAGTTTTGAACATTATGATATGAAAATTATATGATCAGACATGGAAAAGACCATTTACAGCCAATACAGGCAGTTTACCATAGGAAATATATGGTTTTAAAGCTTTTTAACAGTTATAGCGCCAACTATTGTCCAATCTCCATAAAATTTTGCAAGCTTGTTTGTGATGTTATGACACATATGCTCACCAATTTTTGTGAAGTTCTGAGTTTTCATTTAGGATTTATAGGCTTTTGAGTGTATTTTGCCACACCCATTTTATAAATGACCCTATTACAGCCATACAAATACAAAAGTTCAACTTTTTTTTGATAATTATTGATCTAGAGAGTCCATAGAATTGTCCTAGACTGGTCTGGTTCCGATCGGGCAAAAAACCAGGGACTAGTTCGCAAAAGTAGGTTTTTAACATATTCATGAATATTTAATGAACGGTTTGATTGACAGCAATGGTTCTAGAGGCAAAGTTGTTCAGCATGAGCAGATCTATCAAATGATATGCATTTTGTGACAATATATCTAACACCACGTGATTACAGAGCCATAAAACTCGTTAGCGCCAACTAGTGGCCGATTTCTTTCAAAATTCTTACAGACCTCTAGGGCCATGAGTCGAACATGCCCACCGAGTTTCGTTCCGATCGGCCTCCGTTAACCTTGTCTAATAGGTGCTCAACTTCATTGGCCAATGGCGGCCATGTTTTTTGAGATACACCAATGTCCTCATAGACATACATGGCACCTTGGACCAAGACACTGCATACCAATTTTCAAGTCAATCGGACTAACGGTCAGGTGGTTATAGCCTGTTTTATGTTTTTTTCATGTTATAGCGCCACCATGTGGCCAATCGCCGCGATTTTTTTACCGTGTCCTCAGATTGACCTCTTACATATGTGTACCAAGTTTGTTGAAAATACCTCATTTACTTCTGGAATTATAGCCATTTGAGTAAAATAGGCTCCGCCAACAACGTTAATTTTGCGCCCCCTAGCGACCCTGAATCGAAATTTCAACTTTTTTTCGATAATTATTGATCTTCAGTCTCCAGAGAACAATTCTGCACTGGTTTGGTTCCGATCGAGCAAAAAACCAGGGACTAGTTCGCAAAAGTAGGTTTTCGACAAAATTCAAAATGGCGGAAAATCTATCATGACGGAAATGAAATCGGAGATATAAGTTTTGTTCGTCAGACGACCAGCTTTCCAATGATATAAGACACTTGTGTCTACGACATACGGTCCAGGAGTTATGACCACTTTCGCGCTTTTGGTTGTTATAGCGCCACCTATGGGCCAATCGAGGTCATAATTTGATAACCTCTCCTCGATTTTTGTACTACCATCTGGCAAAGTTTCAAAGCTCTAGCCCTTACGGTTTGGGCTGCACGATGCGTTTTACGGCAGAATAATAATAATAATAATAATAATAAAAATCAGTACAATTACAATAGGGTTTCAGCACTTCGTGCTTGAACCCCTAATTAAAGCTGCAAGCAGCATTTATCGGGGTTCAAGCAGTTAAGGCCTTTAAGCACACAAGCATCAAAAGACATTACGTTTTATTTAGCAAGCATTTAACAACTGCCATCATAGATGAAAAAGTCAATTTACAGCCAATACAGGCAGTTTACCATAGGAAATATATGGTTTTAAAGCGTTTTTACAGTTATAGCACCTTCTTGCCTGAGTCTTCTTACAGTCTTGCCTGATCTCCACCACTTTTATTAGTAGTACTCAAAGTGTGCCCATATATATGTGTCAAATTTGTTGTAAATATGTAATTTTGATAAGGAGTTTAGACAATTATATTCAGTGGTGTAACGAGCCAACACCGGGCCCTTAAGTAGGATTATCAAGGCGGGCCCCTTGATGACGCAATTGATGACATTGATGACGCAATGTCCGCGAGTAGGCTACCATGAATAGGGCAGGATATGATCATACACAGCATATAAGAGATGAGATGACTAACAAAATCAGGAGGAGCCTACGCTCACCAAAAAAACACACAAAAAAAAAACACTGGTGACAGCGCACCATAACACATTGTTAGGCCTAGGTCCAAATACATAAAAAAGATGCTCTCTTACATTATAGCGGGATTTTCCGGGCTTTCCTATGTGCAACTGCAAAGTTGTCGATTAGATCAGGATTGTGCGCACGAGCATTCTCAATTGACCCTTCGCAGGGAGTTTGATTTACAGGTGATCTGACTAATCATAATCCGCCATTTTGTCCCACATAGCAGTCAGGAGAGTTAGTAGATTAACTTTGGAGGATTTAAATTTGAAAAACAAAGTGTACTGACGTCTTAGCACTTTAAAACAACATTCCTTTTATGTTCATTCATGTTTATTTTAATGCTATAAATGAACTAGACAGGGTTCCCGCGGGGTCTTAAAAAGCCTTAAAAGCATTGAATTTATTAATTTGGAAATAATACCTTAAAAAGTCTTTAAAAAGTCTTGAATTTTGATGTCTGGGTCTTAAAAATTGTGCTGTATGTAACTTCTCCGTATTGTATTTTTCCTCAAAAGTTTCATTTGTCAACCACGATTATTTTTATTAAATAACGTAGTATATATAAAGAGTGGCGGAACCAATAATTGAGAATGCAACGCAGCCCCGGGTCACAGTGCACAGTACTGTGAACACGTGATGCCTTCAACACAGCACACAAAGCGGAGCTCGCTCGCGTGCTACCAGTAGCCCGGGGCTTGATATGAGGTCGCTCGCCAACAGGCAGTTCACATACCGCGTCTTTTTGCGTGCTCAAGTTTATTAAAATGTGGGCATGCGGCAAGCGCTATTGAAACAACGCGCAATTTTTTTCCACCCGCTTGTTGCTGTGGAGAGTGCGTTGTATGGTTGCTTAGCAACGACGCCACAGGAAAATCAGACCAGATGTTATTAATAATATTAGATAAGCGGATGTGCATTGTAAATGTCAGTAATTAATCTTTTTTGACTCATTCTTTTTATAAAAAAAATATTTAAAGGCTGAAATATGTGAGGTTTATCTTTTTATAAAACCATTTTTGTAAAAACTTTATTTGAACTTGTACATATTAGTAGATAACATGTTGCAAGACACTCCTTTAAAATCTGGCCATCATTTTTAATAGTATTTTGATGTTTATGTAAACAAAACTTGCATATTGATAATTTTATGTTATTTGCGGGGTTTCGACAAACTCAGTAAATTGATTTCATAATAATCGTGAAAATAAATGTTCATGCCATTTCATCTCTAGTTATGATCAACTAAAATCAGCTATAATTATGTGTTTTTAGAGTATAATATGCAAACTACAATTTTCTAAAATAATCTCTGAGCCTGTTCAATCTCTATTAGGCTATTAATATGCTGCTTCGTAATGTAAATAGATATGAGATGAAATATATTATTAGAGGGCAAGTTTGTTTTAGCTTATTTTCATTTTAGGCCTAAGGTTTTGGGCATTTGGCATGTTGTTGTGTGTGGAAGGTTACTAATGTGATTGCTTTGTCTGTAAATTAAATTAATGCTTTTTCAATTACTGAATTCATTGAAATAAAAATATTTTTTTCAGAATTCTTTTAATTATAATTTTTTTTTGGTTATGCGCCGTGTAGGTCTTAAATTTCAATCTATTTGGTCTTAAAATGTCTTAAAAAGGTCTTAAATTTGACTTACTGAAACCTGTAGGAACCCTGCTAGAAGGAAGAGATGATCGGTTCACGAGCAGCTTTAACTGAGCCTTGAGTCTACAGCGATCTGTCAGACACATTAAAGAGTCACAAAACGGTATTTATTGTTTAAATGTCTCTAAAAATGACTACATTTGAAAGGTGAGACTTTTGCCGCTTTTCCATTACCAGTACCAGCTCAACTCAACTCGACTCGACTCGACTCGGCTCGCTTTTCGCTCCGTTTTCCATTGCAGATAGTACCTCCACAATAGTACCTGGTCGTCATAGCGACGCCGCAGGAAACTGCCGTGACTTAATCTTCTACGCGAGATACATCCGCTGCCACACACAATGGACAATGGAGGAAATCGAGTGTATGCTGTTTTTGGATGTTTTTGTTTTTGCTGTTTTTTATTCAGGATACTCCGTCTGGCGCGTGCAATGATGACGCAGTGAATAGTGACAATTCTCTCTGACCAATCAGCAGTCTGCCGTGTTTTCACGTCACATTTTAGTATCGCCTCAGCTTGCCCCAGCTCACTTAGAACCTCGCCGGAGGTGGTACGAAAAAAAGTACCTGGAAGCAGGTACAGGTACAACTTTTACACAGTGGAAAACCAAACAAAGCCGAGTCAAGTCGAGCCGAGCCGAGCCGAGCCGAGCTGGCTGTAGTGGAAAAGCGTCATTTGTTTCATATCAAAAGTACTTGTCTGTCAGCGCGCAGTCTCCTCTCTGATCCGCAATGTATTTTTCACTGCGTGAGAACTTGGTGTGGTGTGAGAGTGGCGTCGCTTGACAGACATAGCAACAGTAACTAAAGTGGGCGGGTCTTTGCGAATGGTCATTGACAGTATGGACGGGGATTCGCCAGTCCCAATTCAAAACAAATTTCATGACAATCCATCATTGTTTGTTTCAAACATGTGAGAGCATCAAAATGATCCATGGGTGAAATTGATTGGATTTAATTCATTTTTTTGTCAGTTCCTATCATAATTTTAACATTTTGGCGTTATTGTTTAGCTATTTACCTATGTTTTCAAATTTCCTGTGTTTTTTTGTTGTTGTCTCGATCGGACTAACGGCTTTGAAGATAAACACAATTTTGTAAAGCTCTAAATGACACTTGCAAAAACCATAAGGCGAAACCTGGCATGTTTGGTATTGTTGGACTCTGCAAGGATTCAGGAGTCTTAGGAGGTCACTCCTGTGAAAAAACACTGGCTTGAAACTTCTAAGGCTCCTTCAAGGCATTGTGCCAATGACGTATACTGAGTTTTTTGAGATACACCAATGTTCTCATAGACTATCATGGCACCCTGGACAAAGACACTGCGTGCCAATTTTCAGTAGACTAACAGTTGGGTGCGCTTATAGCTATTTTCATGATTTTTTTCACTGTTATAGCGCCACCAAGTGGCCAATTGTCACGATTATTTTCATGTCAACTCAGATTGAGCTTATGAACATGTGTCCCAAGTTTAGCGAAAATATCTCTTTCCGCTCACAAGTTATAACCATTTTATAGTGCCACCAAGTGGCCAATTGTCATGTCTTTTTTTCACGTGACCTCAGAATGAGCTCATGAACATGTGTCCCAAGTTTTGCGAAAATATCTCATTCCGTTCACAAGTTATAACCATTTTATAGTGCCACCAAGTGGCCAATTGTTGCGATTTCTCTCAAGTGATCTCAGGTTGAGCTCTGGAAGATGTATCCCAAGTTTAGCAAAAAAATCTCTTTCTGTTCACAATTTATAACCGTTTTAGTAAAAGTGGCCATGGTGCCATCAAATATTTTGGTTCCCCTTATCGACCGTTAATTGAAATTTTGAATTTTTTGGATGATTATTGATTGACAGACTCCAGAGAATACTCAGGCAGTGGTTTGGTTCCGATCGGGCGAAAAACCTAGGAGAAGTTTGCAAAAATAGGTTTTTCAAAAAAATGCAATTTACTCGAAATTGGCGCCTGAAGGGCGAGCAAATCGGAGATAGTCATTTTGTCCGCCTCGAGCCAAGGATTCCAACGATATAAGACACTTGATCCTGGGACAAACGGTCTAAGAGTTATGAGCGATTTTGAACTTTTGGTTGCTGTAGCGCCACCTATGGGCCAATCGGGGTCATACTCTGATAGGTTGTCCCCACATTGAGGCCTACCATCTGGCCAGGTTTCAAGTCTCTAGGCCTTACTGTTTGTCCTGCACGATGCGTTTTACGAATCCTTACAATTACAATAGGGTTTCAGCATTTCATGCTTGAACCCCTAATAAGAATGAAGGCTTTTTGCCAGTTATAGCGCCACCTATGGTCCGATCTCCATGAAACTCTGCATGCTTCCTCACCGTGTTCTGACACATATGCTCATCAATTTTGGTGAAGTTCTGAGTTTTCATTTAGGATTTATAGGCTTTTAAATGCATTTTGCCACGCCCATTTTCATTATGACCCAATATACCCATGTGAAAAATGCTAAAGTTCAACTTTTTTTTTGATAATTATTGATCTAGAGAGTCCAGAGAATTACCCTACACTGGTCTTGTTCCGATCGGGCAAAAAACCTAGGACTAGTTCGCAAAAGTAGGTTTTTAACATAATTGCGAATATTTAATGAACGGTTTGATTGACAGCAATGGTTCTTGAGGCAAAGTTGTTCAGCATGAGCAGATCTATCAAATGATATGCATTTTGTGACAATAAGTGTAACACCACGTGATTACAGAGCCATAAAACTCGTTAGCGCCAACTAGTGGCCGATTTCTTTCAAAATTCTTACAGACCTCTAGGGCCACGAGTTGAACATGCCCATCGAGTTTCGTTCCGATCGGCCTCCGTTAACCTTGTCTAATAGATGCTCAAATTTCATTGGTCGATGGCGGCCATGTTTTTCGAGATACGCCAATGTCCTCATAGACATACATGGCACCTTGGACCAAGACACTGCATACCAATTTTCAAGTCAATCGGACAAACGGTCACGTGGTCATAGCCCTTTTCATGTTTTTTTCAGGTTATAGCGCCACCTAGTGATCAATCGTCGCAATTTTTTTACTATGACCCCAGATTGAACTCATACACATGTGCACCAACTTTGGTGAAGATATCTCATTTACTTTTCGAGTTATAGCCATTTTAGTAAAATAGGCTCCTCCCACAACATTAATTTATCACCCCCTAGCGACCAGGAATCGAAATTTCGACTTTTTTTCGATAATTATTGATCTTCAGACTCCAAAGAACATTTCTGCACTGGTTTGGTTCCGATCGGGCGAAAAACCAGGGACTAGTTCGCAAAAGTAGGTTTTTGACAAAATTCAAAATGGCGGAAAAATTTGCAAACCTGAAATAAAATCGGAGATATACGTTTTGACCGTCAGGCGTCCAGCTTTCCAATTATATAGGACACTTGAGTCTACGACATACGGTCTAGGAGTTATGAGCAGTTTCGCGCTTTTGGTTGCTATAGCGCCACCTATGGGCCAATCTGGGTCATACTTTGATAGGTTCTCCCCAAATTGAGGACTACCATTTGGCCAAGTTTCAAGGTTCCAGCTCTTACGGTTTGGGCTGCACGATGCGTTTTAGGGGAGAATAATAATAATAATTAAAGCTGCAAGCAGCATTTATCGGGGTTCAAGCATTTAAGGCCTTTAGGCACATAAGCATTTAAGACATTAAGATTTATTTAGAAAGCTTTTAACCACTGAAATAATAGATGGAAAAGTCCATTTACAGCCAATACAGGCAATTTACCATAGGAAATATGTGTTTTTTAAAGCTTTTTAACAGTTATAGCACCATCTATAGTCCGATCTCCATGAAATTTTGCATGCTTGTTAATGATGTTATGGCACATAAGCTCACCAATTTTCGTGAAGTTCTGAGTTTTTGTTTAGGATTTATAGGCTTTTGAGTGCATTTTGCCACGCCCATTTTCTTTATGACCCAATATACCCATGCGAAAAATGCAAAAGTTCAACTTTTTTTTGATAATTATTGATCTTGAGAGTCCATAGAATTGTCCTAGACTCGTTTGGTTCTGATCGGGCGAAAAACCTAGGACTAGTTCGCAAAAGTAGGTTTTTAACATAATTACGAATATTTAATGAACGGTTTGATTGACAGCAATGGTTCTTGAGGCAAAGTTGTTCAACAAGAGGAGATCTATCAAATGGTATGCATTTTGTGACAATAAGTGTAACACCACGTGATTACAGAGCCATAAAACTCGTTAGCGCCAACTAGTGGCCGATTTCTTTTAAAATTCTTACAGACCTCTAGGGCCATGAGTCGAACATGCCCACCGAGTTTCGTTCCGATAGGCCTCCGTTAACCTTGTCTAATAGGTGCTCAAACTTCATTGGCCGATGGCGGCCATGTTTTTTGAGATACACCAATGTCCTCATAGACATACATGGCACCTTGGACCAAGACACTGCATACCAATTTTCAAGTCAATCGGACTAACGGTCAGGTGGTTATAGCCTGTTTTATGTTTTTTTCATGTTATAGCGCCACCATGTGACCAATCACCGCGATTTTTTTACCGTGACCTCATATTGACGTCTTACACATGTGTACCAGGTTTGGTTAAAATACCTCTTTTACTTCTGGAGTTATAGCCATTTTAGTAAAATAGGCTCCTCCCACAACGTTAATTTTGCACCCCCTAGCGACCGTGAATCGAAATTTCAACTTTTTTTTGATAATTATTGATATTCAGACTCCAGAGAACAATTCTGCACTGGTTTGGTTCCGATCGGGCAAAAAACCAGGGACTAGTTCGCAAAAGTAGATTTTCGACAAAATTCAAAATGGCGGAAAATCTATCATGGCGGAAATAAAATCGGAGATATACGTTTTGTTCGTCAGGCGTCCAGCTTTCCAATGATATAAGACACTTGAGTCTATGACTTACGGTCTAGGAGTTATGAGCAGTTTCGCGCTTTTGGTTGCTATAGCGCCACCTATGGGCCAATCGGGGTCATAATTTGATAACCTCTCCTCGATTTTTGTACTACCATATGGCAAAGTTTCAAAGCTCTAGCCCTTACGGTTTGGGCTGCACGATGCGTTTTACGGCAGAATAATAATAATAATTAAAGCTGCAAGCAGCATTTATCGGGGTTCAAGCATTTAAGGCCTTTAGGCACATAAGCATTTAAGACATTAAGATTTATTTAGAAAGCTTTTAACCACTGAAATAATAGATGGAAAAGTCCATTTACAGCCAATACAGGCAATTTACCATAGGAAATATGTGTTTTTTAAAGCTTTTTAACAGTTATAGCACCATCTATAGTCCGATCTCCATGAAATTTTGCATGCTTGTTAATGATGTTATGGCACATAAGCTCACCAATTTTCGTGAAGTTCTGAGTTTTCGTTTAGGATTTATAGGCTTTTGAGTGCATTTTGCCACGCCCATTTTCTTTATGACCCAATATACCCATGCGAAAAATGCAAAAGTTCAACTTTTTTTTGATAATTATTGATCTTGAGAGTCCATAGAATTGTCCTAGACTCGTTTGGTTCTGATCGGGCGAAAAACCTAGGACTAGTTCGCAAAAGTAGGTTTTTAACATAATTACGAATATTTAATGAACGGTTTGATTGACAGCAATGGTTCTTGAGGCAAAGTTGTTCAACAAGAGGAGATCTATCAAATGGTATGCATTTTGTGACAATAAGTGTAACACCACGTGATTACAGAGCCATAAAACTCGTTAGCGCCAACTAGTGGCCGATTTCTTTTAAAATTCTTACAGACCTCTAGGGCCATGAGTCGAACATGCCCACCGAGTTTCGTTCCGATAGGCCTCCGTTAACCTTGTCTAATAGGTGCTCAAACTTCATTGGCCGATGGCGGCCATGTTTTTTGAGATACACCAATGTCCTCATAGACATACATGGCACCTTGGACCAAGACACTGCATACCAATTTTCAAGTCAATCGGACTAACGGTCAGGTGGTTATAGCCTGTTTTATGTTTTTTTCATGTTATAGCGCCACCATGTGACCAATCGCCGCGATTTTTTTACCGTGACCTCATATTGACGTCTTACACATGTGTACCAGGTTTGGTTAAAATACCTCTTTTACTTCTGGAGTTATAGCCATTTTAGTAAAATAGGCTCCTCCCACAACGTTAATTTTGCACCCCCTAGCGACCGTGAATCGAAATTTCAACTTTTTTTTGATAATTATTGATATTCAGACTCCAGAGAACAATTCTGCACTGGTTTGGTTCCGATCGGGCAAAAAACCAGGGACTAGTTCGCAAAAGTAGATTTTCGACAAAATTCAAAATGGCGGAAAATCTATCATGGCGGAAATAAAATCGGAGATATACGTTTTGTTCGTCAGGCGTCCAGCTTTCCAATGATATAAGACACTTGAGTCTATGACTTACGGTCTAGGAGTTATGAGCAGTTTCGCGCTTTTGGTTGCTATAGCGCCACCTATGGGCCAATCGGGGTCATAATTTGATAACCTCTCCTCGATTTTTGTACTACCATATGGCAAAGTTTCAAAGCTCTAGCCCTTACGGTTTGGGCTGCACGATGCGTTTTACGGCAGAATAATAATAATAATAATAATAATAAAAATCAGCACAATTACAATAGGGTTTCAGCACTTCGTGCTTGAACCCCTAATAATAATAATAAAAATCAGCACAATTACAATAGGGTTTCAGCACTTCGTGCTTGAACCCCTAATTAAAGCTGCAAGCAGCATTTATCGGGGTTCAAGCATTTAAGGCCTTTAAGGCCTTTAAGCTCACAAGCATCAAAAGACATTAAGTTTTATTTAGCAAGCATTTAACAACTGTCATCATAGATGAAAAAGTCAATTTACAGCCAATACAGGCAGTTTACCATAGGAAATAAATGGTTTTAAAGCGTTTTTACAGTTATAGCACCTTTTTGCCTGAGTCTTCTTACAGTCTTGCCTGATCTCCACCACTTTTATTAGTAGTACTCAAAGTGTGCCCATATATATGTGTCAAATTTGTTGTAAATATGTAATTTTGATAAGGAGTTTAGACAATTATATTCAGTGGCGTAACCAGTCAACACTGGGCCCTTAAGTATGATGACGCAATTAATGATATTGATGACGCAATGTCTGCAAGTAGGCTACCATGAATAGGGCAGGATATGATCATACACAGCATATAAGAGATGAGATGACTAACAAAATCAGGAGTAGCCTCAAAAAAAAAAAAAACAACAAAAAAAAAAACATGGTGTCAGCGCACGATAACACATTGTTAGGCCTAGGTCCAAATACATAAAAAAGATGCTCTCTTACATTATAGTGGGATTTTCCGGGCTTTCCTATGTGCAACTGCAAAGTTGTCGATTAGATCAGGATTGTGAGCATTCTCGGCCATTCTCAATTGACCCTTCGCATGGAGTTTGAATGACAGGCGATCTGACTAATCATAATCCGCCATTTTGTCCAACAAAGCAGTCAGGAGAGTTAGTAGATTAACATTGGAGGATTTCAATTTGAAAAACAAAGTGTACTGACGTCATAGCACTTTAAAACAACATTCCTTATATGTTCATTTATGTTTATTTTAATGCTATAAATTAACTAGAAGGAAGAGATGATCGGTTCACGAGCAGCTTTAACTGAGCCTCGAGTCTACAGCGATCTGTCAGACACATTAAAGAGTCACAAAACGGTATTTATTGTTTAAATGTCTCTAAAAAATGACTACATTTGAAAGGTGAGACTTTGTTTCATATCAAAAGTACTTGTCTGTCAGCGCGCAGTATCCTCTCTGATCCGCAGTGTATTTTTCACTGCGTGAGAACTTGGTGTGGTGTGAGAGTGGCGTCGCTTGTCAGACATAGCAACAGTAACTAAAGTGGGCGGGTCTTTGCAAACGGTCATTGACAGTATAGAGCTGGTAAGTCCCGCCCCTTCCGCTAACCCCACTGGACCTCTAGGTTGAAAATCGTCAATGCAAGTGAATGTGAGAAAATAATTATTTTCTGGTCTCGTTTGAATTTTGGCATGAATGTGAACATATGTTGTCTGTGAATTTTTAATATAATTTTTCGTGTGAAGAATGCTACAATTTAGCGGGTAGAAGTTTGATACGGTTAGACTTTGTGTGAGAGCACTTTGTGGACTACAACTAGTTTTTACATCAGACGGGAATCTGAAGAAAGAACAACCCATTTGGTTTGAATGGTGACATTTGGGTACAAAACACACAGGCATCTCGATCTGTCTCCATAGATTATCGCAGCATTAGCACCGTGATTTGACAAGTGGAAGGAAAAATGTGTTATCGGGTGACGTCACATAGGCGACATGTAGTCTTTCTCATTATGTCTTTTCCACAACTGCTAGCCAAAGAATCATACAATATACTGTCAAACTCGTAACATGAAAAATTATATAAAAAATTCACAGACAATGTATGTTCACATTCATGGCACAATTCAAACTGGACCGGAAAAGAATTATTTTCTTACATTCACTTGCATTGACGATTTTTCAACCTAGAGGTCCAGTGGGGTTTTACGGATGGGCGGGACTTACTAGCTCTACGGACAGGGATTCGCCAGTCCCAATTTAAAACAAATTTCATCACAATCCATCAATTGTTCGTTTCAAACATGTGAGAGCATCAAAATGATCCATGGGTGAAATTGATTGGATATAATTATTTTTTTTGTCAGTCCCTATCATAATTTTAACATTTTGGTGTTATTGTTTAGCTTTTTTTTTTTTTTTTTGTCTTGATCGGACTAACGGCTTTGAAGATAACCACAATTTTTTAAAGCTCTAAATGACACTTACAAAAACCATAAGGCGAAACCAAGGGGCAACATTCTCATCTGAAAAATGAAGCCTACCCGGAAGTGCGAAAAACTGCAATACATCGAAAATCTGCTAGGGGAAGGTCCCAAAAGGGAGCAAATGTCCATAGCCCCCATGTTAAAATGTCCGTTTTCACAGCATAAATTCATGTTTTTACAGGTTGGTCCCATGGACTTTTATTGTATTTTTCGATAGGTTCCGAGTGCCTGACAATGGCGAGGGTAGTGAATTTTTTTCTAACTCATTAGTTTAGATAGTATTTAGATATAAAATGTATGACAAATAAGGGCGTGGTTAACTTTGATTGACAGCTTGATTGACAGCTTAGGCTGCGCCAAGGAGAATGACAACATAAGAAGCGCCATTTTTTAACACAGTTGAAATATAATACTACGGTTTCTGTATCATGAAATGTAGTTTTAAGAGTTTTTCAGGCGAGAATGTAGTTGTTTAAAGCTCAAATCTGTGGTTTATTTAAAGATTTATGAAAATTTTATCCAGTTGTGAGATCCAGCGATGATGACCGGGCGCTCGGCGCATGTACCCTGCCTGGAACAGCTTTTCCTCGGCTAGTCGTTCGCCGCTGACCCTGGGGTCTCTGTAGTGGTTAAACATGAGATATAATTCATCTTGTCTATATCCAACGGGCGATTTTTGGTTTCGTGAAACTATAATTTGTTCCCTGGCCAATCGTTTTTGCTGAGGGGAAGTTTCATAACTTTATAAACTATTTAACTTTACTGTTGTATTGTTAGACTAGATCGAGCGCTGACTTTGTGTGTTTGACTGAATTGTTTGCTTTATTTGTATAGCTTCTTATACCTTTTACTTATACTTTTATAATGGCTAATATTGACACAACTGAAATTTAACAAAAAGAGACTGGGTTGAGTTTTGTCATTTTAAATTTTAACACAACGAAGATGATCTATATGTTGTTTACTGCAAAATCTGTTGTTTAGTACAAATGCACATATTGCCTGGACCATATTAAAATGTTTAATATTTTTATATTATATTTAAAACGAAAAGAGGCAGGTTTGTGTTTTATATTTAGTTTTTTTTATAAATATGCAAACTATGTGCAGTGAATATAATCAATACGCGTTGCCTGAACCACATTTGTGTGGCTATAATATTAAGATTTCTTTAAATGAAAACGAAAAGAGTTAGTATGGTGTTTTATAACATATTTCGTTGCCTAAAATATACACAGAGATAACCGGAGTAGCAGAGCGAGCTGAGTGACGCGCGCTGCGTCAGAAGGTGGGCGGGGTTAGGATTTCCCAAGATTTTCCAAGATGGCGCCGCCCATACCCCCCATAAAAGGCTTCAAAACCATTCTGCAGAAAGTCTATGGGTGACGTCACAGACGCTTTGTCCATATTTTTTACAGTCTATGGGCAAAACCTGTCATGTTTGGTATTGTTGGACTCGGCAAGGATTCAGGAGTCTTAGGAGGTCACTCCTGTGGAAAAACACTGGCTTGAAACTTCTAAGGCTCCTTCAAGGCATTGTGCCAATGACGTATACTGAGTTTTTTGAGATACACCAATGTTCTCATAGACTATCATGGCACCCTGGACAAAGACACTGCGTGCCAAATTTTCAGTAGACTAACAGTTGGGTGCGCTTATAGCAATTGTTATGATTTTTTTCACTGTTATAGCGCCACCAAGTGGCCAATTGTCACGATTTTTTTCATGTCAACTCAGATTGAGCTTATGAACGTGTCCCAAGTTTAGCGAAAATATCTCTTTCCGCTCACAAGTTATAACCATTTTATAGTGCCACCAAGTGGCCAATTGTCATGATTTTTTTCACGTGACCTCAGAATGAGCTCATGAACATGTGTCCCAAGTTTTGCGAAAATATCTCTTTCCGTTCACAAGTTATAACCGTTTTATAGTGCCACCAAGTGGACAATTGTTGGCATTTTTTTCAAGTGATCTCAGATTGAGCTCAGGAAGATGTATCCCAAGTTTAGCAAAAAAATCTCTTTCTGTTCACAATTTATAACCGTTTTAGTAAAAGTGGCCCTGGTGCCATCAAATATTTTGGTTCCCCTTATCGACCGTTAATTGAAATTTTGAATTTTTGGGATGATTACTGATTGTCAGCCTCCAGAGAATATTCTTGCAGTGGTTTGGTTCCGATCGGGCAAAAAACCTAGGAGAAGTTCGCAAAAATAGGTTTTTCAAAAAAATGCAATTTACTCAAAATTGGCGCCTGAAGGGCGAGCAAATCGGAGATAGCCATTTTGTCCGCCTTGAGCCAAGGATTCCAACGATATAAGACACTTGATCCTGGGACAAACGGTCTAAGAGATATGAGCGATTTTGAACTTTTGGTTGCTGTAGCGCCACCTATGGGCCAATCGGGGTCATACTCTGATAGGTTGTCCCCAAATTGAGGCCTACCATCTGGCCAGGTTTCAAGTCTCTAGGCCTTACGGTTTGTCCTGCGCGATGCGTTTTACGAATCCTTACAATTACAATAGGGTTTCAGCATTTCATGCTTGAACCCCTAATAAGAATGAAGGCTTTTTGCCAGTTATAGCGCCACCTATGGTCCGATCTCCATGAAACTCTGCATGCTTCCTCACCATGTTCTGACACATATGCTCATCAATTTTGGTGAAGTTCTGAGTTTTCCTTTGGGATTTATAGGCTTTTGAGCGTATTTTGCCACGCCCCTTTTCTAAATGACCCTGTTACAGCCACGCAAATGCCAAAGTTCAACTTTTTTTTGATAATTATTGATCTAGAGAGTCCAGAGAATTGTCCTAGACTGGTTTGGTTCCGATCGGGCGAAAAACCAGGGACTAGTTTGCAAAAGTAGGTTATGGACAAAAGTCAACATAGCAGAAAATTTTCCCTGCCTACATCCAAATCGGAGATAGCCATTTTGTCCGCCTTGAGCCAAGGATTCCAACGATATAAGACACTTGATCCTGGGACAAACGGTCTAAGAGATATGAGCGATTTTGAACTTTTGGTTGCTGTAGCGCCACCTATGGGCCAATCGGGGTCATACTCTGATAGGTTGTCCCCAAATTGAGGCCTACCATCTGGCCAGGTTTCAAGTCTCTAGGCCTTACGGTTTGTCCTGCGCGATGCGTTTTACGAATCCTTACAATTACAATAGGGTTTCAGCATTTCATGCTTGAACCCCTAATAAGAATGAAGGCTTTTTGCCAGTTATAGCGCCACCTATGGTCCGATCTCCATGAAACTCTGCATGCTTCCTCACCATGTTCTGACACATATGCTCATCAATTTTGGTGAAGTTCTGAGTTTTCCTTTGGGATTTATAGGCTTTTGAGCGTATTTTGCCACGCCCCTTTTCTAAATGACCCTGTTACAGCCACGCAAATGCCAAAGTTCAACTTTTTTTTGATAATTATTGATCTAGAGAGTCCAGAGAATTGTCCTAGACTGGTTTGGTTCCGATCGGGCGAAAAACCAGGGACTAGTTTGCAAAAGTAGGTTATGGACAAAAGTCAACATAGCAGAAAATTTTCCCTGCCTACATCCAAATCGGAGATAGCCATTTTGTCCGCCTTGAGCCAAGGATTCCAACGATATAAGACACTTGATCCTGGGACAAACGGTCTAAGAGATATGAGCGATTTTGAACTTTTGGTTGCTGTAGCGCCACCTATGGGCCAATCGGGGTCATACTCTGATAGGTTGTCCCCAAATTGAGGCCTACCATCTGGCCAGGTTTCAAGTCTCTAGGCCTTACGGTTTGTCCTGCGCGATGCGTTTTACGAATCCTTACAATTACAATAGGGTTTCAGCATTTCATGCTTGAACCCCTAATAAAAATCAGTACAATTACAATAGGGTTTCAGCACTTCGTGCTTGAACCCCTAATTAAAGCTGCAAGCAGCATTTAGCAGGGTTCAAGCATTTAGGGTCTTTAAGCACATAAGGCAGTTTAGTGAGTTGTCTGAGTTTTCGTTTAGGATTTACAGGCTTTTGAGTGTTTTTTGCCATACACATTTTCTAAATGATCCTATTATGGCTACCCAATGGGTAAAGTTTAAGTTTTTTATATAATTATTGTTCTAGAGAGTCCAGAGAATTGTACTGCACTGGTATATTTCCGATCGGGTGAAAAACCTAGGACTAGTTCGCAAAAGTAGGTTTTTAACATAATCGCAAGTATTTAATGAACAAATTAATTGACAGCAGTAGTTTTTGAGGCAAAGTTGTTCAGTATGAGGAGATCTATCAAATGACATGCATCACGTGATTACAAAGCCATAAAACCTGTTAGCGTCAACTAGTGGCTGATTTCTTTCAAAATTCTTACAGACCTCTAGGGCCACGAGTCGAACATGCCCACCGAGTTTCGTTCCGATCGGCCTTCGTTAACCTTGTCTAAGAGGTGCACAAACTTTATTGGCCTAGAGCGGCATAGACATACATGGCACCTTGGACCAAGACACTGCATGCCAATTTTAAAGTCAATCGAACTAATGGTCAGGTGGTTATAGCCCTTTTCATGTTTTTGTGATGTTATGGCCTGATCTCCATTTTAAATAATAATTTTAAAGGTGCTGTAGAATGCATTGATATATTTTAAATTGTTCTCTGATATCTCTGAAACAGAAATGTCTTCAACAGTCAAGTAGTGGATAAAATCACTAATGTTACTTTCTGCTTGCGGTAGGGGTTGTAATGGAAATATAACATTAGTTGGAACTGCCCCCTTCTTCAGTATCAAACGATGAGCGAAACCTGCTTGATATTGTCCCAGGTTAGAAAAACTGTCAGTGGTGAAATGGGCAGAGCAAACTAACAGCTTTGAATTAAAATGGTAAGGTATCCTGTTGTAAACATCAACCATGCCTGTTGGCAGTTCTCTTTTGTGGGAAGGGAATGAAAAGTTCTGAAATCCGCAGCACAGCCTCGAACATAACATTTATATCCATGATCTGACATTTTCACTATTGTCCTTGCTTGCTTCTTCACAATACCTGCAGAACTTCTGATGATTCGGCTGTGCAGGTCCACGTTAACACTGCCTGGCCTAGAACATGGGCTGGTATATGCAAATTGGGGGGGGTATAAATATGAATGATCCCGACTCCAACGTCACAGTCGGTGTTATGCTGTAATTCACTCATTTTTCAGCGGTCTTTTGCAAACAGGAGATTTACACATGAAGGAGGAAACAATGGTGTTTGAGGCTCACGGTATGTCAGTTCCATGTCCAGAACTCTTACCATTCAACTATGCCAAGATAAATACAGTTTTCAATTGTATGGCACCTTTAAAATAGTTGATTAGTAATATAATGCTTACTTGTAGTCTGAAATGGCTTTAACAAAAGAAGAAAAATATTCTTAGATGTCTGTTCATTCTAATCATGTACAAATAAAGTAGCACAGTAAGATTACATTTATTTGAATGCATTAGTGGGTGTGTGATTGCGCTGTGTGTGCAGCTTATCAATATTAAAAGTGAAGGTGTAGTTGATATCTTTGTTGATAATATCTGTAGTAATCAGAAAAAAACAATTAAGAAATAAAGAATTAAAATTACAAATAATATTCTGTTAAGATATGAGTTACAATAACATGATTTGCAATAGTAATAATATCAATACTATATGCACAATACACAAAGATTAGACTATCAGGTCTGTCTTTCAAAAACATTAGTATTGCAGCCAATGTGAGTCTGTGGGATTTATAAACAGACAAAATATGATTTGAAATGTTATTTTAATGATTTTATAAAGTTTAAACAATATTTCAAATGGAAACTAACTTGGAAATAATATTTTAGTAAGCAGAATGAAGCAATGAGTGGTCTTCTGGTGGTTAAAATGTAAATGAAAACAATAATACTTAAACAATAATACTTAATACACTAACCATGCTTCAACACACACATGCAAACACATTTGGTTGTAGATGTAGATATTTTAAATAAAAGATAGGTAACAAAATGATAATTGAAAATTTCCTCTGTATAACACCATTTTCAGATTTCAAATTAATCACTGAGAGGCAGAATTGTTCAAACTGAGAGCTCAGTACAAATGAAGTGATAAACTGACAAAACATGATTGTGTTATAATAGGTGATTTTCATGCAAGCAATTTTATATAGTCTAAAAATGTATGCAAAAGCACAGGTAACAATATTTTTATAAGTAGAATGTCCTGCAGAGGGCAGTAGAAGACCACTAATTGACTCACTTTCATTTGAAAGACTTCTTTATCCACCAGTAAAACAAAGCAGTTTCTCCATGTTCTTTCCATTAAGCATGCTTACACACACAGACACACACACACACACACACACACACACACACACACACACACACACACACACACACACACACACACACACACACACACACACACACACACACACACACACACACACACAAAGACAAATATGTTTTCAATGTTTTTGGGATGTTATTGTGAAAATATCTTTTAATGGTCTAACCATTTCACATATTTCTTTGTGATCTGTATTATCAGTCCATAATAATAATAATAAATAGCTTTAAGCATTTGCTTGTTGGCCAAAGCTGAAAGCTGATAAAAAGACTGCTGCTCCCTCTAGTTGACAACAGTGGAATTACAGCCTCCATCTTACAATTGAAGTGAATGAATGGGAATTAGTTTTTTCACTTATATCTCGGGAACCAGATGGCGAAAAATTCTAAACCTCAGAGCATAGATCGTGCTTGAGGAGCCCTGTTGAATGAGACCATCACAGTGTTTTTGGGCGATTGGGGCCGGGAGCTTTGACCATTCAAAGGCATGTCTTTTGGAGCATTTTTCTCTGGAATGCCGAGGGCAAATTACACCACATTTGAATCGAAGCTAGCCAAGGATGGGCCCTTTCCAATGGGCCCTTTCCAATGAGCCCTCACACAAGGTTCGGGGTGATCTGGTTCGGGAGTTACGGCCGTTCAAAGTCGGGGGTCCCGAGGCCCGCGACGCTACGTTTCGATCAAGAGCCCGGAGAGGTCCTTACCATCAAAATTTGAGTGCGCGGCGACTTTCCGTTTTCGAGTTATGAGTGAATTTGTATTCGGGGACGTGGCGTAAATGCCGTTTTACTTTCGGTTTCAGTATTCACTTGTGACTCAGTTGTCAATAGTAATACAACAATAGATTAATTTTGACAAAATGTGATTGTAAATGTTAAAATAATGATTTTATAAAGTCTAAATATAAATTATATAACAATATTAGGGAGTAGTATGATGAAAACACAGCAGGGGGCAGTACAATACCACTTATTGGCTTAATATGCCATGTTATATCATTTTTACCTTTTTAACTGTTATAGAGGCAAATTTTGTCCGATCTGTCTGAAATTTTTCATGCTTGTTAAGAGTAACATGTTCTGACTAGATCTGAAAGATATTTAAAAGATATAGGCTTTTGGGGACACTTGGTCAAGGCTACATATTGAAGTGACCCTATTATAGCCATCCAAATGAAGAAGTTATACTTTTTCTGATAATTATTGATCTAGGGAGTCCAGAGAATTGTACTGCACTAGATTTGAAGATTATGATTTGAAAATTATAAGATCATAAATGGAAAACACCATTTACAGCCAATACAGGCAATTTACCATAGAATACATATTGTTTTAAAGCTTTTTAACAGTTATAGCGCCACCTATGGTCCAATCTCCATAAAAATTCCCATGCTTCTTTAGCATGTTATGTCACATGTGCTTATCAATTTTTGTAAAGTTCTGAGTTTTTATTTATGATTTATAAATGTTTGAGTGTATTTTGACACGCCCATTTTCTAAATAATCATGTTATAGCCAAACAAAAGCAAAATTTCTACTTTTTTTCGATAATTATTGATCTAGAGAGTCCAGAGAATTGCCCTAGACTGGTCTGGTTCCGATCGGGCGAAAAACCTAGGACTAGTTCGCAAAAGTAGGTTTTTAACATGTTCACGAATATTTAATGAACGGTTTGATTGACAGCAATGGTTCTAGAGGCAAAGTTGTTCAGCATGAGTAGATCTATCACATGATATGCATAATGTGACTATAAGTGTAACACCACGTGATTACAGAGCCATAAAACTCGTTAGCGCCAACTAGTGGCCGATTTCTTTCAAAATTCTTACAGACCTCTCTGGCCATGAGCCGAACATGCCCATCGAGTTTCGTTCCGATCAGCCTCTGTTAACCTTGTCTAATAGGTGCTCAAACTTCATTGGCCGATGGCGGCCATGTTTTTTGAGATACGTCAATGTCCTCATAGGCATACATGGCAACTTGGACCAAGACACTGCATACCAATTTTCAAGTCAATCGGACAAACGGTCAGGTGGTTATAGCCCTTTTCATGTTTTTTTTCAAGTTATAGCGCCACCTACTGTTCAATCGTCGCGATTTTTTCACTGTGACCACAAATTGAACTATTACACATGTGTACCGAGTTTGGTGAAGATAACTCATTTATTTCTCGAGTTATAGCCGTTTTAGTAAAATAGGCTCCTCCCACAACGTACGTTTTGGCACCCCCTAGCGTCTGTGAATCGAAATTTCAACTTTTTTTCGATAATTATTGATATTCAGACTCCAGAGAACATTTCTGCCCTGGTTTGGTTCAAATCAGACGAAAAACCTAGGACTAGTTCGCAAAAGTAGGTTTTTGAGAAAATTCAAAATGGCGGAAAATTTTCCCAGGCGGAAATGAAATCGGAGATATACGTTTTGACCGTCTTGAGCCAAGGATTACAGTGATATAAGACACTTGATTCTATGACAAACCGTCTAGGAGTTATGGCTGATTTCATACTTTTGCTTGCTATAGCGCCACCTATTGGCCAATCGGGGTCATACTTTCATAGGTTCTCCCCAAATTGAGGACTACCATCTGGCTGAGTTTCAAGTCTCCAGCATTTACGGTTTGGGCTGCACGATGCGTTTTAGGGGAAAATAATAATAATAATTAAAGCTGCAAGCAGCATTTATCGGGGTTCAAGCAGTTAAGGCCTTTAAGGCATTTAAGCACAAAAGCATCAAAAGTTATTAAGATTTATTTAGCAAGCATGTAACCACTGACATAATAGATGGAAAAGACCATTTACAGCCAATACAGGCAATTTGCCATGGGATATATATGGTTTTAAAGCTTTTTAACAGTTATAGCGCCACCTATGCTCCGATCTCCATAGAATTGTTTACTGTGACCTCAAATTGAACCCATACACATGTGTACTGAGTTTGGTGAAGATATCTCATTTACTTCTTGAGTTATAGCCATTTGAGTAAAATAGGCTCCTCCCACAACGATTTGCCACATTCTAGAATTATTTAATAGGATTCTAGCATGATTTACTATCATATACCATGTTCCAGAATGATTTATTAGGATTCTAGCATGATTTACCTTGATACACCTCATTTCAGTATTATTTACTATGATTTACAATGTTTCTAGCATGATTAACCACATTACTAGCAAATATGTGAAGTGTCAGTGCAAATGAGGTGATGAACACTGACAAAATATTATTGTGTTATAATAGTTAGTTATATACGTGATTTTTAGTGTGTGTCCAAGTATGAATGCAAAAGCACATGTAAAATATTTCATTATTAAGTAGAATGGCCAGCAGAGGGCAGTAGAAGACCACTTATTGGCTCACTTTCACTTTAAACCAGTTTTCTGCACTAAAGCAAACCAGTTTTTCCATGTTAACTCAATGCATGCTTACACACACACACACACACACACACACACACACACACACACACAAACACACACACACACACACACACACACACACACACACACACACACACACACACACACACACACATACACACACAGCATAGTTAACCATGATTTACCATGATATACCACGTTCTAGTATTATTTACCAGGAGATAAACGACAATCTAGGATTATTTACTTTGATTTACCATGTTTCTAGCCTGATTTATCTCATTACTAGCAATTATTTGAAGTGTCAGTGCAAATAAAGTGGTTAACACTGACAAAATATGATTGTGTTATAATAGTTATTGCTATATAAGTGATTTTTTTAGTGTGTATTCAAGTATGAATGCAAGCACATGTTGAAATATTTCATTAATAAGTAGAATGGCCAGCAGAGGGCAGTAGAAGACCACTTATTGGCTCACTTTCACTTTAAACCAGTTTTCTGCACTAAAGCAAACCAGTTTATCCATGTTAACTCAATGCATGCTTACACACACACACACACACACACACACACACACACACACACACACACACACACACACACACACACACACACACACACACACACACAGCATAGTTAACCATGATTTACCATGATTTACCACATTACTAGCAATTATTTGAAGTGTCAGTGCAAATAAAGTGATTAACACTGACAAAATATGATTATGTTATAATAGTTATTGCTATATAAGTGATTTTTAGTGTGTATTCAAGTATAAATGCAAGCACATGTGGAAAAATTTAATTAAGTAGAATGGCCAGCAGAGGGCAGTAGAAGACCACTTATTGGCTCACTTTCACTTTAAACCTCATGATTTTGACCAGTTTTCTGCACTAAAGCAAACCAGTGTTTCCATGTTAACTCAATAATGCATACTTGCTACATATGCTACACACAATAATGCTACACACACACACACACACACACACACACACACACACAATGTTTCAGTGATATTGGTGTCACATTCACCTTCATCACATTCACCTTCTGTCTTCATCACATTCACCATCTGTCGTCATCACCTGCACCTGCTCCTCATCACCCTCCTCATCATCACCTGCTCCTCATCATCATAACCGTCACCTGTTGTCCTTGTCTTGATCTGTGTATTTAAGTTCCCCTCTCATCCATTATCATTGTCGGTTATTGTTTGTGCACTAGCACTCTGTTATGTTTGTTTTCATGTTGGAAAATAAAACCTTTGTTATATTTGTACCACACACACACACACACACACACACACACACACACACACACACACACACACACACCATCATTTATCATGATTTACCATGGCTGATACCAATACCAATATGAGAAAATGACTATTTTAAACAGCAGGGGGCAGTAAAATACCACTTATTGGCTTAACATGCCATTAATTCATATCATTTTCACCTTTTTAACTGTTATAGAGGCAAATTTTGTCCGATCTGTCTGAAAATTTTCATGCTTGTTCAGGGTGATATTTCACACGTTCTGACTTGTTTTTAAGAAGGTCTGAGCATTGATTAAAGAGATATAGGCTTTCGGGGACACTTGGTAAAGGCCAGATTTTGAAGTGAACCTATTATAGCTATCCAAATGAAGTAGTTCAACTTTTTCTGACAATTATTGATCTAGTGAGTCCAGAGAATTGTATTGCACTAGTTTTGAACATTATGATATGAAAATTATATGATCAGAGATGGAAAAGACCATTTACAGCCAATACAGGCAGTTTACCATAGGGAATATATGATTTTAAAGCTTTTTAACAGTTATAGCGCCACCTATCGTCCGATCTCCATAGAATTTTTCATGCTTGTTAATGATGTTATGTCACATATGCTGACCAATTTTTGTGAAGTTCTGAGTTTTTATTTAGGATTTATAGGCTTTTTAATGTATTTTGACACGCCCATTTTATAAATTACCCTATTACAGCCATCCAAATGCAAAAGTTCAACTTTTTTTTGATAATTATTGATCTAGAGAGTCCAGAGAATTGTCCTAGACTGGTCTGGTTCCGATCGGGCAAAAAACCTAGGACTAGTTCGCAAAAGTAGGTTTTTAACATATTAATGAATAATTAATGAACAGTTTGATTGACAGCAATGGTTCTTGAGGCAAAGTTGTTCAGGATGAGGAGATCTATCAAATGATATGCATATTGTGTGGATATTTGTAACACCACGTGATTACAGAGCCGTAAAACTCGTTAGCGCCAACTAGTGGCCGATTTCTTTCAAAATTCTTACAGACCTTTAGGGCCATGAGCCGAACATGCCCATTGAGTTTCGTTCCGATCGGCCTCCATTAACCTTGTCTAATAGGTGCTCAAACTTCGTTGGCCAATGGCGGCCATGTTTTTTGAGATACGCCAATGTCCTCATAGACATACATGGCACCTTGGACCAAGACACTGCATACCAATTTTCAAGTCAATCGGACTAACGGTCAGGTGGTTATAGCCTGTTTTATGTTTTTTTCATTTTATAGCGCCACCATGAGGCCAATCGTCGCGATTTTTTTACTGTGACCCCAGAGTAAGCTCATACACATGTGTACCAAGTTTGGTGAAGATAACTCATTTACATCGGGAGTTATAGCCATTTTAGTAAAATAGGCCCCTCCCACAACGTACGTTTTGGCGCCCCTTAGCGACCGTGAATCGAAATTTCCACTTTTTTTCGATAATTATTGATATTCAGTCTCCAGAGAACATTTCTGCACTAGTTTGGTTCCAATCGGGCAAAAAACCAGGGACTAGTTCGCAAAAGTAGATTTTTGACAAAATTCAAAATGGCGGAAAATCTATCATGGCGGAAATAAAATCGGAGATATACGTTTTGTTCGTCAGGCGTCCAGCTTTCCAATGATATAAGACACTTGAGTCTACGACATACGGTCTAGGAGTTATGAGCAGTTTCGCGCTTTTGGTTGTTATAGCGCCACCTATGGGCCAATCGGGGTCATAATCTCTGAACCTTTCCTCGATTTTTGTACTACCATCTGTCAAAGTTTCAAAGTTCCAGCTCTTACGGTTTGGGCTGCACGATGCGTTTTACGGCGGAATAATAATAATAATTAAAGCTGCAAGCAGCATTTATCGGGGTTCAAGCAGTTAAGGCCTTTAAGGCATTTAAGCACAAAAGCATCAAAAGTTATTAAGATTTATTTAGCAAGCATGTAACCACTGACATAATAGATGGAAAAGACCATTTACAGCCAATACAGGCAATTTGCCATGGGATATATATGGTTTTAAAGCTTTTTAACAGTTATAGCGCCACCTATGGTCCGATCTCCATAAAATTGTTTACTGTGACCTCAAATTGAACCCATACACATGTGTACTGAGTTTGGTGAAGATATCTCATTTACTTCTTGAGTTATAGCCATTTGAGTAAAATAGGCTCCTCCCACGACGATTTGCCACATTCTAGAATTATTTAATATGATTCTAGCATGATTTACTATCATATACCATGTTCCAGAATGATTTATTAGGATTCTAGCATGATTTACCTTGATACACCTCATTTCAGTATTATTTACTATGATTTACAATGTTTCTAGCATGATTAACCACATTACTAGCAATTATGTGAAGTGTCAGTGCAAATGAGGTGATGAACACTGACAAAATATTATTGTGTTATAATAGTTAGTTATATACGTGATTTTTAGTGTGTGTCCAAGTATGAATGCAAAAGCACATGTAAAATATTTCATTATTAAGTAGAATGGCCAGCAGAGGGCACTAGAAGACCACTTATTGGCTCACTTTCACTTTAAACCAGTTTTCTGCACTAAAGCAAACCAGTTTTTCCATGTTAACTCAATGCATGCTTACACACACACACACACACACACACACACACACACACACACACACACACACACACACACACACACATACACACACACACACACACATACACACACAGCATAGTTAACCATGATTTACCATGATATACCACGTTCTAGTATTATTTACCAGGAGATAAACGACAATCTAGTATTATTTACTTTGATTTACCATGTTTCTAGCCTGATTTATCACATTACTAGCAATTATTTGAAGTGTCAGTGCAAATAAAGTGATTAACACTGACAAAATATGATTGTGTTATAATAGTTATTGCTATATAAGTGATTTTTTTAGTGTGTATTCAAGTATGAATGCAAGCACATGTTGAAATATTTCATTAATAAGTAGAATGGCCAGCAGAGGGCAGTAGAAGACCACTTATTGGCTCACTTTCACTTTAAACCAGTTTTCTGCACTAAAGCAAACCAGTTTATCCATGTTAACTCAATGCATGCTTACACACACACACACACACACACACACACACACACACACACAGCATAGTTAACCATGATTTACCATGATTTACCACATTACTAGCAATTATTTGAAGTGTCAGTGCAAATAAAGTGATTAACACTGACAAAATATGATTGTGTTATAATAGTTATTGCTATATAAGTGATTTTTAGTGTGTATTCAAGTATAAATGCAAGCACATGTGGAAAAATTTAATTAATAAGTAGAATGGCCAGCAGAGGGCAGTAGAAGACCACTTATTGGCTCACTTTCACTTTAAACCTCATGATTTTGACCAGTTTTCTGCACTAAAGCAAACCAGTGTTTCCATGTTAACTCAATAATGCATACTTGCTACATATGCTACACACAATAATGCTAAACACACACACACACACACACACACACACACACACACACACACACACACACACACACACAAATGTTTCAGTGATATTGGTGTCACATTCACCTTCATCTCACATTCACCTTCTGTCTTCATCACATTCACCATCTGTCGTCATCACCTGCACCTGCTCCTCATCACCCTCCTCATCATCACCTGCTCCTCATCATCATAACCGTCACCTGTTGTCCTTGTCTTGATCTGTGTATTTAAGTTCCCCTCTCATCCATTATCATTGTCGGTTATTGTTTGTGCACTAGCACTCTGTTATGTTTGTTTTCATGTTGGAAAATAAAACCTTTGTTATATTTGTACCACACACACACACACACACACACACACACACACACACACACACACACACACACACACACACACACACACATCATTTATCATGATTTACCATGGCTGATACCAATACCAATATGAGAAAATGACTATTTTAAACAGCAGGGGGCAGTAAAATACCACTTATTGGCTTAACATGCCATTAAATCATATCATTTTCACCTTTTTAACTGTTATAGAGGCAAATTTTGTCCGATCTGTCTGAAAATTTTCATGCTTGTTCAGGGTGATATTTCACACGTTCTGACTTGTTTTTAAGAAGGTCTGAGCATTGATTAAAGAGATATAGGCTTTCGGGGACACTTGGTAAAGGCCAGATTTTGAAGTGAACCTATTATAGCTATCCAAATGAAGTAGTTCAACTTTTTCTGACAATTATTGATCTAGTGAGTCCAGAGAATTGTATTGCACTAGTTTTGAACATTATGATATGAAAATTATATGATCAGACATGGAAAAGACCATTTACAGCCAATACAGGCAGTTTACCATAGGAAATATATGGTTTTAAAGCTTTTTAACAGTTATAGCGCCAACTATTGTCCAATCTCCATAAAATTTTGCAAGCTTGTTTGTGATGTTATGACACATATGCTCACCAATTTTTGTGAAGTTCTGAGTTTTCATTTAGGATTTATAGGCTTTTGAGTGTATTTTGCCACACCCATTTTATAAATGACCCTATTACAGCCATACAAATACAAAAGTTCAACTTTTTTTTGATAATTATTGATCTAGAGAGTCCATAGAATTGTCCTAGACTGGTCTGGTTCCGATCGGGCAAAAAACCAGGGACTAGTTCGCAAAAGTAGGTTTTTAACATATTCATGAATATTTAATGAACGGTTTGATTGACAGCAATGGTTCTAGAGGCAAAGTTGTTCAGCATGAGCAGATCTATCAAATGATATGCATTTTGTGACAATATATCTAACACCACGTGATTACAGAGCCATAAAACTCGTTAGCGCCAACTAGTGGCCGATTTCTTTCAAAATTCTTACAGACCTCTAGGGCCATGAGTCGAACATGCCCACCGAGTTTCGTTCCGATCGGCCTCCGTTAACCTTGTCTAATAGGTGCTCAACTTCATTGGCCAATGGCGGCCATGTTTTTTGAGATACACCAATGTCCTCATAGACATACATGGCACCTTGGACCAAGACACTGCATACCAATTTTCAAGTCAATCGGACTAACGGTCAGGTGGTTATAGCCTGTTTTATGTTTTTTTCATGTTATAGCGCCACCATGTGGCCAATCGCCGCGATTTTTTTACCGTGTCCTCAGATTGACCTCTTACATATGTGTACCAAGTTTGTTGAAAATACCTCATTTACTTCTGGAGTTATAGCCATTTTAGTAAAATAGGCTCCGCCCACAACGTTAATTTTGCGCCCCCTAGCGACCCTGAATCGAAATTTCAACTTTTTTTCGATAATTATTGATCTTCAGTCTCCAGAGAACAATTCTGCACTGGTTTGGTTCCGATCGAGCAAAAAACCAGGGACTAGTTCGCAAAAGTAGGTTTTCGACAAAATTCAAAATGGCGGAAAATCTATCATGACGGAAATGAAATCGGAGATATACGTTTTGTTCGTCAGACGACCAGCTTTCCAATGATATAAGACACTTGTGTCTACGACATACGGTCCAGGAGTTATGACCACTTTCGCGCTTTTGGTTGTTATAGCGCCACCTATGGGCCAATCGAGGTCATAATTTGATAACCTCTCCTCGATTTTTGTACTACCATCTGGCAAAGTTTCAAAGCTCTAGCCCTTACGGTTTGGGCTGCACGATGCGTTTTACGGCGGAATAATAATAATAATAATAATAATAATAATAATTAAAGCTGCAAGCAGCATTTATCGGGGTTCAAGCATTTAAGGCCTTTAAGGCCTTTAAGCTCACAAGCATCAAAAGACATTAAGTTTTATTTAGCAAGCATTTAACAACTGTCATCATAGATGAAAAAGTCAATTTACAGCCAATACAGGCAGTTTACCATAGGAAATAAATGGTTTTAAAGCGTTTTTACAGTTATAGCACCTTTTTGCCTGAGTCTTCTTACAGTCTTGCCTGATCTCCACCACTTTTATTAGTAGTACTCAAAGTGTGCCCATATATATGTGTCAAATTTGTTGTAAATATGTAATTTTGATAAGGAGTTTAGACAATTATATTCAGCGGCGTAACCAGTCAACACTGGGCCCTTAAGTATGATGACGCAATTAATGATATTGATGACGCAATGTCTGCAAGTAGGCTACCATGAATAGGGCAGGATATGATCATACACAGCATATAAGAGATGAGATGACTAACAAAATCAGGAGTAGCCTCAAAAAAAAAAAAAAAAAAAAAAAAAAAAAAAACATGGTGTCAGCGCACGATAACACATTGTTAGGCCTAGGTCCAAATACATAAAAAAGATGCTCTCTTACATTATAGTGGGATTTTCCGGGCTTTCCTATGTGCAACTGCAAAGTTGTCGATTAGATCAGGATTGTGAGCATGGGCATTCTCAATTGACCCTTCGCATGGAGTTTGAATGACAGGCGATCTGACTAATCATAATCCGCCATTTTGTCCAACAAAGCAGTCAGGAGAGTTAGTAGATTAACATTGGAGGATTTCAATTTGAAAAACAGTGTACTGACGTCATAGCACTTTAAAACAACATTCCTTATATGTTCATTTATGTTTATTTTAATGCTATAAATTAACTAGAAGGAAGAGATGATCGGTTCACGAGCAGCTTTAACTGAGCCTCGAGTCTACAGCGATCTGTCAGACACATTAAAGAGTCACAAAACGGTATTTATTGTTTAAATGTCTCTAAAAAATGACTACATTTGAAAGGTGAGACTTTGTTTCATATCAAAAGTACTTGTCTGTCAGCGCGCAGTATCCTCTCTGATCCGCAGTGTATTTTTCACTGCGTGAGAACTTGGTGTGGTGTGAGAGTGGCGTCGCTTGTCAGACATAGCAACAGTAACTAAAGTGGGCGGGTCTTTGCAAACGGTCATTGACAGTATAGAGCTGGTAAGTCCCGCCCCTTCCGCTAACCCCACTGGACCTCTAGGTTGAAAAATCGTCAATGCAAGTGAATGTGAGAAAATAATTATTTTCTGGTCTCGTTTGAATTTTGGCATGAATGTGAACATATGTTGTCTGTGAATTTTTAATATAATTTTTCGTGTGAAGAATGCTACAATTTAGCGGGTAGAAGTTTGATACGGTTAGACTTTGTGTGAGAGCACTTTGTGGACTACAACTAGTTTTTACATCAGACGGGAATCTGAAGAAAGAACAACCCATTTGGTTTGAATGGTGACATTTGGGTACAAAACACACAGGCATCTCGATCTGTCTCCATAGATTATCGCAGCATTAGCACCGTGATTTGACAAGTGGAAGGAAAAATGTGTTATCGGGTGACGTCACATAGGCGACATGTAGTCTTTCTCATTATGTCTTTTCCACAACTGCTAGCCAAAGAATCATACAATATACTGTCAAACTCGTAACATGAAAAATTATATAAAAAAATTCACAGACAACGTATGTTCACATTCATGGCACAATTCAAACTGGACCGGAAAAGAATTATTTTCTTACATTCACTTGCATTGACGATTTTTCAACCTAGAGGTCCAGTGGGGTTTTACGGATGGGCGGGACTTACTAGCTCTACGGACAGGGATTCGCCAGTCCCAATTTAAAACAAATTTCATCACAATCCATCAATTGTTCGTTTCAAACATGTGAGAGCATCAAAATGATCCATGGGTGAAATTGATTGGATATAATTATTTTTTTTGTCAGTCCCTATCATAATTTTAACATTTTGGTGTTATTGTTTAGCTTTTTTTTTTTTTTTTGTCTTGATCGGACTAACGGCTTTGAAGATAACCACAATTTTTTAAAGCTCTAAATGACACTTACAAAAACCATAAGGCGAAACCAAGGGGCAACATTCTCATCTGAAAAATGAAGCCTACCCGGAAGTGCGAAAAACTGCAATACATCGAAAATCTGCTAGGGGAAGGTCCCAAAAGGGAGCAAATGTCCATAGCCCCCATGTTAAAATGTCCGTTTTCACAGCATAAATTCATGTTTTTACAGGTTGGTCCCATGGACTTTTATTGTATTTTTCGATAGGTTCCGAGTGCCTGACAATGGCGAGGGTAGTGAATTTTTTTCTAACTCGTTAGTTTAGATAGTATTTAGATATAAAATGTATGACAAATAAGGGCGTGGTTAACTTTGATTGACAGCTTGATTGACAGCTTAGGCTGCGCCAAGGAGAATGACAACATAAGAAGCGCCATTTTTTAACACAGTTGAAATATAATACTACGGTTTCTGTATCATGAAATGTAGTTTTAAGAGTTTTTCAGGCGAGAATGTAGTTGTTTAAAGCTCAAATCTGTGGTTTATTTAAAGATTTATGAAAATTTTATCCAGTTGTGAGATCCAGCGATGATGACCGGGCGCTCGGCGCATGTACCCTGCCTGGAACAGCTTTTCCTCGGCTAGTCGTTCGCCGCTGACCCTGGGGTCTCTGTAGTGGTTAAACATGAGATATAATTCATCTTGTCTATATCCAACGGGCGATTTTTGGTTTCGTGAAACTATAATTTGTTCCCTGGCCAATCGTTTTTGCTGAGGGGAAGTTTCATAACTTTATAAACTATTTAACTTTACTGTTGTATTGTTAGACTAGATCGAGCGCTGACTTTGTGTGTTTGACTGAATTGTTTGCTTTATTTGTATAGCTTCTTATACCTTTTACTTATACTTTTATAATGGCTAATATTGACACAACTGAAATTTAACAAAAAGAGACTGGGTTGAGTTTTGTCATTTTAAATTTTAACACAACGAAGATGATCTATATGTTGTTTACTGCAAAATCTGTTGTTTAGTACAAATGCACATATTGCCTGGACCATATTAAAATGTTTAATATTTTTATATTATATTTAAAACGAAAAGAGGCAGGTTTGTGTTTTATATTTAGTTTTTTTTATAAATATGCAAACTATGTGCAGTGAATATAATCAATACGCGTTGCCTGAACCACATTTGTGTGGCTATAATATTAAGATTTCTTTAAATGAAAACGAAAAGAGTTAGTATGGTGTTTTATAACATATTTCGTTGCCTAAAATATACACAGAGATAACCGGAGTAGCAGAGCGAGCTGAGTGACGCGCGCTGCGTCAGAAGGTGGGCGGGGTTAGGATTTCCCAAGATTTTCCAAGATGGCGCCGCCCATACCCCCCATAAAAGGCTTCAAAACCGTTCTGCAGAAAGTCTATGGGTGACGTCACAGACGCTTTGTCCATATTTTTTACAGTCTATGGGCGAAACCTGTCATGTTTGGTATTGTTGGACTCGGCAAGGATTCAGGAGTCTTAGGAGGTCACTCCTGTGAAAAAACACTGGCTTGAAACTTCTAAGGCTCCTTCAAGGCATTGTGCCAATGACGTATACTGAGTTTTTTGAGATACACCAATGTTCTCATAGACTATCATGGCACCCTGGACAAAGACACTGCGTGCCAAATTTTCAGTAGACTAACAGTTGGGTGCGCTTATAGCAATTGTTATGATTTTTTTCACTGTTATAGCGCCACCAAGTGGCCAATTGTCACGATTTTTTTCATGTCAACTCAGATTGAGCTTATGAACGTGTCCCAAGTTTAGCGAAAATATCTCTTTCCGCTCACAAGTTATAACCATTTTATAGTGCCACCAAGTGGCCAATTGTCATGATTTTTTTCACGTGACCTCAGAATGAGCTCATGAACATGTGTCCCAAGTTTTGCGAAAATATCTCTTTCCGTTCACAAGTTATAACCGTTTTATAGTGCCACCAAGTGGACAATTGTTGGCATTTTTTTCAAGTGATCTCAGATTGAGCTCAGGAAGATGTATCCCAAGTTTAGCAAAAAAATCTCTTTCTGTTCACAATTTATAACCGTTTTAGTAAAAGTGGCCCTGGTGCCATCAAATATTTTGGTTCCCCTTATCGACCGTTAATTGAAATTTTGAATTTTTGGGATGATTACTGATTGTCAGCCTCCAGAGAATATTCTTGCAGTGGTTTGGTTCCGATCGGGCAAAAAACCTAGGAGAAGTTCGCAAAAATAGGTTTTTCAAAAAAATGCAATTTACTCAAAATTGGCGCCTGAAGGGCGAGCAAATCGGAGATAGCCATTTTGTCCGCCTTGAGCCAAGGATTCCAACGATATAAGACACTTGATCCTGGGACAAACGGTCTAAGAGATATGAGCGATTTTGAACTTTTGGTTGCTGTAGCGCCACCTATGGGCCAATCGGGGTCATACTCTGACAGGTTGTCCCCAAATTGAGGCCTACCATCTGGCCAGGTTTCAAGTCTCTAGGCCTTACGGTTTGTCCTGCGCGATGCGTTTTACGAATCCTTACAATTACAATAGGGTTTCAGCATTTCATGCTTGAACCCCTAATAAGAATGAAGGCTTTTTGCCAGTTATAGCGCCACCTATGGTCCGATCTCCATGAAACTCTGCATGCTTCCTCACCATGTTCTGACACATATGCTCATCAATTTTGGTGAAGTTCTGAGTTTTCCTTTGGGATTTATAGGCTTTTGAGCGTATTTTGCCACGCCCCTTTTCTAAATGACCCTGTTACAGCCACGCAAATGCCAAAGTTCAACTTTTTTTTGATAATTATTGATCTAGAGAGTCCAGAGAATTGTCCTAGACTGGTTTGGTTCCGATCGGGCGAAAAACCAGGGACTAGTTCGCAAAAGTAGGTTATGGACAAAAGTCAACATAGCAGAAAATGTTCCCTGCCTACATCCAAATCGGAGATAGCCATTTTGTCCGCCTTGAGCCAAGGATTCCAACGATATAAGACACTTGATCCTGGGACAAACGGTCTAAGAGATATGAGCGATTTTGAACTTTTGGTTGCTGTAGCGCCACCTATGGGCCAATCGGGGTCATACTCTGACAGGTTGTCCCCAAATTGAGGCCTACCATCTGGCCAGGTTTCAAGTCTCTAGGCCTTACGGTTTGTCCTGCGCGATGCGTTTTACGAATCCTTACAATTACAATAGGGTTTCAGCATTTCATGCTTGAACCCCTAATAAGAATGAAGGCTTTTTGCCAGTTATAGCGCCACCTATGGTCCGATCTCCATGAAACTCTGCATGCTTCCTCACCATGTTCTGACACATATGCTCATCAATTTTGGTGAAGTTCTGAGTTTTCCTTTGGGATTTATAGGCTTTTGAGCGTATTTTGCCACGCCCCTTTTCTAAATGACCCTGTTACAGCCACGCAAATGCCAAAGTTCAACTTTTTTTTGATAATTATTGATCTAGAGAGTCCAGAGAATTGTCCTAGACTGGTTTGGTTCCGATCGGGCGAAAAACCAGGGACTAGTTCGCAAAAGTAGGTTATGGACAAAAGTCAACATAGCAGAAAATGTTCCCTGCCTACATCCAAATCGGAGATAGCCATTTTGTCCGCCTTGAGCCAAGGATTCCAACGATATAAGACACTTGATCCTGGGACAAACGGTCTAAGAGATATGAGCGATTTTGAACTTTTGGTTGCTGTAGCGCCACCTATGGGCCAATCGGGGTCATACTCTGACAGGTTGTCCCCAAATTGAGGCCTACCATCTGGCCAGGTTTCAAGTCTCTAGGCCTTACGGTTTGTCCTGCGCGATGCGTTTTACGAATCCTTACAATTACAATAGGGTTTCAGCATTTCATGCTTGAACCCCTAATAAGAATGAAGGCTTTTTGCCAGTTATAGCGCCACCTATGGTCCGATCTCCATGAAACTCTGCATGCTTCCTCACCATGTTCTGACACATATGCTCATCAATTTTGGTGAAGTTCTGAGTTTTCCTTTGGGATTTATAGGCTTTTGAGCGTATTTTGCCACGCCCCTTTTCTAAATGACCCTGTTACAGCCACGCAAATGCCAAAGTTCAACTTTTTTTTGATAATTATTGATCTAGAGAGTCCAGAGAATTGTCCTAGACTGGTTTGGTTCCGATCGGGCGAAAAACCAGGGACTAGTTCGCAAAAGTAGGTTATGGACAAAAGTCAACATAGCAGAAAATGTTCCCTGCCTACATCCAAATCGGAGATAGCCATTTTGTCCGCCTTGAGCCAAGGATTCCAACGATATAAGACACTTGATCCTGGGACAAACGGTCTAAGAGATATGAGCGATTTTGAACTTTTGGTTGCTGTAGCGCCACCTATGGGCCAATCGGGGTCATACTCTGACAGGTTGTCCCCAAATTGAGGCCTACCATCTGGCCAGGTTTCAAGTCTCTAGGCCTTACGGTTTGTCCTGCGCGATGCGTTTTACGAATCCTTACAATTACAATAGGGTTTCAGCATTTCATGCTTGAACCCCTAATAAGAATGAAGGCTTTTTGCCAGTTATAGCGCCACCTATGGTCCGATCTCCATGAAACTCTGCATGCTTCCTCACCATGTTCTGACACATATGCTCATCAATTTTGGTGAAGTTCTGAGTTTTCCTTTGGGATTTATAGGCTTTTGAGCGTATTTTGCCACGCCCCTTTTCTAAATGACCCTGTTACAGCCACGCAAATGCCAAAGTTCAACTTTTTTTTGATAATTATTGATCTAGAGAGTCCAGAGAATTGTCCTAGACTGGTTTGGTTCCGATCGGGCGAAAAACCAGGGACTAGTTCGCAAAAGTAGGTTATGGACAAAAGTCAACATAGCAGAAAATGTTCCCTGCCTACATCCAAATCGGAGATAGCCATTTTGTCCGCCTTGAGCCAAGGATTCCAACGATATAAGACACTTGATCCTGGGACAAACGGTCTAAGAGATGTGAGCGATTTTGAACTTTTGGTTGCTGTAGCGCCACCTATGGGCCAATCGGGGTCATACTCTGACAGGTTGTCCCCAAATTGAGGCCTACCATCTGGCCAGGTTTCAAGTCTCTAGGCCTTACGGTTTGTCCTGCGCGATGCGTTTTACGAATCCTTACAATTACAATAGGGTTTCAGCATTTCATGCTTGAACCCCTAATAAGAATGAAGGCTTTTTGCCAGTTATAGCGCCACCTATGGTCCGATCTCCATGAAACTCTGCATGCTTCCTCACCATGTTCTGACACATATGCTCATCAATTTTGGTGAAGTTCTGAGTTTTCCTTTGGGATTTATAGGCTTTTGAGCGTATTTTGCCACGCCCCTTTTCTAAATGACCCTGTTACAGCCACGCAAATGCCAAAGTTCAACTTTTTTTTGATAATTATTGATCTAGAGAGTCCAGAGAATTGTCCTAGACTGGTTTGGTTCCGATCGGGCGAAAAACCAGGGACTAGTTCGCAAAAGTAGGTTATGGACAAAAGTCAACATAGCAGAAAATGTTCCCTGCCTACATCCAAATCGGAGATAGCCATTTTGTCCGCCTTGAGCCAAGGATTCCAACGATATAAGACACTTGATCCTGGGACAAACGGTCTAAGAGATATGAGCGATTTTGAACTTTTGGTTGCTGTAGCGCCACCTATGGGCCAATCGGGGTCATACTCTGACAGGTTGTCCCCAAATTGAGGCCTACCATCTGGCCAGGTTTCAAGTCTCTAGGCCTTACGGTTTGTCCTGCGCGATGCGTTTTACGAATCCTTACAATTACAATAGGGTTTCAGCATTTCATGCTTGAACCCCTAATAAGAATGAAGGCTTTTTGCCAGTTATAGCGCCACCTATGGTCCGATCTCCATGAAACTCTGCATGCTTCCTCACCATGTTCTGACACATATGCTCATCAATTTTGGTGAAGTTCTGAGTTTTCCTTTGGGATTTATAGGCTTTTGAGCGTATTTTGCCACGCCCCTTTTCTAAATGACCCTGTTACAGCCACGCAAATGCCAAAGTTCAACTTTTTTTTGATAATTATTGATCTAGAGAGTCCAGAGAATTGTCCTAGACTGGTTTGGTTCCGATCGGGCGAAAAACCAGGGACTAGTTCGCAAAAGTAGGTTATGGACAAAAGTCAACATAGCAGAAAATTTTCCCTGCCTACATCCAAATCGGAGATAGCCATTTTGTCCGCCTTGAGCCAAGGATTCCAACGATATAAGACACTTGATCCTGGGACAAACGGTCTAAGAGATATGAGCGATTTTGAACTTTTGGTTGCTGTAGCGCCACCTATGGGCCAATCGGGGTCATACTCTGACAGGTTGTCCCCAAATTGAGGCCTACCATCTGGCCAGGTTTCAAGTCTCTAGGCCTTACGGTTTGTCCTGCGCGATGCGTTTTACGAATCCTTACAATTACAATAGGGTTTCAGCATTTCATGCTTGAACCCCTAATAAGAATGAAGGCTTTTTGCCAGTTATAGCGCCACCTATGGTCCGATCTCCATGAAACTCTGCATGCTTCCTCACCATGTTCTGACACATATGCTCATCAATTTTGGTGAAGTTCTGAGTTTTCCTTTGGGATTTATAGGCTTTTGAGCGTATTTTGCCACGCCCCTTTTCTAAATGACCCTGTTACAGCCACGCAAATGCCAAAGTTCAACTTTTTTTTGATAATTATTGATCTAGAGAGTCCAGAGAATTGTCCTAGACTGGTTTGGTTCCGATCGGGCGAAAAACCAGGGACTAGTTCGCAAAAGTAGGTTATGGACAAAAGTCAACATAGCAGAAAATGTTCCCTGCCTACATCCAAATCGGAGATAGCCATTTTGTCCGCCTTGAGCCAAGGATTCCAACGATATAAGACACTTGATCCTGGGACAAACGGTCTAAGAGATATGAGCGATTTTGAACTTTTGGTTGCTGTAGCGCCACCTATGGGCCAATCGGGGTCATACTCTGACAGGTTGTCCCCAAATTGAGGCCTACCATCTGGCCAGGTTTCAAGTCTCTAGGCCTTACGGTTTGTCCTGCGCGATGCGTTTTACGAATCCTTACAATTACAATAGGGTTTCAGCATTTCATGCTTGAACCCCTAATAATAAAAATCAGCACAAATACAATAGGGTTTCAGCACTTCGTGCTTGAACCCCTAAAAATCCTTACAATAACAATAGGGTTTCAGCACTTCGTGCTTGAACCCCTAAAAATCAGCACAATTACAATAGGGTTTCAGCACTTCGTGCTTGAACCCCTAATAATAATAATAATAATAATAATTAAAGCTGCAAGCAGCATTTATCGGGGTTCAAGCATTTAAGGCCTTTAAGCACATAAGCATTTAAGACATTAAGATTTATTTAGAAAGCTTTTAACCACTGAAATAATAGATGGAAAAGTCCATTTACAGCCAATACAGGCAAGCTTTTTAACAGTTATAGCGCCACCTATAGTCCGATCTCCATGATATTTTGCATGCTTGTTAATGATGTTGTGGCACATATGCTCACCAATTTTCGTGAAGTTCTGAGTTTTCGTTTAGGATTTATAGGCTTTTGAGTGCATTTTGCCACGCCCATTTTCTTTATGACCCAATATACCCATGCGCAAAATGCAAAAGTTCAACTTTTTTTTGATAATTATTGATCTAGAGTGTCCAGAGAATTGTCATAGACTGGTCTGGTTTCGATCGGGCGATAAACCTAGGACTAGTTCGTAAAAGTAGGTTTTTAACATAATTACGAATATTTAATAAACGGTTTAATTGACAGCATTAGTTCTAGAGGCAAAGTTGTTCAGCATGAGCAGATCTATCAGATGATATGCATTTTGTGACGATAAGTGTAACACCACGTGATTACAGAGCCATAAAACTCGTTAGCGCCAACTAGTGGCCGATTTCTTTCAAAACTCTTACAGACCTCTAGGGCCATGAGTCGAACATGCCCATCGAGTTTCGTTCCGATCGGCCTCCGTTAACCTTGTTTAATAGGTGCTCAAACCTCATTGGCCAATGGCGGCCATGTTTTTCGAGATATGCCAATATCCTTTTAGACATACATGGCCCCTTGGGCCAAGACACTGCATACCAAATTTCAAGTCAATCGGACTAACGGTCAGGTGTCTACATGTTTTTTTTGTTTTATAGCGCCACCATGTGGCCAATCGACGCATTTTTTTTACTGTGACCTCAGATTGACCTTCTACACATGTTTACCAAGTTTGGTGAAGTTTACTGAATTACTTCTTGAGTTATAGCCATTTTAGTAAAATAGGCTCCTCCCACAACGTTAATTTTGCACCCCCTAGCGACCGTGAATCGAAATTTCAACTTTTTTTCGATAATTATTGATCTTCAGACTCCACAGAACAATTCTGCACTGGTTTGGTTCCGATCGGGCAAAAAACCAGGGACTAGTTCGCAAAAGTAGGTTTTCGACAAAATTCAAAATGGCGGAAAATCTATCATGACGGAAATAAAATCGGAGATATACGTTTTGTTCGTCAGGCGTCCAGCTTTCCAATGATATAAGACACTTGAGTCTATGACTTACGGTCTAGGAGTTATGAGCAGTTTCGCGCTTTTGGTTGCTATAGCGCCACCTATGGGCCAATCGGGGTCATAATTTGATAACCTCTCCTCGATTTTTGTACTACCATATGGCAAAGTTTCAAAGCTCTAGCCCTTACGGTTTGGGCTGCACGATGCGTTTTACGGCAGAATAATAATAATAATAATAATAATTAAAGCTGCAAGCAGCATTTATCGGGGTTCAAGCAGTTAAGGCCTTTAAGCACAAAAGCATCAAAAGTGATTAAGTTTTATTTAGCAAGCATGTAACTACTGACATAATAGATGGAAAAGACCATTTACAGGAAATACCATAGGAAATATATGGTTTTAAAGCTTTTTAGCAGTTATAGCGCCACCTATGGTCCGATCTCCATAAAAATTGGCATGCTTGTTAATGATGTTATGTCACATATGCTCACCAATTTTTGTGAAGTTCTGAGTTTTCATTTAGGATTTATAGGCTTTTTAGTGTTTTTTTGCCATGCCCCTTTTCTAAATGACCCTATTACAGCCATCTACATGCAAAAGTTCAACTTTTTTTTGATAATTATTGATCTAGAGTGTCCAGAGAATTGTCCTAGACTGGTCTGGTTTCGATCGGGCGAAAAACCTAGGACTAGTTTGCAAAAGTAGGTTTTTAACATAATTACGAATATTTAATAAACGGTTTAATTGACAGCATTAGTTCTTGAGGCAAAGTTGTTCAGCATGAGCAGATCTATCAGATGATATGCATTTTGTGACGATAAGTGTAACACCACGTGATTACAGAGCCATAAAACTCGTTAGCGCCAACTAGTGGCCGATTTCTTTCAAAACTCTTAGAGACCTCTAGGGCCATGAGTCGAACATGCCCATCGAGTTTCGTTCCGATCGGCCTCCGTTAACCTTGTCTAATAGGTGCTCAAATTTCATTGGTCGATGGCGGCCATGTTTTTCGAGATACGCCAATGTCCTCATAGACATACATGGTACCTTGGACCAAGACACTGCATACCAATTTTCAAGTCAATCGGACTAACGGTCACGTGGTCATAGCCGTTTTCATGTTTTTTTCATGTTATAGCGCCACCTAGTAATCAATCGTCGCGATTTTTTTACTGTGACCCCAGATTGAACTCATACACATGTGCACCAAGTTTGGTGAAGATATCTAATTTCATTCTCGAGTTATAGCCATTTTAGTAAAATAGGCTCCTCCCACAACATTAATTTATCACCCCCCGGCGATCAGGAATCGAAATTTCGACTTTTTTTCGATAATTATTGATATTCAGACTCCAGAGAACATTTCTGCACTGTTTTGGATCCAATTGGACAAAAAACCTAGGACTAGTTCGCAAAAGTAGGTTTTTAACTAAATTCAAAATGGCGGACAATTTGCATACAGGAAATGAAATCGGAGATATACGTTTTGACCTTCAGGTTTCCAGCTTTCCAGTGATATAAGACACTTGAGTCTACGTCATACGGTCTAGGAGTTATGAGCAGTTTCGCGCTTTTGGTTGCTATAGCGCCACCTATGGGCCAATTGGGGTCATATTCTCTGAACCTCTCCTCGATTTTTGTACTACCATCTGGCAAAGTTTCAAAGCTCCAGCTCTTACGGTTTGGGCTGCACGATGAGTTTTACGGCAGAAGAAAAATAATAATAATAATAATAATAATAATAATAATAATAATAAAAATCAGTACAATTACAATAGGGTTTCAGCACTTCGTGCTTGAACCCCTAATAAAAATCAGCACAATTACAATAGGGTTTCAGCACTTCGTGCTTGAACCCCTAATAATAATTAAAGCTGCAAGCAGCATTTATCGGGGTTCAAGCAGTTAAGGCCTTTAAGGCATTTAAGCACAAAAGCATCAAAAGTTATTAAGATTTATTTAGGAAGCATGTAACCACTGACATAATAGATGGAAAAGACCATTTACAGCCAATACAGGCAATTTGCCATGGGATATATATGGTTTTAAAGCTTTTTAACAGTTATAGCGCCACCTATGGTCCGATCTCCATAAAATTGTTTACTGTGACCTCAAATTGAACCCATACACATGTGTACTGAGTTTGGTGAAGATATCTCATTTACTTCTTGAGTTATAGCCATTTGAGTAAAATAGGCTCCTCCCACAACGATTTGCCACATTCTAGAATTATTTAATATGATTCTAGCATGATTTACTATCATATACCATGTTCCAGAATGATTTATTAGGATTCTAGCATGATTTACCTTGATACACCTCATTTCAGTATTATTTACTATGATTTACAATGTTTCTAGCATGATTAACCACATTACTAGCAATTATGTGAAGTGTCAGTGCAAATGAGGTGATGAACACTGACAAAATATTATTGTGTTATAATAGTTAGTTATATACGTGATTTTTGTGTGTGTGTCCAAGTATGAATGCAAAAGCACATGTAAAATATTTCATTATTAAGTAGAATGGCCAGCAGAGGGCACTAGAAGACCACTTATTGGCTCACTTTCACTTTAAACCAGTTTTCTGCACTAAAGCAAACCAGTTTTTCCATGTTAACTCAATGCATGCTTACACACACACACACACACACACACACACACACACACACACACACACACAGCATAGTTAACCATGATTTACCATGATATACCACGTTCTAGTATTATTTACCAGGAGATAAACGACAATCTAGTATTATTTACTTTGATTTACCATGTTTCTAGCCTGATTTATCACATTACTAGCAATTATTTGAAGTGTCAGTGCAAATAAAGTGATTAACACTGACAAAATATGATTGTGTTATAATGGTTATTGCTATATAAGTGATTTTTTTAGTGTGTATTCAAGTATGAATGCAAGCACATGTTGAAATATTTCATTAATAAGTAGAATGGCCTGCAGAGGGCAGTAGAAGACCACTTATTGGCTCACTTTCACTTTAAACCAGTTTTCTGCACTAAAGCAAACCAGTTTATCCATGTTAACTCAATGCATGCTTACACACACACACACACACACACACACACACACACACACACACACACACACACAGCATAGTTAACCATGATTTACCACATTACTAGCAATTATTTGAAGTGTCAGTGCAAATAAAGTGATTAACACTGACAAAATATGATTGTGTTATAATAGTTATTGCTATATAAGTGATTTTTAGTGTGTATTCAAGTATAAATGCAAGCACATGTGGAAAAATTTAATTAATAAGTAGAATGGCCAGCAGAGGGCAGTAGAAGACCACTTATTGGCTCACTTTCACTTTAAACCTCATGATTTTGACCAGTTTTCTGCACTAAAGCAAACCAGTGTTTCCATGTTAACTCAATAATGCATACTTGCTACATATGCTACACACAATAATGCTACACACACACACACACACACACACACACACACACACACACACACACACACACACACACACACACACAAATGTTTCAGTGATATTGGTGTCACATTCACCTTCATCACATTCACCTTCTGTCTTCATCACATTCACCATCTGTCGTCATCACCTGCACCTGCTCCTCATCACCCTCCTCATCATCACCTGCTCCTCATCATCATAACCGTCACCTGTTGTCCTTGTCTTGATCTGTGTATTTAAGTTCCCCTCTCATCCATTATCATTGTCGGTTATTGTTTGTGCACTAGCACTCTGTTATGTTTGTTTTCATGTTGGAAAATAAAACCTTTGTTATATTTGTACCACACACACACACACACACACACACACACACACACACACACACACACACACCATCATTTATCATGATTTACCATGGCTGATACCAATACCAATATGAGAAAATGACTATTTTAAACAGCAGGGGGCAGTAAAATACCACTTATTGGCTTAACATGCCATTAATTCATATCATTTTCACCTTTTTAACTGTTATAGAGGCAAATTTTGTCCGATCTGTCTGAAAATTTTCATGCTTGTTCAGGGTGATATTTCACACGTTATGACTTGTTTTTAAGAAGGTCTGAGCATTGATTAAAGAGATATAGGCTTTCGGGGACACTTGGTAAAGGCCAGATTTTGAAGTGAACCTATTATAGCTATCCAAATGAAGTAGTTCAACTTTCTGACAATTATTGATCTAGTGAGTCCAGAGAATTGTATTGCACTAGTTTTTTAACATTATGATATGAAAATTATATGATCAGAGATGGAAAAGACCATTTACAGCCAATACAGGCAGTTTACCATAGGAAATATATGATTTTAAAGCTTTTTAACAGTTATAGCGCCACCTATCGTCCGATCTCCATAGAATTTTTCATGCTTGTTAATGATGTTATGTCACATATGCTGACCAATTTTTGTGAAGTTCTGAGTTTTTATTTAGGATTTATAGGCTTTTTAATGTATTTTGACACGCCCATTTTATAAATTACCCTATTACAGCCATCCAAATGCAAAAGTACAACTTTTTTTTGATAATTATTGATCTAGAGAGTCCAGAGAATTGTCCTAGACTGGTCTGGTTCCGATCGGGCAAAAAACCTAGGACTAGTTCGCAAAAGTAGGTTTTTAACATATTCATGAATATTTAATGAACTGTTTGATTGACAGCAATGGTTCTAGAGGCAAAGTTGTTCAGCATGAGCAGATCTATCATATGATATGCATTTTGTGACGATAAGTGTAACACCACGTGATTACAGAGCCATAAAACTCGTTAGCGCCAACTAGTGGCCGATTTCTTTCAAAATTCTTACAGACCTCTAGGGGCTTGAGCCGAACATGCCCACTGAGTTTTGTTCCGATCGGCCTCCGTTAACCTTGTCTAATAGGTGCTCAAACTTCATTGGCCGATAGCGGCCATGTTTTTTTAGATAAACCAATGTCCTCATAGACATACATGGCACCTTGGACCAAGACACTGCATACCAATTTTCAAGTCAATCGGACTAACGGTCAGGTGGTTATAGCCTGTTTTATGTTTTTTTCATATTATAGCGCCACCATGAGGCCAATCACCGCGATTTTTTTACTGTGACCTCAACTTGAGCTCATACATATGTGTACCGAGTTTGGTGAAAATATCTCATTTCGTTCACGAGTTATAGCCATTTTTGTATAATTAGCTCCGCCTCCTGCGAACGTTTTGATGCCCCTTAGCAACCGTGGATCGAAATTTTAACTTTTTTTCGATAATTATTGATATTCAGACTCCTGTGAATATTTCTGCACTGGTTTGGTTCCGATCGGGCGAAAAACCAGGGACTAGTTCGCAAAAGTAGGTTTTGGACAAAATCCAAAATGGCGGAAAAATTTGCATACCGGAAATGAAATCCTTGAGGCCTTTTTTGTTCGGCTTGACCCAAGGATTCCAAAGATATAAGACACTTGAGTCTGTGACAAAGGGTTGATGAGATTTAAGCAAAAATATGCAATTTTTTTGTTTTTTGCACTGTAGCGCCACCTATTGGCCAATCTAGCTCATATTCTCTGAACCTCTCCTCGATTTTTGTACTACCTTCTGGCCAAGTTTCAAGTCTCTAGCACTTACGGTTTAGGCTGCACGATGCGTTTTACGGCGGAATAATAATAATAATAATAATTAAAGCTGCAAGCAGCATTTATCGGGGTTCAAGCATTTAAGGCCTTTAGGCACATAAGCATTTAAGACATTAAGATTTATTTAGAAAGCTTTTAACCACTGAAATAATAGATGGAAAAGTCCATTTACAGCCAATACAGGCAATTTACCATAGGAAATATGTGTTTTTTAAAGCTTTTTAACAGTTATAGCACCATCTATAGTCCGATCTCCATGAAATTTTGCATGCTTGTTAATGATGTTATGGCACATAAGCTCACCAATTTTCGTGAAGTTCTGAGTTTTCGTTTAGGATTTATAGGCTTTTGAGTGCATTTTGCCACGCCCATTTTATTTATGACCCAATATACCCATGCGAAAAATGCAAAAGTTCAACTTTTTTTTGATAATTATTGATCTTGAGAGTCCATAGAATTGTCCTAGACTCGTTTGGTTCTGATCGGGCGAAAAACCTAGGACTAGTTCGCAAAAGTAGGTTTTTAACATAATTACGAATATTTAATGAACGGTTTGATTGACAGCAATGGTTCTTGAGGCAAAGTTGTTCAACAAGAGGAGATCTATCAAATGGTATGCATTTTGTGACAATAAGTGTAACACCACGTGATTACAGAGCCATAAAACTCGTTAGCGCCAACTAGTGGCCGATTTCTTTTAAAATTCTTACAGACCTCTAGGGCCATGAGTCGAACATGCCCACCGAGTTTCGTTCCGATAGGCCTCCGTTAACCTTGTCTAATAGGTGCTCAAACTTCATTGGCCGATGGCGGCCATGTTTTTTGAGATACACCAATGTCCTCATAGACATACATGGCACCTTGGACCAAGACACTGCATACCAATTTTCAAGTCAATCGGACTAACGGTCAGGTGGTTATAGCCTGTTTTATGTTTTTTTCATGTTATAGCGCCACCATGTGACCAATCGCCGCGATTTTTTTACCGTGACCTCATATTGACGTCTTACACATGTGTACCAGGTTTGGTTAAAATACCTCTTTTACTTCTGGAGTTATAGCCATTTTAGTAAAATAGGCTCCTCCCACAACGTTAATTTTGCACCCCCTAGCGACCGTGAATCGAAATTTCAACTTTTTTTGATAATTATTGATATTCAGACTCCAGAGAACAATTCTGCACTGGTTTGGTTCCGATCGGGCAAAAAACCAGGGACTAGTTCGCAAAAGTAGATTTTCGACAAAATTCAAAATGGCGGAAAATCTATCATGGCGGAAATAAAATCGGAGATATACGTTTTGTTCGTCAGGCGTCCAGCTTTCCAATGATATAAGACACTTGAGTCTATGACTTACGGTCTAGGAGTTATGAGCAGTTTCGCGCTTTTGGTTGCTATAGCGCCACCTATGGGCCAATCGGGGTCATAATTTGATAACCTCTCCTCGATTTTTGTACTACCATATGGCAAAGTTTCAAAGCTCTAGCCCTTACGGTTTGGGCTGCACGATGCGTTTTACGGCAGAATAATAATAATAATAATAATAATAAAAATCAGCACAATTACAATAGGGTTTCAGCACTTCGTGCTTGAACCCCTAATTAAAGCTGCAAGCAGCATTTAGCGGGGTTCAAGCATTTAGGGTCTTTAAGCACATAAGGCAGTTTAGTGAGTTGTCTGAGTTTTTGTTTAGGATTTACAGGCTTTTGAGTGTTTTTTGCCATACCCATTTTCTAAATGATCCTGTTATGGCTACCCAATGGGTAAAGTTAAAGTTTTTTATATAATTAATAATCTAGAGCTTCCAGAGAATTGTACTGCACTGGTATATTTCCGATCGGGCGAAAAACCTAGGACTAGTTTGCAAAAGTAGGTTTTTAACATAATCGCAAGTATTTAATGAACAAATTGATTGACAGCAGTAGTTCTTGAGGCAAGTTGTTCAGTATGAGGAGATCTATCAAATGATATGCATCACGTGATTACATAGCCGTAAAACCTGTTAGCGTCAACTAGTGGCTGATTTTTCAAAATTCTTACAGACCTCTACGGCCACGAGTCGAACATGCCCACCGAGTTTCGTTCTGATCGGCCTCCGTTAAGAGTAAACTAACAGCTTTGAATTAAAATGGTGAGTTTATCCTGTTGTAAACATCAACCATGCCTGTTGACAGTTCTCTTTTGTGGGAAGGGAATGAAAAGTTCTCAAATCCGCAGCACAGCCTCAGACATAACATTTATATCCATGATCTGCCATTTTCACTATTGTCCTTGCTTGCTTCTTCACAATACCTGCAGATCTTCTGATGATTCGGCTGTGCAGGTCCACATTAACACTGCCTGGCCTAGAACATGGACTGGAAAATGCAAATTTGGGGGGTATAAATATTAATGATCCTGACTCCAACGTCACAGTCGGTGTTATGGTGGGATTCACTCATTTTTCAGCGGTCTTTTGCAAACAAGAGATTTACACATGAAGGAGGAAACAATGGTGTTTGAGGCTCACGGTATGTCAGTTCCATGTCCAGAACTCTTATCATTCAACTATGCCAAGATAAATACAGTTTTCAATTGTATGGCACCTTTAAAATAGATGATTAGTAATATAATGCTTACTTGGAGTCTGAAATGGCTTTAACAAAAGAAGAAAAATATTCTTAGATTTCTGTTCATTCTAATCATGTACAAATAAAGTAGCACAATAAGATTACATTTATTTGAATGCATTAGTGAGTGTGTGATTGTGCTGTGTGTGCAGCGTGTCAATACTAAAAGTGAAGGTGTAGTTGATATCTTTGGTGATAATATCTGTAGTAATCATAAAAAAAACAATTAAGAAATAAAGAATTAAAATTACAAATAATATTCTATTAAGATATGAGTTACAATAACATGATTTGCAATAGTAATAATATCAATAATATATGCACAATACACACAGATTAGACTATCAGGTCTGTGTTTTACAAAAACATTAGTATTGCAGCCAATGTGAGTCTGTGGGATTTATAAACAGACAAAATATGATTTGAAATGTTATTTTAATGATTTTATTAAGTTTAAACAATATTTCAAATGGAAAAAAAATGAAAAATAATATTTTAGTGAGCAGAATGAACCAATGAGTGTTCTTCTTCTGGTGGTTAAAATGTAAATGAAAACAATAATACTTAAACAATAATACTTAATACACTAACCATGCTTGAACACACACATGCACACACATTTTGTTGTAGATGTAGATATTTAAAATAAAAGATAGGTAACAAAATGATAATTGCAAATCTCCTCTGTATAACACCATTTTCAGATTTCAAATTAATCACTGAGAGGCAGAATTGTTCAAACTGAGAGCTCAGTAAAAATGAAGTGATAAACTTTGACAAAACATGACTGTGTTATAATAGGTGATTTTCATGCAAGTAATTTTATATAGTCCAAAAACTAATGCAAAAGCACAGATGAAAATATTTTATTAAGTAGAATGTCCTGCAGAGGGCAGTAGAAGACCACTAATTGACTCACTTTCATTTGAAAGACTTTTTTTATCCACCAGTAAAACAAAGCAGTTTCTCCATGTTCTTTCCATTAAGCATGCTTACACACACAGACACACACACAAACACAAACACATCCACACACACACACACAAAGACAAATATGTTTTCAATGTTTTTAGGATGTGATATTGTGAAAATATCTTCATCTCCTCATCTTGAACAACTTTGCCTCAAGAATCACTAATGTCAATCAAACCGTTCATAATCATAATAAAAAATAAAATGTATAAAAAATATCATAATAAAAAAAAAAACATCATAATAAAAAAGATTGCTTCTTAAAGCATTTGTTTATTTCCCAATACTGAAGCGAATTAAAAGATCATGCGTAATCCTGCTGCTCCCTCTAGTGGACAACAGTGGTATTATAGCTTACATTTTACAGTTGAAGTGTTTGAATGAATGAATGGGAATTTGTTTTTTTACTTATATCTCAGGAACCAAAAGGCGAAAAATTCTGAAACTCAGAGCATAGATAGTGCTTGAGGAGCCCTGTTGAATGAGACCATCAACGTGTTTTTGGGCGATTGGGGCTGGGAGTTATGATTGTTATAAGGCATATCTGTTCGGGCTATTATCTCTGGAATGCCCAGGGCAAATAACACCACATTTGAATCGAAGCTAGCCAAGGACGCGCCCTTTCCAACGAGCTCTCACACAATGTTCGGGGTGGTCTGGGTCGGGAGTAATGGCCGTTCAAAATCGGGGGTCCCGCGGATTCGCGATGCGCGGGGGGCGCGCTCCCGAGGCCCGCGACGACACGTTTCGATCAAGAGCCCGGAGAGGTCCTCACCATCAAAATTTGAGCGCGCAACGACTTTCCGTTTTCGAGTTATGAATGAATTTGTATTCGGGGGCGTGGCTTAAATGCCGTTACTTTCGTTTCATTTCATTCATTTACTTTCGTCCATTTCCATATCTCAGTGTAACACAATTGTCAATAGTAATACTCAATAGATGAGTTTTGACAAAATGTGATTGTAAATGTTAAAATAATGATTTTATAAAGTCTAAATATGAATTTTATAACAATATTAGGGAGTAGTATGATGAAATGACAGCAGGGGGCAGTAAAATACCACTTATTGGCTTAATATGTCATTATATTCATATAAAATCACCTTTTGAAGAAGTTAAACTTTTTTTCTGATAATTATTGATCTAGAGAGTTCAGAGAATTGTGCTGCACTGGTTTTGAACATTATGATATGAACATTATATGATAAAAGATAGAAGACACCATTTACAGCAAATACAGGCAATTTACCATAGGAAATATATGGTTTTAAAGCGTTTTAACAGTTATAGCGCCAACTATGGTCCGCTCTCCATAAAATTTTCCATGCTTCTTAAGCAGGTTATGACACATATGCTCATCAATTTTCGTGAAGTTCTGAGTTTTCGTTTAGGATTTATAGGCTTTTGAGTGCATTTTACCACGCCCATTTTCTAAATGACCCTGTTAGCCATGCGAAAAATGCAAAAGTTCAACTTTTTTTTGATAATTATTGACCTAGAGAGTCCATAGAATTGTCCTAGACTGGTTTGGTTCCGATCGGGCGAAAAACCTAGGACTAGTTCGCAAAAGTAGGTTTTTAACATAATTACGAATATTTAATGAACGGTTTGATTGACAGCAATGGTTCTTGAGGCAAAGTTGTTCAACAAGAGGAGATCTATCAAATGGTATCCATTTTGTGACAATAAGTGTAACACCACGTGATTACAGAGCCATAAATCTCGTTAGCGCCAACTAGTGGCCGATTTCTTTCAAAACTCTTACAGACCTCTAGGGCCATGAGTAGAACATGCCCACCGAGTTTCGTTCCGATCGGCCTCCGTTAACCTTGTCTAATAGGTGCTCAAACTTCATTGGCCGATGGCGGCCATGTTTTTTTAGATACGCCAATGTCCTCATACACATACATGACACCTTGGACCAAGACACGGCATACCAATTTTCAAGTCAATCGGACTAACGGTCAGGTGGTTAAAGCCTGTTTTATGTTTTTTTCATATTATAGCGCCACCATGTGGCAAATCGCCGCGATTTTTTTACTGTTACCTCATATTGAGCTCATACATATGTGTACCGAGTTTGGTGAAGATACCTCATTTACTTCTGGAGTTATAGCCATTTTAGTAAAATAGGCCCCTCCCACAACGTACGTTTTGGCGCCCCTTAGCGTCCGTGAATCGAAATTTCGACTTTTTTTCGATAATTATTGATCTTCAGTTTCTAGAGAACATTTCTGCACTGGTTTGGTTCCGATCGGGCGAAAAACCAGGGACTAGTTCGCAAAAGTAGGTTTTTGACAAAATTCAAAATGGCGGAAAATCTATCATGGCGGAAATGAAATCGGAGATATACGTTTTGTTCGTCAGGCGTCCAGCTTTCCAATGATATAAGACACTTGAGTCTACGACATACGGTCTAGGAGTTCTGAGCAGTTTCGCGCTTTTGGTTGCTATAGCGCCACCTATGGGCCAATCGGGGTCATAATTTGATAACCTCTCCTCGATTTTTGTACTACCATCTGGCAAAGTTTCAAGGTTCCAGCTCTTACGGTTTGGGCTGCACGATGCGTTTTACGGCAGAAGAAAAATAATAATAAAAATCAGGACAATTACAATAGGGTTTCAGCACTTCGTGCTTGAACCCCTAAAAATCAGCACAATTACAATAGGGTTTCAGCATTTCATGCTTGAACCCCTAATAATAATAATTAAAGCTGCAAGCAGCATTTATCGGGGTTCAAGCAGTTAAGGCCTTTAAGGCCTTAAAGCACAAAAGCTTTAAAATCTATTAAGTTTTATTTAGCAAGCATGTAACCACTGACATAATAGATGGAAAAGACCATTTACAGCCAATACAGGCAATGTAACATAGGAAATACATGGTTTTAAAGCTGTTTAACATTTATAGGATTTCTATACATTTCTGCACTGGTTTGGTTCCGATCGGGCGAAAAACCTAGGACTAGTTAGTAAAAGTACGTTGTTGACAAAATTCAAAATGGTGGAAAATTTATCATGGCGGAAATTAACATTATCTAAATCTCGAAGATCGGATCAGATCGGATCGAATAATGATAATCGATTCAAGATCTTGAGAATCGGAATCGAATCGATTCTTGAAATTTGAATCGAAACCCAGCCCTACACAACACTGTGTAGCATGTAGTGCGCAACTTGACTTGATGTGCTACACCTAGATATAGTATTCGGTAGGGCATAATTAAATCAGAAGCAAGGATCATCTACTGGAGGGAGGAAATGGTGCAACAGGAGAGCAAATAGTTGACAATTTTGTTCTGATTCAAAGAGAAAATGATATTGATAAATTAAAAAGTTCTCTTTGTAGTTTGTTTCAGAAAGATGAGTGACAAATAAGAACAATAGAGAGTTAGTAAATGCAGACATCACCGACTTGTTTCTTTTTAATGATTCAACAGCCTAAAAGCTTCGATTAAATTAGGTGAAGTTCGAAAGTGGAGCTTAAAGTTAAAAATAATTACCACCTAGTTTCATCACATCTATCTTTTTAACGAATCAGTGTTTTTGAACATGTTTGTACATGTACGGTTTAATGACTCAAAGACAATCCGTTGCTGTAACAATGTGATTGTGCACTGAGTGACAGCCTTTCAATGCGCAGAGACGCTGTTTAGTTTTCGCTACATTCGTTACAAAAAATGTCCTTGATTTTTGTGCATGCTATACACATCGTAACACTTATTTATATAGCAACACATAAGTATAAAAAACAAAAACAAACAAAAGAAAATTGTAGTTATCCTACCAGTTGATGGTTTCAAATTACAGTTCAAATGGGAAACAGGTCCATGGGCACTGGTTAGCATTTGTGCATGTAATTGCATCCACTAGGCAGGCGATTCACCTTCACAGGATTATTTATGGCACAAAACAGGATACACTTGCCGATCACGTTCACATAGGGAAAAAAAATAGAGAACAAGAAAACGCAGCCTTGGAAAACACAAGGCAAACGTACAATAATTAATTTCTGACTCAACATTTCAGTAACAAATGACATGCACAGCTCAAATGACACATTAATCAAAATTTATTTAACACATCGATTCGACACTCATAAAACAGTCACTGTCACAACTCATGATACAAAGATGTTAGCTACACGCGGTAGCTTTAGCACACGGCTAACTAGTTCAGCTCGCGCTGTGACTGCGGCCTAGTCAACTCAGCTCATATCAAATCATTTCTGAAATAGATATCTGTCATAAGATAACATATGACAAAAAAAAGTCACTCACCAAAACGAGACTGCATCACATATTCAATTAAAGAAGATTGTTCAATAAAGATTATCACACTATAAATCTTTACTCCGATTTCACCTTTTACACCTTTCTCTGACGACAAGTTGATGCATCCAAAGTTTCCAAGTGCACACAATCACAGTTCCCGATAGATTATGATGATCATTTAGTACAAGGAGTTTCTGAAGAAAGTTTCCGTGCTGCTGTCTCATCTGATCTATTCTGTTCTCTCATCATGCTGACAGCAGCAGCGCCTGCGCGAACAGTGGGCGGGCCTTAAGAATATGCCGCTACTGTTGGCTCTCAGGGGTGGCAGTCACTGCAGCACAATCAGTGATTGGACGAATCGCGTGTTTTTGCCCAGTGGTTTTTACCAGTGCATCAAGTAAATAAAAAAAAATGGATGTAATTGAAAAAATAAATTTGTCCAGAACAGAGCGACAGGACTGAATTTAAACTGTTATAGAAGAGCTAATATACTGAGAATGAACTGGTGAAGGATTGTCTCTCTGCTTTATTTTATAAGAAATATTTCTGTCTAGAGTTCCTAATGCGCTGTACTCTCAACTTTTGTATAATAGTACTAGTCATATTTTTTTACACCAGGCATGAATAAAAGGAATGTTTTTTATTTCCTGTTTCGAAAACCACTGGAAACCAACGGACAGTAATGTATAGAGGAATGAAAATATGGAATCATTTACTATTGATATCACACATTTTTACAAGAAAAATTAGTTTTAAAAAAATATTCAAAGGAATATTTAATGGCAAAATATATTAAATTGTTGATTTTGATATTTGGAATGGATGATGGGTTAGTGCGTTTCATTGACTTGACTTTTTATTGTTGTTGATTAAATGTAGTTTTGTATGATTTACTTTTTGGGACCCCAGGAAGAGTAGCCACTGCCTAGAAAGAGGCTAATGGGGATCCAAATAAACAAATAAACTTATAACATTGATGGAAAATACCATTTACAGCCAATACAGGCAATTTACTGAGGAAAGTTTTTTTGACAGTTATAGCACCACATCTTGCCTGATCTCCACCACTTCAAGTGTCCTCAAAGTGTGCCCATGCATGTCTGTCAAATTTGTTGTAAATATCTCATTTTGTTTTGAAGTTTAGACAGTTCTGTTTATGAGAGAATAAAAATGATCCATGGGTGACAATGATTTAAAAATTTTATTTGTTTATTTATTTTTGTCAGTTCCTATCTTAATTGTGACATTTGGGCGTTATTGTTTAGCTATTGATCTATGTTTTCAAATTTCAAGAAATTTGGACTATCGGTTTCGAAGATAATTGCAAGTTTTTTAAGTGCTTAATGACAATGATACACAAACTATAAGGAGAAACCTGGCATATTTGGTATTGTTGGACTCGGGAAGGATTGAGGATTTCAAAGGACTAACGGTTGGGTGCGTTTATAGCCATTTTCATAAATTTTTTTCCATGTTGTAGCGCCACCAAGTGGCCAATCGTCGCGATTTTTTTCAAGTAATCTCAGATTGAGCTCATAAACACGTTTCCCAAGATTAGCGAAAATATCTCTTTCCATTCACGAGTTATAATTGTTTTAGTAAAAGTGGCCCTGGTGCCATCAAACATTTTGATTTCCCTTAGCGACCGTGAATTTAAATTAAGAATTTTTTTGATGATTATTGATAGTCTCTGTCCAGAGAATATTTCTGCATTGGTTTGGTTTCGATCGGGCAAAAAATCTAGGAGTAATTCGCAAAAGTAGGTTTTTCAAAAAACCTCAATTTACTCAAAATTGGCGTCCGCCTCGAGCCAAGGATTCCAGCGATATAAGACACTTGAGCCTACGCCTCACGGTTGATGAGTTATGAGCCGTTTCGTACTTTTGCCCGCTGTAGCGCCCCCGTCAGGCCGATCGGGGCGGGCCTTGGTGACGCTGTAGGCGGTGTGAGTACTATCAGCCCCCAAAGTTTCAAGTCTCCATGACTTACGGTTTGGTCTGCCCGATCAGTTTTATGTCTGAATGTTGCATCATGGGAAAATTAACAATTACAATAGGTGTTCAGCACTGAAGTGCTTGAACCCCTAATAAGTGGCTAAAAAAGGGCCACAAAAAGGCCCTTTAAAAAAAAAACTATAGGGTCTAGGCGCTTGCCGTCTGCGCTGCTGCGTTCCAAAAACTTTATCCAGCCTTCTAACATGTGCCTCGGAGAGGAAAAAGAACGTTTGTTGCCCTTTTAGCTCATTTATCATGGAAATGTGGTGCATTTTTTTTTTTACCTTTTAAACTGTGACACCCCCACTGATGGCCCGATCTCCATAAAAGTTTGCACGCTTCTTTAGAATAATATGGCGCATGTGCTCAGCTAATTTGGTGAAGCTCTGCTCTTTTCCCCCCATTTTTCAGTCATTTAAATGTCATTTTGCATAGGGTAATACAGAGGCCTTCTCACCTTTATGACAGTTAAAGCGCCACCAATGGCCCGACGTCCATGAAAGTTTTCAAGCTTCTTCAGGATCACGTGACGCATGCGCATGCCCGATTTTGTGAGCTTGTATGCAAATCAGACAGCAAGATGGCCGCTTTCAGCCATTTCATGTGTTTTTTCCATAGAAATACATCATTTTGACACCATAGCGCCACCAAGTGGCCAGTCGCTGCGCCCTTTTTCACGTGACCACAGAATGAGCTCGTACATGCGTGTGCTGAGTTTGGTGCAAAAATCTCGTTCCGTTCACGAGTTATAGCCAATTAAGCAAAATGGGCTCCTCCCACTTCGAACATTTTGGCGGCCCTTAGGGACCGTGAAGCGAAATTTACACTTTTTTTTGATAATTATTGACAATCAGACTCCAGAGAATCTTGCCGCACTGGTTTGGTTCCGGTCGGGCCAAAAACCTAGGACTAGTTCGCGAAAGTAGGTTTTTGGAAAAACCCCAAATACCCTAAAATTTTCCCAGGGTGACGAGCAAATCCGAGGCATGCATCTGGTCCGCCTCGAGCCAAGGATTCCAGCGATATAAGACACTTGAGCCTACGCCTCACGGTTGATGAGTTATGAGCCGTTTCATACTTTTGCCCGCTGTAGCGCCCCCGTCAGGCCGATCGGGGCGGGCCTTGGTGACGCTGTAGGCGGTGTGAGTACTATCAGCCCCCAAAGTTTCAAGTCTCCACGACTTACGGTTTGGTCTGCCCGATCAGTTTTATGTCTGAATGTTGCATCATGGGAAAATTAACAATTACAATAGGTGTTCAGCACTGAAGTGCTTGAACCCCTAATAAGTGGCTAAAAAAGGGCCACAAAAAGGCCTCTAAAAAAAAAACTATAGGGTCTAGGCGCTTGCCGTCTGCGCTGCTGCGTTCCAAAAACTTTATCCAGCCTTCTAACATGTGCCTCGGAGAGGAAAAAGAACGTTTGTTGCCCTTTTAGCTCATTTATCATGGAAATGTGGTGCATTTTTTTTTTTACCTTTTAAACTGTGACACCCCCACTGATGGCCCGATCTCCATAAAAGTTTGCACGCTTCTTTAGAATAATATGGCGCATGTGCTCAGCTAATTTGGTGAAGCTCTGCTCTTTTCCCCCCATTTTTCAGTCATTTAAATGTCATTTTGCATAGGGTAATACAGAGGCCTTCTCACCTTTATGACAGTTAAAGCGCCACCAATGGCCCGACGTCCATGAAAGTTTTCAAGCTTCTTCAGGATCACGTGACGCATGCGCATGCCCGATTTTGTGAGCTTGTATGCAAATCAGACAGCAAGATGGCCGCTTTCAGCCATTTCATGTGTTTTTTCCATAGAAATACATCATTTTGACACCCTTTTAACAGTTATAGCGCCACCAAGTGGCCAGTCGCTGCGCCCTTTTTCACGTGACCACAGAATGAGCTCGTACATGCGTGTGCTGAGTTTGGTGCAAAAATCTCGTTCCGTTCACGAGTTATAGCCAATTAAGCAAAATGGGCTCCTCCCACTTCGAACATTTTGGCGGCCCTTAGGGACCGTGAAGCGAAATTTACACTTTTTTTTTTTGTGATTATTTTTTTATTTGAAATAATAACATTACAAATGTCGGATGACAGCATAAATACTAATAAAAGAAAAAGACAAAACACACAAAATACACAAGGAAAGGTAACTTAAAAGGAACAAACAAATAAACCCCGGCAGCCAATTACAGCACAAAATAATGCATCATCAATTTAAAACAATTCTTTTAGAGCTTGGGCTGTACTACTCCAATAAGTGACCGTTTGTATTCTAGCCCCATTAATCCTTGCAGTGCTGCGTTCTAAACAAGCAATATAATGAAAAGACAGCAGCCAGAATCTTCTAAGATCCATGTCAGGAGTGAACCATTGCTGTATAATTGTTTTTTTAGCAGCAGTGAAACCCGACATTAACAATCTTCTCTGTACTAACGTAAAGTTGTATGAGGAATCATCATTCAACAACATAAGACAGGGGTCGAGGTCAAACTGCAACTTTGTGATATGTTTTAGTACTTGAACTACATGTTTCCAAAAATTGGATACAACTGAACAGTCCCAAAACATATGCAAAAAAGTACCTTTAGAGTTATTGTTACACAGACTGCAATTAGGATTTAATGAGAGTTTCATCAAGTATCGCTTGTATGGGGTACAATACATTTTGTGTATAGTTTTGAAATGAATAAGAATGTGCGAGGGGTTTTTGGAGGTAAGACAGAGATTTAACCAAACTGAATTCCAGTCAGGACTATAGCCCAACCATGAGAGTTCTCTCTCCCACACAGCTAATACCTTCAGGGTCTTATATGAACATTCAAGTAGTTGTTTATAAATCAAAGAGACTGTGCCCTGAATTTTCCCAGTATTTTTGAACCACTTTAACAATGGGTGATCATCTAGGCTAGAATTCCAAGGTACCCCATATGCTTTCATTGCAGACCTCAACTTCAAGTACATAAAAAAGGAGGTACCTGGCAAAGAATAATCCGCTTGAATATCTTGAAATGTGCGCAATCCACTGCCATTGAATATATCACCAAATGTGAACACACCTTTTAAGGACCAGGAAGGGTAAATGAAAGGTTGATTACCAGATAATAGGCGGGCATTGTTCCAGAGAGGAGACTGACGTGAGATTTTTTTTTTAACGTAACCTGTAATCTTTTCTGCATTGAACCAAGCTTTTAAAGTAACTGAAATAATATTTCCGAACTTCTGATGTAAACTTCTTGAGCCTACACCAGTAAAAGGTAGATCTTGAAGTCTATGAGGAAGAACACGATCAGACTCAATGCTTCTCCAGGGTACTTTGGAGTGAGTGTCCACCCAAACACGCATGGCCCTAATTTGGAAAGCAAATAGTAAAGCATTAAATTAGGAAGTGCAAGACCGCCATGCAGTTTTGCACGCTGTAATACTGAAAGGCTGACTCTAGGACGCTTACCACCCCAGATGAATTTAGAGATTAATGAATTCATTTCTTTGAAAAATTTTGGGGGAGGAAAACACGGGAGCATGAAAAATAAAAAGTTAACTCTGGGTAAAATATTCATTTTAACCGTGCTAATTCTAGCTTGCATTGACATTTTTACGTTGTCCCACCTCTGTATGTCCTGCTTAATTTTCTGACTGATTTCATAGAAATTTGTCTGAGCAATCCTAGACAAAGAATCAGAAATTTTAATACCAAGATAAGTGCATGAATTAGCAAAGACAAGGCCACTAGGTAGAGATGCTGCTTTAGTAATGCTATTAAGTGCCATTAAGGATGACTTATCCCAATTTATTTTATAACCAGACATAGTGCTAAAGGAGTTGAACAAACGCAAAACTTCTGGTAGAGAGGTATTTAAGTCTGAAAGATAAAGCATAATATCATCGGCATATAATGAGATGTGGTGGTGTGAGTTGTTAATAGTTATAGGTGTTATTGTTTGGTTTTGTCTAAGAGCTTGTGCGAGAGGTTCTAGTGAGAGTGCAAATAAGATTGGTGACAAGGGACAACCTTGCCGACAACCTCTTTGGAGTAAGAAAGGTTGTGATTGGCAGAAACCTGTTGATACGGAAGCAGAGGGACATTTATATAACAATCGTATAATATTTAGGAACTTGGAGCCAAATCCAAAACGCTCCAGAACAGCCCACAGATAATCCCATTCAAGCCTATCAAATGCTTTGAGAGCGTCCAAAGAAAAAATGGCAGAAGTAGCATTAGTGGTCTGAGCATAGTCAATAATGTGTAATAGTCGGCGCATGTTATCCGATGCTAAGCGGCCCTTCAAGAAGCCAGTCTGATCATAATGGATCAGATTGTCAATATATGGTTCCAATCTTAAAACCAATGCCTTGGCTAGGATCTTGACGTCGGCTGATATCAGAGATATTGGACGATAACTAGAACAACTTAGTGGATCTTTGTCTTTTTTAAGCAACAGGGTAATGATGGCAACATTTTGATCTCTATGAAGTGTACCATGATCAATGGCGTAATTCATGGACTTCAAAATTAGTGGGCCCACAATATCCCAGATAGCTAGATAGAACTCCGGAGGAATTCCATCAGGGCCGGGAGATTTACCTTTCTGCAACGATTTAGCTGCATTGTGGAGTTCCTCCAATGTTAGAGGAGCATCCAGTGATTCTTGAGCAGATATTGGTAAAGTGGGAAGATTCAGGTGACTGAGAAAATCACTACATTCTCCTCTGTCAAGGCAAACCTCAGAAGAATACAACGCAGAGTAGAATGATCTAAACTCATCATTAACAGCCTTTGGGTCCGTAGTAATTTCACCAGAGTCAGTTTTAATAACATCAATGCTGGCTTTAGATTCGCACTCTTTAAGTTTCAGTGCAAGCAATCTGCTAGGCCTATCTGCGTTAAAATAGTATTTTTGCTTTGTTCTATGAATGATAAACTCAGCTTTGGATATAGATAGAGAAGTATATTCTGCTTTCAATAAAGATAGCTCCTGATTGAGTTTATCGGAAAAGGCAGAAGCCTGTTGACGATCTAGATCATTAATCTTTTTTTCTAACTCCTCAAACCGTTTATTCCTAGAGGCCTTGACTTTGGCAGAATATGAAATGCAATTTCCCCTTAAAAAGCATTTTGTAACTTCCCACAACGTCTGTGGATTTTGGCAGTGGGAGTTAATTTCCAAAAAAATCATTAATTCTTGTCTAAGTTGATCTAAGAAGGAGATGTCGTACAATAATGTAGTATTAAAGCGCCATCTATTGACTTTAGAGACTTTAGCACCTATAGTGATATTACAGGTAACCGGTGAATGATCCGAAATCAAAATAGGCAAAATATCAATAGTACTGATGTATTGGACTAAAGAAGGATCAACCAGAATATAATCGATCCTAGAAAATGACTTGTGACGGGTAGAATAGAATGTGTAAGCTTTAGAATTACCATTTTTAATACGCCATGGGTCTACAAGATTAAGCTCTGCGATTAAACTATTAAGAGCTACTGACGAGGGCGTTGCGACAGAGTCAGTGGAGGAGCGGTCTAACTCAGGGTGGAAACAAGCATTGAAATCCGCGCCTAAAATAATCTGATAATCATTGAAATTAATCAAAGTTCCAGAAATATTATCCATAAATTGGCGGTCACATACGTTCGGTGCATATATAGATGTTAAAAGGACTTTAGTATGATTAATTCTAGTGGCTGCATATACGAACCTCCCACAATCATCTTTCCCCATTGAATCCACAGATAAACTTAGTGATCTCTTATGCAGGATTAAGACACCTTTAGATTTGTTAAGCGCACATGAACATGCCAACATCTTATAATATTTATTTTGAAAACGATGAACATCTCCGTCTTTTAAATGGGTTTCTTGGAGTAGCGCAATGGATACATCTTTCCGTCGCAAAAATTCCAAACAACGAGTGCGCTTTATTGGTGAGTTTAAACCCCTCACATTCCAACTTAGAATATTAAAAGCAGACATATTGTGTGAAGGTAAAATGACAAGTGAAGTGTAGAAAAGCCCAGGCCTCGCAAACCATTTGGAAAAAAATGTACGTTAAAATTAGTTGCTGCCGCGAACAAAACACAGATGAACATACACGAAACTATGTACATACAATTTGCAAGCCGCGAGGATATAACGAATCCCCTGGCTAGCATAGGGCTACTGTTTACAAGAGCCGTGACTGCTCAATTGCGGTGTAATCCCAACCACTACTAAATAAATATTTTATAGCTGAAATAGGGAAGGATTCAAGATTGTAATACAATTTTTAAATAAATCACAAAATAAATTTCTATATAAAATCTCACCCTAGAAAAATAAAATTAAGCAGGACCTACCTCAATAACCAATAATGCCCATAACCTATTCAGTGGTGAAAATAAAAATAAAAAATAAAATGTATTTATAAATATAAACCAATTAGCAAATAAGAGAAGTAAGGCAAATGGCATACAAGGCATATTATACTCGCTATGTAGTTTTATCTCTACTGAGTAACGGATTGCTCCATTTCCATGTCAGCACAGCGGTCCAGTTGGGGAGGCAGTCCCGCGGGTGCTATAGCGATGTCGTTCCCAGGCCGTAAGGACAGAAGATATTGCTCGGCCTCCAACGGCGAACGGAAGAGGTTTTGTCTCCCAGCATGAATGACCTTAAGTGTAGCCGGGAAGAGGAGAAACGATTGAATTCCGAATGTATCCATCTTCTTGCGCACCTCAGTGAAAGCCTTCCTTTTCTTTGTAGTGTCTGCGCTATAATCCGGAAAGAAATGAAGGGGTTCGCTGCCAAACTTGACTGGGTATGCGGCCCTCGCCCCGTTGAGAATGGCTTGTCTATCGGTGTAGTCCAACAGTTTGAATATAACCGTGCGTGGGCGTTTAGACTGCTTGTCTGAGTAGATGCGATGTGCGCGTTCGATTTTAATTTCTCTGCTCGCGATGGAAGGTATCCATTTGGGCAGGTTCGCCTTTAAAAAGGCGATGCAGTCATCTCCCTCCGCACCTTCTCTGAGGCCGACTAACCGTACATTGGATCTTCTACTGCGGTCTTCTATGTCAGCGATCTTTGTTGTGATGTCATCAAATTTAGATTTCAGATCGCTGATCTGATCCCTGTCTTTACGGACAGCCGCCTGCATAGTGTCGTATCTGGATTGGAGCAGAGATACCGATTTTCCAACTTGCTCGATCTTCCCGGTTACGGTGGTAACTGCTTTATTGGTATTTTCAATTTCACGTTTCAGATCTAGAATCTGAGGCGTCAGCACATCATCTATAGCAGATTTGATAGCGACAGTGACAATTCTGTCTAAATCAGCCTTTTGTTCGCTCAGGGCTTGTTTCACTCCGGCCAAAATGGCGCCATCCAGATCAGCTCGGGAGATGGTGTTGGCAGACTCCCTAAATTTCTTCTTAATGGGAGAGGTAGCTTCCTCCCGAGTATGAACAAGTGTGGCCTGAGTCGACATTTTCGATGATTTCACGTAATTTAGCATTTGGCTTTCCTTCAAAGACCTGAAAAAATGCGAGTGGTGTGGAGAGCGTCTTTTCAAAGCTGCACCGCCATTAACGCGTCACGTCAAATTGAATTTACACTTTTTTTTGATAATTATTGACAATCAGACTCCAGAGAATCTTGCCGCACTGGTTTGGTTCCGGTCGGGCCAAAAACCTAGGACTAGTTCGCGAAAGTAGGTTTTTGGAAAAACCCCAAATACCCTAAAATTTTCCCAGGGTGACGAGCAAATCCGAGGCATGCATCTGGTCCGCCTCGAGCCAAGGATTCCAGCGATATAAGACACTTGAGCCTACGCCTCACGGTTGATGAGTTATGAGCCGTTTCGTACTTTTGCCCGCTGTAGCGCCCCCGTCAGGCCGATCGGGGCGGGCCTTGGTGACGCTGTAGGCGGTGTGAGTACTATCAGCCCCCAAAGTTTCAAGTCTCCACGACTTACGGTTTGGTCTGCCCGATCAGTTTTATGTCTGAATGTTGCATCATGGGAAAATTAACAATTACAATAGGTGTTCAGCACTGAAGTGCTTGAACCCCTAATAAGTGGCTAAAAAAGGGCCACAAAAAGGCCTCTAAAAAAAAACTATAGGGTCTAGGCGCTTGCCGTCTGCGCTGCTGCGTTCCAAAAACTTTATCCAGCCTTCTAACATGTGCCTCGGAGAGGAAAAAGAACATTTGTTGCCCTTTTAGCTCATTTATCATGGAAATGTGGTGCATTTTTTTTTTTACCTTTTAAACTGTGACACCCCCACTGATGGCCCGATCTCCATAAAAGTTTGCACGCTTCTTTAGAATAATATGGCGCATGTGCTCAGCTAATTTGGTGAAGCTCTGCTCTTTTCCCCCCATTTTTCAGTCATTTAAATGTCATTTTGCATAGGGTAATACAGAGGCCTTCTCACCTTTATGACAGTTAAAGCGCCACCAATGGCCCGACGTCCATGAAAGTTTTCAAGCTTCTTCAGGATCACGTGACGCATGCGCATGCCCGATTTTGTGAGCTTGTATGCAAATCAGACAGCAAGATGGCCGCTTTCAGCCATTTCATGTGTTTTTTCCATAGAAATACATCATTTTGACACCCTTTTAACAGTTATAGCGCCACCAAGTGGCCAGTCGCTGCGCCCTTTTTCACGTGACCACAGAATGAGCTTGTACATGCGTGTGCTGAGTTTGGTGCAAAAATCTCGTTCCGTTCACGAGTTATAGCCAATTAAGCAAAATGGGCTCCTCCCACTTCGAACATTTTGGCGGCCCTTAGGGACCGTGAAGCGAAATTTACACTTTTTTTTGATAATTATTGACAATCAGACTCCAGAGAATCTTGCCGCACTGGTTTGGTTCCGGTCGGGCCAAAAACCTAGGACTAGTTCGCGAAAGTAGGTTTTTGGAAAAACCCCAAATACCCTAAAATTTTCCCAGGGTGACGAGCAAATCCGAGGCATGCATCTGGTCCGCCTCGAGCCAAGGATTCCAGCGATATAAGACACTTGAGCCTACGCCTCACGGTTGATGAGTTATGAGCCGTTTCGTACTTTTGCCCGCTGTAGCGCCCCCGTCAGGCCGATCGGGGCGGGCCTTGGTGACGCTGTAGGCGGTGTGAGTACTATCAGCCCCCAAAGTTTCAAGTCTCCACGACTTACGGTTTGGTCTGCCCGATCAGTTTTATGTCTGAATGTTGCATCATGGGAAAATTAACAATTACAATAGGTGTTCAGCACTGAAGTGCTTGAACCCCTAATAAGTGGCTAAAAAAGGGCCACAAAAAGGCCTCTAAAAAAAAAACTATAGGGTCTAGGCGCTTGCCGTCTGCGCTGCTGCGTTCCAAAAACTTTATCCAGCCTTCTAACATGTGCCTCGGAGAGGAAAAAGAACGTTTGTTGCCCTTTTAGCTCATTTATCATGGAAATGTGGTGCATTTTTTTTTTTACCTTTTAAACTGTGACACCCCCACTGATGGCCCGATCTCCATAAAAGTTTGCACGCTTCTTTAGAATAATATGGCGCATGTGCTCAGCTAATTTGGTGAAGCTCTGCTCTTTTCCCCCCATTTTTCAGTCATTTAAATGTCATTTTGCATAGGGTAATACAGAGGCCTTCTCACCTTTATGACAGTTAAAGCGCCACCAATGGCCCGACGTCCATGAAAGTTTTCAAGCTTCTTCAGGATCACGTGACGCATGCGCATGCCCGATTTTGTGAGCTTGTATGCAAATCAGACAGCAAGATGGCCGCTTTCAGCCATTTCATGTGTTTTTTCCATAGAAATACATCATTTTGACACCCTTTTAACAGTTATAGCGCCACCAAGTGGCCAGTCGCTGCGCCCTTTTTCACGTGACCACAGAATGAGCTCGTACATGCGTGTGCTGAGTTTGGTGCAAAAATCTCGTTCCGTTCACGAGTTATAGCCAATTAAGCAAAATGGGCTCCTCCCACTTCGAACATTTTGGCGGCCCTTAGGGACCGTGAAGCGAAATTTACACTTTTTTTTGATAATTATTGACAATCAGACTCCAGAGAATCTTGCCGCACTGGTTTGGTTCCGGTCGGGCCAAAAACCTAGGACTAGTTCGCGAAAGTAGGTTTTTGGAAAAACCCCAAATACCCTAAAATTTTCCCAGGGTGACGAGCAAATCCGAGGCATGCATCTGGTCCGCCTCGAGCCAAGGATTCCAGCGATATAAGACACTTGAGCCTACGCCTCACGGTTGATGAGTTATGAGCCGTTTCGTACTTTTGCCCGCTGTAGCGCCCCCGTCAGGCCGATCGGGGCGGGCCTTGGTGACGCTGTAGGCGGTGTGAGTACTATCAGCCCCCAAAGTTTCAAGTCTCCACGACTTACGGTTTGGTCTGCCCGATCAGTTTTATGTCTGAATGTTGCATCATGGGAAAATTAACAATTACAATAGGTGTTCAGCACTGAAGTGCTTGAACCCCTAATAATAAAAATCAGCACAATTACAATAGGGTTTCAGCACTTCGTGCTTGAACCCCTAAAAATCAGAGCAATTACAATAGGGTTTCAGCACTTCGTGCTTGAACCCCTAAAAATCCTTACAATTACAATAGGGTTTCAGCACTTCGTGCTTGAACCCCTAACCAGTACAATTACAATAGGGTTTCAGCACTTCGTGCTTGAACCCCTAAAAATCAGTACAATTACAATAGGGTTTCAGCACTTCGTGCTTGAACCCCTAATTAAAGCTGCAAGCAGCATTTATCGGGGTTCAAGCATTTAAGGCCTTTAAGCTCACAAGCATCAAAAGACATTAAGTTTTATTTAGCAAGCATTTAACAACTGTCATCATAGATGAAAAAGTCAATTTACAGCCAATACAGGCAGTTTACCATAGGACATATATGGTTTTAAAGCGTTTTTACAGTTATAGCACCTTTTTCTAGCAGTTATAGCAGTCTTCTTACAGTCTTGCCTGATCTCCACCACTTTTATTAGTAGTACTCAAAGTGTGCCCATATATATGTGTCAAATTTGTTGTAAATATGTAATTTTGATAAGGAGTTTAGACAATTATATTCAGTGGCGTAACGAGCCAACACTGGGCCCTTAAGTAGGATTATCAAGGCGGGCCCCTTGATGACACAATTGATGATATTGATGATGCAATGTCTGCAAGTAGGCTACCATGAATAGGGCAGGATATGATCATACACAGCATATAAGAGATGAGATGACTAACAAAATCAGGAGTAGCCTCACCAAAAAAAAAAAAAAAAAACTTGGTGTCAGCGCACGATAACACATTGTTAGGCCTAGGTCCAAATACATAAAAAAGATGCTCTCTTACATTATAGCGGGATTTTCCGGGCTTTCCTATGTGCAACTGCAAAGTTGTCGATTAGATCAGGATTGTGCGCATGGGCATTCTCAATTGACCCTTCGCAGGGAGTTTGAATGACAGGCGATCTGACTAATCATAATCCGCCATTTTCTCCAACAAAGCAGTCAGGAGAGTTAGTAGATTTACATTGGAGGATTTCAATTTGAAAACCAAAGTGTACTGACGTCTTAGCACTTTAAAACAACATTCCTTATATGTCCATTTATGTTTATTTTAATGCTATATGTTGGAGCTACATTAGTTTGCTTTCAGTAGTGGTAATTTGTTAATTGAGTTGTTTACTATTATAATTTTGCTCAAATTAGTAATATATACTTAGGCAATATTCTTTTGTTTTTTATTTAGTTAATTGTTTTATTTATATGTTTAGTCTTTATTTTTTGGTTAGTTTACTAACTACAATGTTTGATTCAGACACCTGAGGGCAGTAGTGGGCACAGGTAAAGGTGAATATAGGTAGGAAGTAGGAGGTGATCTGTAGCACCTGGGTGATGGGCATATGTTTTTTTACCAGCGTGAGAGATGCTGTATTGTCTGCTCAGCTCAAGGAAAATAAACCAGCCACAACTCTGAATCAGTCTGGAATTGGACTCATTTCTTGCCTGCGTACATTACCTGCCCAGGGTGCTATAGAAGTTGTCGTTTAAAGTTTGATTTCATTTTATTTTTTTATTTTTTTGGACAAACGGCCACTACACAATAAATTAACTAGAAGGAAGAGATGATCGGTTCACGAGCAGCTTTAACTGAGCCTCGAGTCTACAGCGATCTGTCAGACACATTAAAGAGTCACAAAACGGTATTTATTGTTTAAATGTCTCTAAAAAATGACTACATTTGAAAGGTGAGACTTTGTTTCATATCAAAAGTACTTGTCTGTCAGCGCGCAGTATCCTCTCTGATCCGCAATGTATTTTTCACTGCGTGAGAACTTGGTGTGGTGTGAGAGTGGCGTCGCTTGTCAGACATAGCAACAGTAACTAAAGTGGGCACTAAAGTGGGCGGGTCTTTGCAAACGGTCATTGACAGTATAGAGCTGGTAAGTCCCGCCCTTTCCGCTAACCCCACTGGACCTTTAGGTTGAAAAATCGTCAATGCAAGTGAATGTGAGAAAATAATTATTTTCTGGTCTCGTTTGAATTTTGCCATGAATGTGAACATATGTTGTCTGTGAATTTTTAATATAATTTTTCGTGTGAAGAATGCTACAATTTAGCGGGTAGAAGTTTGATACGGTTAGACTTTGTGTGAGAGCACTTTGTGGACTACAACTAGTTTTTACATCAGACGGAAATCTGAAGAAAGAACAGCCCATTTGGTTTGAATGGTGATATTTGGGTACAAAACACACAGGCATCTCTATCTGTCTCCATAGATTATCGCAGCATTAGCACCGTGATTTGACAAGTGGAAGGAAAAATGTGTTATCGGGTGACGTCACATAGGCGACATGTAGTCTTTCTCATTATGTCTTTTCCACAACTGCTAGCCAAAGAATCATACAATATACTGTCAAACTCGTAACATGAAAAATCATATAAAAAATTCACAGACAACGTATGTTCACATTCATGGCACAATTCAAACTGGACCGTGAAATAATTATTTTCTCACATTCACTTGCATTGACGATTTTTCAACCTAGAGGTCCAGTGGGGTTTTACAGATGGGCGGGACTTACTAGCTCTATGGACAGTGATTCGCCAGTCCCAATTCAAAACAAATTTCATCACAATCCATCAATTGTTCGTTTCAAACATGTGAGAGCATCAAAATGATCCATGGGTGAAATTGATTGGATTTCATTTTTTTTTTTTTTGTCAGTCCCTATCATAATTTTAAAATTTTGGTGTTATTGTTTAGCTTTTTTTTTTTTTTTTTTTTTTGTCTCGATCGGACTAACGGCTTTGAAGATAACCACAATTTTTAAAGCTCTAAATGACACTTACAAAAACCATAAGGCGAAACCAAGGGGCAACATTCTCATCTGAAAAATGAAGCCTACCCGGAAGTGCGAAAAACTGCAATACATCGAAAATCCGCTAGGGGAAGGTCCCAAAAGGGAGCAAATGTCCATTATAGCCCCCATGTTAAAATGTCCGTTTTCACAGCATAAATTCATGTTTTTACAGGTTGGTCCCATGGACTTTTATTGTATTTTTCGATAGGTTCCGAGTGCCTGACAACGGCGAGGGTAGTGAATTTTTTTCTAACTCGTTAGTTTAGATAGTATTTAGATATAAAATGTATGACAAATAAGGGCGTGGTTAACTTTGATTGACAGCTTGATTGACAGGTTAGGCTGCGCCAAGGAGAATGACAACATAAGAAGCGCCATTTTTTAACGCAGTTGAAATATAATACTACTTTTTCTGTATCATGAAATGTAGTTTTAAGAGTTTTTCAGGTGAGAATGTAGTTATTTAAAGCTCAAATCTGTGGTTTATTTAAAGATTTATGAAAATTTTATCCAGTTGTGAGATCCAGCGATGATGACCGGGCGCTCGGCGCATGTACCCTGCCTGGAACAGCTTTTCCTCAGCTAGTCGTTCGCCGCTGACCCTGGGGTGTCTGTAGTGGTTAAACATGAGATATAATTCGTCTTGTCTATATCCAACGGGCGATTTTTGGTTTTGTGAAACTATAATTTGTTCCCTGGCCAATCGTTTTTGCTGAGGGGAAGTTTCATAACTTTATAAGCTATTTAACTTTACTGTTGTATTGTTAGACTAGATCGAGCGCTGACTTTGTGTGTTTGACTGAATTGTTTGCTTTATTTGTATAGCTTCTTATACCTTTTACTTATACTTTTATAATGGCTAATATTGATACAACTGAAATTTAACAAAAAGAGACTGGGTTGAGTTTTGTCATTTTAAATTTTAACACAACGAAGATGATCTATATGTTGTTTACTGCAAAATCTGTTGTTTAGTACAAATGCACATATTGCCTGGACCATATTAAAATGTTTAATATTTTTATATTATATTTAAAACAAAAAGAGGCAGGTTTGTGTTTTATATTTTGTTTTTTTTATAAATAGGCAAACTATGTGCAGTGAATATAATCAATACGCGTTGCCTGAACCACATTTGTGTGGCTATAATATTAAGATTTCTTTAAATGAAAACGAAAAGAGTTAGTATGGTGTTTTATAACATATTTCGTTGCCTGAAATATACACAGAGATAACCGGAGTAGCAGAGCGAGCTGAGTGACGCGTGCTGCGTCAGAAGGTGGGCGGGGTTAGGATTTCCCAAGATTTTCCAAGATGGAGCCACCCATACCCCCCATAAAAGGCTTCAAAACCGTTCTGCAGTAAGTCTATGGGTGACGTCACAGACGCTTTGTCCATATTTTTTACAGTCTATGGGCGAAACCTGTCATGTTTGGTAATGTTGGACTCGGCAAGGATTCAGGAGTCTTAGGAGGTCACTCCTGTGAAAAAACACTGGCTTGAAACTTCTAAGGCTCCTTCAAGGCATTGTGCCAATGACGTATACTGAGTTTTTTGAGATACACCAATGTTCTCATAGACTATCATGGCACCCTGGACAAAGACACTGCGTGCCAATTTTCAGTAGACTAACAGTTGCGGGTGCGCTTATAGCAATTTTCATGATTTTTTTCACTGTTATAGCGCCACCAAGTGGCCAATTGTCACGATTTTTTTCATGTCAACTCAGATTGAGCTTATGAACATGTGTCCCAAGTTTAGCAAAAATATCTCTTTCCGCTCACAAGTTATAACCATTTTATAGTGCCACCAAGTGGCCAATTGTCATGATTTTTTTCACGCAACCTCAGAATGAGCTCATGAACATGTGTCCCAAGTTTTGCGAAAATATCTCTTTCCGTTCACAAGTTATAACCGTTTTATAGTGCCACCAAGTGGACAATTGTTGCGATTTTTTTCAAGTGATCTCAGGTTGAGCTCAGGAAGATGTATTCCAAGTTTAGCAAAAATATCTCTTTCTGTTCACAATTTATAACCGTTTTAGTAAAAGTGGCCCTGGTGCCTCAAAATATTTTGGTTCCCCTTATCGACCGTTAATTGAAATTTTGAATTTTTTGGATGATTATTGATTGTCAGACTCCAGAGAATATTCTTGCAGTGGTTTGGTTCCGATCGGGCCAAAAACCTAGGAGAAGTTTGCAAAAATAGGTTTTTCAAAAAAATGCAATTTACTCGAAATTGGCGCCTGAAGGGCGAGCAAATCGGAGATAGCCATTTTGTCCGCCTTGAGCCAAGGATTCCAACGATATAAGACACATAAGACGCATGACACTTTCATGCTTGAACCCCTAATAAGAATGAAGGCTTTTTGCCAGTTATAGCGCCACCTATCGTCTTATCTCCATGAAACTATGCATGCTTCCTCGCCATGTTCTGACACATATGCTCATCAATTTTGGTGAAGTTCTGAGTTTTCCTTTGGGATTTATAGGCTTTTGAGTGTATTTTGCCACGCCCCTTTTCTAAATGACCCTGTTACAGCCACGCAAATGCCAAAGTTCAACTTTTTTTTTGATAATTATTGATCTAGAGAGTCCAGAGAATTGTCCTAGACTGGTTTGGTTCCGATCGGGCGAAAAACCAGGGACTAGTTCGCAAAAGTAGGTTTTGGACAAAATTCAACATAGCAGAAAATTTCCCCTGCCTACATCCAAATCAGAGATAGCCATTTTGTCCGCCTTGGGATCCCAACGATATAAGACACTTGATCCTGGGACAAACGGTCTAAGAGTTATGTGCGATTTTGACCTTTTGGTTGCTGTAGCGCCACCTATGGGCCAATCGGGGTCACACTCTGATAGGTTGTCCCCAAACTGAGGCCTACCATCTGGCCAGGTTTCAAGTCTCTAGGCCTTACGGTTTGTCCTGCGCGATGCGTTTTACGAATCCTTACAATTACAATAGGGTTTCAGCATTTCATGCTTGAACCCCTAATAATAATAATAAAAATCAGCACAATTACAATAGGGTTTCAGCACTTCGTGCTTGAACCCCTAATAATAAAAATCAGGACAATTACAATAGGGTTTCAGCACTTCGCGCTTGAACCCCTAATTAAAGCTGCAAGCAGCATTTATCGGGGTTCAAGCTATTAAGGCCTTTAAGGGTTTTTAAGCACAAAAGCATCAAAAGTTATCAAGTTTTATTTAGCAAACATTTAACCACTGACATAATAGATGGAAAACACCATTTTCAGCCAATATAGGCAATGTACCATAGGAAATATATGGTTTTTAACCTTTTTAACAGTTATAGCGCCAACTATGGTCCGATCTGCATGAAATTTTGCATGCTTGTTAATGATGTTATATCACATAAGTTCACCAATTTTTGTGAAGTTCTGGGTTTTCGTTTAGGATTTATAGGCTTTTTAGTGTTTTTTGCCACGCCCATTTTATAAATGACCCTATTACAGCCATCCTAATGCAAAAGTTCAATTTCTTTTTGATAATTATTGATCTAGAGAGTCCAGAGAATTGTCCTAGACTGGTCTGGTTCCGATCGGGCGAAAAACCTAGGACTAGTTTGCAAAAGTAGGTTTTTAACATATTCATGAATATTTAATGAACTGTTTGATTGACAGCAATGGTTCTAGAGGCAAAGTTGTTCAGCATGAGCAGGTCTATCAAATGATATGCATTTTGTGACGATAAGTGTAACACCACGCGATTACAGAGCCATAAAACTCGTTAGCGCCAACTAGTGGCCGATTTCTTTCAAAATTCTTACAGACCTCTAGGGGCTTGAGCCGAACATGCCCACTGAGTTTCGTTCCGATCGGCCTCCGTTAACCTTGTCTAATAGGTGCTCAAACTTCATTGGCCAATAGCGGCCATGTTTTTTGAGATACACCAATGTCCTCATAGACATACATGGCACCTTGGACCAAGACACTGCATACCAAATTTCAAGTCAATCGGACTAACGGTCAGGTGGTTATAGCCTGTTTTATAGTATTCCTATAGGATTACTATAATTTTTTGTCCCAAAATACTACAAGATTCCTATAGTTGTTTTTCAAAAGGGATGTCTCATTCACATTAGAGTTATCAGCTGAAGGCTCGCTTGATAGGCCAATCGTGAACCTATGGAGTAGTTCGAGGTCTACACTCAATACAGACTGCAGTCTGTGAGTTAGGGATAACTGTCAGCACAGTCCCTCGGCAACTTCGTACTACTGATCACCGTTTTACAAAAGGATTAATAGTTTGGAGTGAAGCATACGTACAATTGGTAAGTGACAAGGTTTTATGGAGTTATAGTATGCAACATATACGAAAGTTGATTGAGTTATAAGCTAATGTTACCGCTACAGCTACCGCAATGTCTTACCTGGAGATTCAACCAGATAACAAAATATGTCTGGAAACGACACCTCCGGCCATTTGGTTGGGTCATTGACCCAGTTTTTAATTAAATAAGGGCAATCATAACCTATTGCAGTTAATTTTGCAATGTACCTTTGCCGGTCGGCAGGCGTCAGTGACTCGCAATATGACATTTTTGTCATTCAAATACACACGATGTTCGCGGTGTTTTCCCCCCCGCCAACTCCACCCTCGCCACGCCAGACCACGCCCCCAACTATGACTAGATGCCGACTGTATGTATATGCGCCACTTCCGGTCAGTGTTGCCAACTTAGCGCCGCCAACTTAGCGCCTTTGTTGCTATTTTTAGCGACTTTTCAGACCCTTTTAGACATATTTTCAAAAAAGCGATTAGCGACAAATCTAGCGACTTTTTGGACAAACCTCAGTAACCTCCAAATGTTGCCAGCACAGTCCTGCGAGCGCAAGATCTTGCTTTCTCCCTGCCGTCTACCCTGTTCAGTGAATGAGAGGAGCAGCACGGCAGCTGACAGACGTGAATGAGTTGTTGTTTCTACGGACTTATCACTTATCTGCTTCTCTTTTGTTTTATATTTAAAGAATTTAGTTTGACCATTTTTTCCCCTTTCTTTTCTTGTGCTTATCACTTGTAATACTCACTATTACAGTTCTTTAGTTCACCCAGTTCCCGAACTCTCTCAATTCAGATAATTTTACACATAAAAATGTAGTCATTCACTAGTTACTCTATTGTCTGACAAAAAAATATAGGAAATGAGAACAGCTTTATTCTACATTCGGCTATATTATATTATATTATATTATATTATATTATATTATATTATATTATATTATATTATATTATATTATATTAAAATACAGTATGTGAGCATGAATTTAACGAGAAAACACATTAGACAGGCAGAACGCAAGTACGACGTGATTACGTCATGAATATGCTAATTGACGTATGACATCATCTAGCGACATTTAGCAACTTTTAGGGAAGGCGTTAGCTACTTTCCTTTGAAAATAGTTGGCAACACTGCTTCCGGTATTTCGCCGGTTACTCGACACGGGTAAATTGCAATCGAGGATTTTTTAAAATCGAGTACTCGACTTTAATCGAGGAATCGTTACAGCCCTAAAAAAATGTGTGTCTGAATATTAGGGTTGCCAACCGTTCCGTATAATACGGAATCGTCCCATATTTAAGGATCAGTGAAGCGTCCCGTATGAAAGCCATACTTGAAAGCAGCTTGTCCCGTATTTTCAGGCTCTAAGTTGAGAATTAACCATTTCTTTGAGACAAATCTTTGTTTGATTTGCAAACATAGACGTTCACGGAAGGCTTTTAGACCCAGCAGAATCCTCTACCGGCTGTCGCTCCCGCTTCACAGCCATCGGGACTCGCGCTAGCGGCAAATCCATTCTTTCACTGTCTGCGTTTTGATTCCGGCTAATCAGTTTAGGCGACTACAAACAACGTGATTATATATGAGTAACGCAAGAAAACATGCAATCTATACCTGAGGGAAGACGTTATCAAAAATCTTTAACTATTGTAAGTTAATGTTAAATAGAGAAAAACCTTTTTACTTTAAAGTAACTAGTACCAGCCTAGGCTACTTGGTTGGACCTCGTTATTGAAACACAAAATAACCAATACAATTTCAAGCACCAAAAGCAGCCCATACTAATCTTCTAAGTTCTCTTTATCTGGAGAGTATGCACTTTTCATTTATTTATACGTGGTTGCAAAAACATTTAGGCCTAGTTCAAAATTGTAACTGCCATTGTTTAAATGCTTTTTTTTTTTTTTTTTTTTTTTGGGCTGTAATTTCAAAGACGTTCAGTTACTTTACTTTAAATTTTATGCCATCTATATGTATCTTCCTGACAAAAAAAAACACACCTTTTATGTTTATTGTTTTAAATAGAGGTTGATGATATCATCATAGGCTAATAGGCTATCCGTTGGTGTAGCTATATATTGAAAAAAATCAACAATTTGAACATGGAGCCACATCATATCTATGGGATTGAACCATATAGTGCCTTTAAAATGAAGTTTATTAAGAATGAGAATATAGAAGGTTATTAAGATATCTTTATTACTTTTAGAGTTACAGGCCCACAAACTTTGGAAAAATACTATTTATGGCACTCAGTAATTTTCAATTGTGTTGAAAAAAAAAAAAAAAAAAGATACATTTCTAGTTTCAACATTATTTCTTCTTCAGAAAATGTGCGACCATTGAAAACATCCCTATATATTGGGACTTAAAATGAACTATATTCGGCCTTAAAAATTAAGAAACCAAAAGAAAAGTTTGTTAAGAATTAGAATCTAAAAGGATGTAAAGACATTTTTAAAATGTCACCGTTGGCATACAGTAGCTATAATAAAACAAAGATGGCTAAAGTCAACTGATTTAGCTAAACAGACCTAACAATCTCTGTGTAAAAGTAAAATAATGATGCAGTTCTAAAGTCATGTTAACCCCCCTGTAATCTGACTCCAAATCTCAGGTGAAAATTGTCATTTAAACCCATTTTACAAAACTATAATTTCTCAGTAAATATACATCCATCACGTGTAGCCTAATATTTTGGCTTTCTTCTTCATTTATGATATGCACTGTGTTGTACAGTACAAATATTTTGAGTGTCCCTTATTCTGTCCCTTATTTTCCTATAAAGAACCACGATTGTCCCTTATTTTCCTTTCCATAAGTTGGCAAACCTAGCTACCACATATCGAACGTGGAAATGTAATAAAGGCCTATAGGCTCATTTGAGATGGCCTCGCCTGAAATTTAGGTGAGAGTAGGCGGCTGCAGTGAGGGGAGGAGTGAAAAAAGTGCTGCCAAGACGGACAGTTCTCTCTCCTCTTAGTGGATCAATAGGCTCATTGGAGATGTGCATCGCCTCGCCTGAAATTTAGGCCAGAGTAGGTGGTTGCAGTGAGGGGAGAAGTGAAAAAAGTGCTGCCAAGATGGACAGGTAAATATATATATATATATATATATATATATATATATATATATATATATATATATATATATATATATATATATATATATATATAAATAAATATAAATAAATATGACAATCACATATCCCATAGAGATATAGCACTGTCTGGAAATTTGGGAATATTCACAAATAATTTATACATATTAAAACATGATATTACAGTTTCAAAATCAAACATTTTAAAAGAGAACAATACATCATGATTAATTAAATCAATAAGCATTAAGCTGTGTCGTCAGCGATTCGTTTCCCATTGTGCTATTGACCAGCACAGTCGGGTGAGTACAACTGTGCCTGACTGCAGAATCTGACGTGGATGCCTCGCTGTAGCGAGTGTTTTTTGGCACACGTCAGCATGACTTCAGAGCAAGGCGGCCCACGCTCGGACACATTTCTAACTGGCATGCCTTTCAACGGTGATCAGTGGTGATCGGTTCTGCACAGATTTTTCTCATCTCAAATGAGCCCAATATCTCCACGCAAAAGATCTTAATACTATCCTCTATCGACACCTACTCTGAATGGATAAATCTCAATTTATCCAGTCTTCAGGGGGTGAAAATCTGTTCTTGCTTTGTAATGCTATGACCATCTCACGTGTTTGGAGGGTCACAGGATGAATCAGCTTGTTTTGAGTCTATTATAATAGATAATATAACGTGCAGCTTATTTCTGGCTTGTTTTTTTTTTTTTTTTTTTTTCACTATCTGTTGGTTCAGATAGTGTAACCATTATTTGGTAAATCTACATTGGTTGGTATAGAAATGGAAGGGGAAAGAGAAGATGGAAAACTGAAAAAAAAAGACCTCTACTCATGACTATCATGATATATCAGTGATGAACAACACATACATGAGAAAACACAGTGTATGAAATATATATATAAAACTGTATGTGACCAAGGCTTTTTACATATTCATGCAAATACTGTACTGTGTCTACCCTGCTTACTCATTTACCATACACTACACAATGAATGTCACGTTGTTGACTATATAAGGAAAGGTTAAGCTACAATTTTTATATTATTTGGTCACAGCTCCATACAGTATTGCACCTCTTGTGTGATGTTATGTACATGTTGCATTCCAGAAGATAAAAAAACAAAAATATACACTTCTAAATATCTTAACCATCTTGTTACACACATTATTTTTTGATTATTAAATATATATATATGTATATATATATATATGTATATATATATATGTATATATGTGACCAGTCACGGAAGGTAGGGACACAAGTCGGTTCTGGGGCATTTTGAGTTATTCACAGATTCTGAAAGTGTAGTCTCCAAGCTTTCCAACGATGTGTAACACATGGAAATCTGATAATATTTGGAGAAGTTGTGGCCATTTGAAGGTAGGCACTTACAAAAGCTCAAAGGGGAGAAAACAGCCACTGAAGATTGTTCAGTTCTCACCTCTCTCTCCTGCTGGGAGTGACAATAGAGGCTCATTTACATATCATTTAGATAAGCCATACCCCCTGTAAAGCACCCCCCTGTAAAGCTGTAAAGCACGAAAAAGCAAAAAGGTCAGGAAAATGTGCCATCAAAGAAAAAAAAAAGTTTGCAAACAGGTAATATATAAATAAATGTCTCTTAGCATTTACCGATAAAACTGTATAGGCAATTCTAGTGTACACTGAATAAAAAATAAGATAAATTCTAGACAATGTTCAAATCAAAAACAGGATGTGCTATGTGAGAAATATATACATACACACACACAGTATGAGTAGGCTATGAATCAGAATAGATTTTATTGCCATTGTCAATGAAAGGTTTCACAGACTAATTATAAATAATAAGCAATAAACTATGGAAATAGGCATAGGCATAATTTGCGGATGGGACATGTTCCCACCAATTTTTAAAACATCTCGCGACACGAATGTACCAATTCTATAAAAAATAAAACCTCTCCAGTTAACTGGCAGAGCATTCATTTCGTTCGTTTTTTTTTTAAATAAGATACTAGCGCTGAAATGTTTTTTTTTTTTTTTTATCAAGTGATCAAAGTGCTCGTTGCCGCTGCGATCAGTGGCGCAGATACAGTGTTTTCTCTGTCTTCACTCGACGCGCGCTTCAATCCGTTGCGTTGCGGATACTCTCTATTCATTCTGTTGAAATCACAAAATAATTCAGGCGTTTGCGTGTCCCTGCTTGATATACAACCAAATCGTTTTGATGAGAGAAAAAAAATATACGAGAAAAAAAAACCTGCTCAAGGGCGGATTCGAACTCATAACCTCTGATACGGCTGGCTAAAGCTCAACCACTGTACGTTTCATTTGTACGTTTTATACATAGGCGGATCGATGTATTGGCACTGACAGCATGTATTAGGCTACATCTCATTAAACGACAAATTAAACCCCATGTAAGCTACTATTTAAATCGATTGCTGGACATCGTAATGTTATTGGCGTCAATCTTCACTGAATTTTGAAATCAGATAGAGCCGACCAGAGCGCTGCATAATAAGTAGCCACGCCAGCTTATTCAGTATGGAAATACACACCGACAATGACACGCCCCTACTGTGTGCTAGAATCTCTGAAAAACAAGCCGATTTCAACATCAAAATGTACGCTTTTAAATATACTAATACTGCTATCTCAAACTTGGAGAGGCTTCTTCGTGATCTCAACTAACAGATTCTGCAAAAAAACGAAAATCACCAATTTTGAAAAAAAACGCTTCTTTCTCATTTTGCTCGAAAGTTGTGCTGCCGACTTGTGTCCCTGGTTTCCGTGACGGGTCACATATATATATATATATATATATATATATATATATATATATACAGTGAGGAAAATAAGTATTTGAACACCCTGCTATTTTGCAAGTTCTCCCACTTAGAAATCATGGAAGGGTCTGAAATTGTCATCGTAGGTGCATGTCAACTGTACGGAGCCCCTGAGGGGACCTGTGAAAAAAAAAAAAAAATAGGACTTTCGCGTGCGCACGAGAAACTATCGCGTGCGCACGAGAAACTTTCGATTCAAATAAATTCGTTTAGGCTTGGCGTTTAAAATAGGCTAAAAGTTGTTTGTAATAAAGGGCACAATGGGCTATTTTTATAGACTACTATGCATTATTATTATTATTATTATTATAAGGGGTTACTTATTTTTCATTTCTTGTTGTTTTCTGATTAAGGATTTGGCTATGGGGAAGTAAAATACGCATAGCCTATATGTTATTAATAGTGTTTATAATGTTAATGTTGTATTTTATTTACAGGTCTTTTACACTATTTCTGAATAGACTAGCCTAATAATATAATGCGTGTTTCCCTCTCAACATGACTGAGCGCGCCACGCACAAGCGCGCATCCTTATAAATTCTAGGCTAATACATTTTAATAAAAAAGGCCTACATCATAAAACTCAGAAGAGTATGTATTTTAATATCTCTGATGTTCTCTGTTCTCTGGTTGTTAGACAGTAAGTCTGAATGACAGTTCATGCATGAACGTTAGGACTATACAGTCAATTATTACCTTTTTGTAGCTATTGTTTAAAATATTTAATTTACAACGAATTATATTGATTTATATCTTAATTTATTATTATTATTATTGTTATTATTATTTAAAACTTACTGGACGAGGGCGACCATGGTAGACCAACAGTCGTCATTTACCCAGTATATCTATACAGAAGAAAGACCTGTCTAGGCTCTTCGGTAAGGGTTGTGTCGAACCATTCGTTAATCTGGTTGTTTGATGAGAAAAAGATGAAATGTAGTTGCAATAAATGCGTTAAGAATCCGTACAACTGCAGCAGAGGATGACTATTTTATTCTGCAGTGCGGAACTGAGGAAGAGCTGATGACGGAACAGTTTGATCAAGATAAATAGCAATCTTGTGAACTTTACTTCTTTAAAAAAATGTTTCCTTCATCTCAATAGCAGAAGATTATTAGCCTGTTGTTTATTTTTTATCAATACACATACAAATACAAAGTTTATTAAAAGTAGGCCTATATTCAAAGTTAATACAATTTTTTGAATTGTGACTAAAATATGCCTCTAAGTCTTGTCTTTAATAGCACCTTGCTTGAGATTTTTGCTAAAATATACACTTCAAAACGTCAAACAACAACATAAATGATATATACATCATCCATATTTCCACATTTGTATTAATGACGCTATAATGCAAACCGAAAGTTTCTCGTGCGCACGCAATAGTTTCTCGTGCCCACGCGAAAGTTTCTCGTGCGCACGCGATAGTTTCTCGTGCGCACGCGAAAGTTTCTCGTGCGCACACGATAGTTTCCCGTGCGCACGTGAAAGTTTCTCGTGCGCACGCGAAAGTCCTATTATTTTTTTTTTTTCCACAGGTCCCCTCAGGGGCTCCGTACAACTGTGAGAGACATAATCTAAAAAAAAAAAAATCCAGAAATCACAATGTATGATTTTTTTAACTATTTATTTGTATGATACAGCTGCAAATAAGTATTTGAACACCTGAGAAAATCAATGTTAATATTTGGTACAGTAGCCTTTGTTTGCAATTACAGAGGTCAAACGTTTCCTGTAGTTTTTCACCAGGTTTGCACACACTGCAGGAGGGATTTTGGCCCACTCCTCCACACAGATCTTCTCTAGATCAGTCAGGTTTCTGGGCTGTCGCTGAGAAACACGGAGTTTGAGCTCCCTCCAAAGATTCTCTATTGGGTTTAGGTCTGGACACTGGCTAGGCCACGCCAGAACCTTGATATGCTTCTTACAGAGCCACTCCTTGGTTATCCTGACTGTGTGCTTCGGGTCATTGTCATGTTGGAAGACCCAGCCTCGACCCATCTTCAATGCTCTAACTGAGGGAAGGAGGTTGTTCCCCAAAATCTTGCAATACATGGCCCCGGTCATCCTCTCCTTAATACAGTGCAGTCACCCTGTCCCATGTGCAGAAAAACACCCCCAAAGCATGATGCTACCACCCCCATGCTTCACAGTAGGGATGGTGTTCTTGGGATGGTACTCATCATTCTTCTTCCTCCAAACCCGTTTAGTGGAATTATGACCAAAAAGTTCTATTTTGGTCTCATCTGACCACATGACTTTCTCCCATGACTCCTCTGGATCATCCAAATGGTCATTGGCAAACTTAAGACGGGCCTTGACATGTGCTGGTTTAAGCAGGAGAACCTTCCGTGCCATGCATGATTTCAAACCATGACTTCTTAGTGTATTACCAACAGTAACCTTGGAAACGGTGGTCCCAGCTCTTTTCAGGTCATTGACCAGCTCCTCCCGTGTAGTTCTGGGCTGATTTCTCACCTTTCTTAGGATCATTGAGACCCCACGAGGTGAGATCTTGCATGGAGCCCCAGTCCGAGGGAGATTGACAGTCATGTTTAGCTTCTTCCATTTTCTAGTGATTGCTCCAACAGTGGACCTTTTTTCACCAAGCTGCTTGGCAATTTCCCCGTAGCCCTTTCCAGCCTTGTGGAGGTGTACAATTTTGTCGCTAGTGTCTTTGGACAGCTCTTTGGTCTTGGCCATGTTAGTAGATGGATTCTTACTGATTGTATGGGGTGGACATGTGTCTTTATGCAGCTAACGACCTCAAACAGGTGCATCTAATTTAGGATAATAAATGGAGTGGAGGTGGACATTTTAAAGGCAGACTAACAGGTCTTTGAGGGTCAGAATTCTAGCTGATAGACAGGTGTTCAAATACTTATTTGCAGCTGTATCATACAAATAAATAGTTAAAAAATCATATATTGTGATTTCTGGATTTTTTTTTTTTTTAGATTATGTCTCTCACAGTGGACATGCACCTACGATGACAATTTCAGACCCCTCCATGATTTCCAAGTGTGAGAACTTGCAAAATAGCAGGGTGTTCAAATACATATTTTCCTCACTGTACATATACAGACTATATAATGTTGTTGTTTTTTTTTGCTGGCCATCTGAGCACAACTCTATCTTAGCATTGTGCATTTAAGCATTATAAAGTGACTTCTAGCAGCTTCCTGTTTCCTACTTAGAGATACATGATATGACCAAAATCTTTACCACAATACGAGTAATTTTCAACCACACATTTTCACTTGGAAAAAATAAAGAAATAAACAATTTAACAAATATATTTTTTTCTAACTTGTCCAAAAAGTGTTATGTTCTGTCAGGGAAAATATAAAAAAAAAAAAAAAAAAAAAAGCCAATGATCACAAGCTGGTGTTTGTGTCACTCAAGTCTGTTGAACACATTCAGACATCAGAGTCATCAGTAAGGGAAAACAACACTGAATGTTGACATCGACACAACATACTTCCATATTCCTGGGGGACCTGATTTAATTCTGCTCACTTATTCTCATTATCTTTTACTAGGTGGCAGCAATAAACCCAAACCACCCGCTGGCTCAGATGCCCCTGCCTCCTTCCATGAAGAACTGCATTCAGTTGGCTGCCTGTGAGGCCAGTGAGCTCCTGCCCATGAACCCTGATCTCCCTGCTGACCTCTTCACCTCCTGCCTCACTACACCAATCAAAATCGCCTTACGTTGGTGAGATACACTGATTACACACGCATGCAGTTGCATTCACTCATATACCTACTGTACATGTAAAACCTGAATGGTGAGCTACCCAAGCCAAGGATTTTGTTCAGAATAACACTTTTTTTAACTCACTTTTCTTTTGACCTTTGCTCTTTGCTCTACAAAGTAGCTGTATTAGCTAATGGAGGTTAAATATTCAGTGTAGTCCCCCATTATATATATATATCTCAATAAGGCATCATGTGCAGTTATCCACTCATTATTGCAAATTAAACCCCGTGGAGGGATCTTTTATCATACTGAAGAAGCTGATTTTGAGGTAATGACCGGCTGTTTACCCTATAAATAAGTAAATTGAAATATTAAGTTATTTCATTATGTTAGAACAAAGAGACAATAGAGTTTTACAAAGATATTTGACCTCAGAAAACCATAATTGACCAATAGGAATATGTATTCCAGAGAGGAGTGTTACAAATATATACAGTACAAGAGAGTTTCATGAGCAGTAGTGATGCGGTTATATCGGTAGACACTGTTGATAATCTGCGGGTCAGGCGGGCCAAATAATAAAAAATAACATTCCAATAAATAACAGTTTGCAATCAATGAATACCCAGTCAATTGCTGATTATCTGCTTTTGATCTACTGTTTATGACAGTCTTTACAATTATGGTGTTTATGTTGTCATATGGGTAACACTTTATAATATGTATACAGTAATAAAGTACTTACAAATCATTCGCAAACTATTTGTTTATAGTTAATATATTGTAGTCTCTACATTGTTAATACCCATATTTTTATGAATATAAGACTGTGTTTTTTATCTGAAATACATCTGAAAAAAATGGGGTTGTCTTATATTTTGGGTCTAGACTCTGTGTTTTTTATCTGAAATACATCTGAAAAAAATGGGGTTGTCTTATATTTTGGGTCTAGACTTTTACCATAGACTGTAAAACAAATATGGATGATGGATGTAGCGTCCTTGACGTCACCCGTAGCTTTCTGAAGAGCATTTTTGAAGCCCAAAATTGGGCAGAGCCGGCTGTCACCATCTTGGTCACGCGTTACTCCTGGATAAATGAAAATGGGCAAAAAGGCGGGATCAGCTGGTGAGACGTGATTGTTGACAGACAGCAGACAAATGGCTAGTAGTGACAGCAGCAGCAATCCACCTGTCACTCAAGTGACCAAGCCCTTAGTTATGCAGAACTTTAAGGCTTAATATAAATTAAACGGATGAGTTATAAAAAAAATTCACCCTCCTCACAGTTGTCATGAAGGCCAAAATTAGCTATATAGACTAATATGGTAAATTGGATTGACTCACTTTTGCAGCCTGTCTCTAGCGGCCAGTCGATGAATTGCAGTTTAAGTCACTTTCGTGTTGGCTTCTAGAGAGAGACAGGAATGTTGCCGCTTGATTTTTACATGTCAGAACAGAGCGGTGCAAAAATATGTATATCCCTTGATCAGATAGGTAATGCGGATGTTTTTTGTGTGTGTGTTTATTGACATGAGAAAAAAGGTGAGAAATCACTTATCAAATGAGAACTACAGGTTATTTTTATGGTATACCATGAAGTATTTATTTTTAAATGTAATTGTTGGTACATTTGTTGGTACAATAAAATATGAAAAATATGCAATATGAAAATTATTTTTAAATAAAATAATTTTCTTTACAAAAGACAATATTTGGTCTTTAAAATGTCTTTTTCCAAAAGGTACATCTTGAAAAGTAATGGAAAAAATGTCATTAATTAAGTCCTTTAAAACAACTGGTTGTTTCTCAACTAGTGGTTTGCAACCCAAAAGTGGGTCGCAAGACCATTCTTAGTGGGACGTGGAGTGTGCAATCAAAGAAACGACATAAAAAACAAACAAAAAAACAACAACGTAAATTTTAAATGATGTGAGACTTGTTTTGAAAGACCTGCGTGAAAGCTGTTGACTCTTGTCTGACATAGTTAGAGTGCCTGAGAAAAACGTGTTGTCCCGATTATCTGCAGTCAGATGTGTTCTTTCTTTCTTTCTTTCTTTCTTTCTTTCTTTCTTTCTTTCTTTCTTTCTTTCTTTCTTTCTTTCTTTCTTTCTTTCTTTCTTTCTTTCTTTCTTTCTGCATCACCTTAAATTAATCTCCTGGGGTCAGTTGTTCATAAGTAATCTGATATGATTTTGGCTATCGGATTGGATCAAATCTCAAAAATGGGTTGTTCAAAAGAAAAAAAGGATTCTGAAATCAGATTAGATCACAAAATCCAATCTTGGTTTTGATCTGGATCAAATCATCAGTTTGTGTTGTTCAAAACATTTTAGTAAGATTGGGATAACTTTGATCCAAAAAATCAGGATTATACTGAAAAGAAGAGAAAAGAAAAAAAGAGCGATTTTGGCGCCATAAAAGAATCCCCAAACAGCTATAAATATCAAACAAAAATATTATATTTAATTTAATGTGTTTTTTATTATAGTTTAAGTTTGTAAACAACATTGGGACAATCATAAGAGTTGAACCAGTCAAAAGTTATTTGTTATAGTTTCTCGGGTGAACGCAACTCTAAACTTTTCTGAGGGAACGCAAAAACAGTGAAATATATATATATATTTTTTTTCACCATCTCATATTTTTCCATCTCCATGTGTCTTTAGGGGCTCCATAGAGCACTAGAAATCCAAATTTGATAATCTGAAAAAGTGTATATCAGGATCAGGGTGATCCAATTTAATTTTGATTTGAAAAACTGGCACAAAAGATGGATTACCTGATCCTGAATAGCAAAACATAGGATTTCCAAATCCAGATCATTCTGATCATTCTGGGCCTAGTTAACTCTACATTATGGGGACAAAATCTCCCCACAAAAATGGCAATATCCAAAATCCTTGTCCTTGTGGGGACATTTGTTGGTCCCCATGAGGAAAACAGCTTATAAATCATACTAAATTATGTTTTTTTTTTTTTTTTTTTTTTTTATGTAAAAATGTAGACAGTTTTATGTGATGGGTAGGTTTAGTGGTAGGGTTAGGGGATAGAATAAAATTGTACCATATAAAAATCTTTGTCTATGGAGAGTCCCCATAAAACATGAAATCACAACGTGTTGGTGTGTGTGTGTAAAATAAAGCTCCTATTAAAGGTGCTTTTCCACTGCATTATATGACTCACTTTGGCGCTTTTCCACTGCATGAGACAGCTCAGTACGGCTCACTTAAATAGTACCAAAATGTGACGTGTAAATACTGCAGATCACTGATTGGTCAGAGAGAATCGTCACTAAAACGTCATTGGATTTGCGACACAAAACACAAAACCAGAACAAACAAACTTCTTCCTCTTGCAGTGAAAAACATCCACATGCTGAGAATCAAGAACACCATTCCATCAATATGCTCCATTGCTTCTGTGATGTGCGTTTGTTTATGTCGCATTTACGTCACGGCAGTAGAAGCGGCGCAACTATAACAATCAGTCTGTAATCCCACCAACTTTGCAGCAGTACTAAACTGCAATGGAAAAGCAAGCCTAGCCGAGCCGTGCCGTGCCGTACCGTACCATGCAGTGGAAAAGTGCTATAACTTACAGGGTTAGTTCAGTTGATTACTATTACTATAATTGTGTTTTATGTATGTCTGTGTGTGGAAATGTATGAAAGATTCGAGGCTGGGTATAGAGAGAGGTCAGTGCTAAGATGTCAAGCCTGGTTTGAGTAATTATGAATCAGTTCATAAAAAGCAGTGGGTGAAATTGAATGAGGCAGAAGTTAAAAAGGAGTGTCTGTGTATTTCCTCTCTCACAGAGTTTCCTTTTTTCCTCTAAGGTTCTGTATGCAGAAGAGTGCAAAGCTGGTGCCAGGAGTGACCTTGGACTTGATTGAGAAGTAGGTTTTTTTTAAAAAACAAAAATCATTTGGCTGCCTGTCTCTTCTAGATTTTTTCATCTCTCTTTTCAGTTTTCTATTTGTGATTTCTGTTCTCCATTCTTTTGCTCTCTGGAAATAGAAGAGAAACCTGAAAAAGCCATGAAAATGAATAAGAAATTTCTATAGTGATTATGCCTTTTTTTTTTTTCTTTTTTTTTTACTTCTGCTTAAATAAATCAGAATAATCACTAGTAAATTATCTTTGTGAGTGCAATCACAATCCTTTTAAATAATTTGTATCCAGTAATCATGCAAAGCTGAAAAAAGCCATGGAAATCTTAGGTCAAAAGTTGTGAAAACCCTGTATTTATTATGGTTTTAATTATATTTTTTTATTTAATTCAACATTTATGTTGTTATGAATTCCATGCTGTTCTATCATGCGCCCGTGGTTGCATTGAAACAACTCAATTTATGCTTGTTTTAATCCTAATTTGTTTGGTTTCATCGACTTGTTAGTTCTTCTCATGAATTCTATGATTCTGTAGCTGCAAACGCTTTACAGTGATATTCAAATAAACAAACTAATTAGCTCTGTTGAAACTATTTAGAAATGTTATTTAGATGTATTTATAAAAGACTAAAGAAAACTAAATTGTTCTAAACAGAACTATTTCAGTGATCTGAAGTTGACATTTTAGAAATGTTATTTAGATGTATTTATAAAAGACTAAAGAAAACTAAATTGTTCTAAACAGAACTATTTCAGTGATCTGAAGTTGACATTTGCAACCTTTAAGTTCATGTTTGAACTTTTTCCTGTGTAAGAGCCCTGGGACCCCTGAGGAATGATGGGATTGGATGGAGGAAGAGAGGCAGATCTTTGAGCATTCTGCAGATGAAAAGCTCTTGATGAGATCATGACAGCTCTAACCCCTCTGCTTCCTCTTTCTCCATTTCATCTGTAAACTGAAATAAGCTTACAATCTCTGTCAGAGATCGGCAACTTTTCTCACCACAACCAGAGTTAAGACAATGAAAAACATGTTTACGTATGAATTAAAAAAAATAAACAAACATTTATGTCAAGCGCATGTTTGCTAACAAATCTGACGCATATGCATGTTGTCGTCCTAGGACAGACTTCCTCTCACACAGGACAAGTTTTTTTTTTTTTTTTTGATCCACACTTTCTTTCCATAGGGTCTAATGCTAATTATTTCCCAAGATTGCATTGTAACAGCACTCTTCACAGTCTGGTGTTCTGTTTCCTGTGTGGTTTATAATGGCAGCCTTATATTAGCCTGTTATTTATCTGTATGCAAAGTGTATTAAAAACCTAAAAAGGTTTTACACAATGGTATATGTATCCTTGTTAAAAATGTCATGTAATTATTATGTAAACCCATTTTTTCTATTAGTATCTTAACTACTTGATGATATCTTAGTCAGCTTCCCTCTGCTTTCTACCCAGGAGTTTTTACATTTAGCACATGAAAGGACTTTGTTGTGAATAATAGAAACAGATAATGAAACTCATCACAGTGATGCCATCACAGTGGTGCAGCTTTGAGTCTCAAATGCACTTTGCTTTTTTTTTTTTTTTTTTTTTTATGGATATAGTTGGTTATGCTTAGTTTTTAAGGATAGAGCCTGAGGCTGTCCTTGTGCTTAGGATAACTTGAAATGATTGGGTTGGAGTAGTAAACTCTATCATATTTGTTTTATTTTTGTGACCTGCACAGATTAAATTTCCGGGTTGAACATACATTATTTCTTGTATTACTTTTCACCCGAAAATGTATTTATGTTCCCTTGCTTGGCTTCCTGTTCACACCCCTTTTCTGACACTCAAAAGCATCCCACATTCACATGCAAAACTTAATTCTGATTGATTACTATTGTGTGACATCACAGGAGGAGAGAGATTAATGGCCCACACAGTTGTCTGAGGACAGATTTAATTCAATTCACATTTAATTGTATAGTGCTTTTCACAATGCAAATCGTTTCAAAGACAAAGCACTTCTGTAAAGGAGTGCCATTCCATTTTCTGCCATTCCATTGTCTGACTTTTTTGTCCTAATGGAAAGTGAAGTGAATGAACATCAACAACTTCAGAGCATTCTCTTGTAATCATTGAGCTGCAAGTGGCTGGGCGACGATAGGTAAAGCACTTTCAGTTGACAGATGCCCACATGCATCTAATACTGACTCTTTTCACCATAATTAAAAAATAGTTACTGTTTTGATGTTTTCTGGAGCTATTTAAAGCGATGGGTCACCCAAATATGGAAATTCTGTCATCATGTTATCACCCTCATGTTGTTCCAAACCCAAAAGACTTCTGTTCTCTAATACAAATAAAGATATTTTTAATATACTCTCAATATTTTTGTCCATCCATTGAAATTCCATGTGACCAAAAACTTAATGTATCAAAAAGTGAACAAAGACATTGTGAAAGTAATATGAATATGAATCAAGTGGTAATCCAGGTCTTCTGAAGAGACATGATCGCTTTGTATGATGAACAGATTACATTTATACATAGACATTGATCAACGCACATATTGAGGTAAACAGGATGGTTACATGTCAAGCAAGTATGAACCAATGTGGTTTCTCCCAATAAGTTTTGTTGTTATCAAAACAAGTAAATTACTGATTCAGTGTTTCCTGAAACCAAAGTTCCAACGAACATTACTTTGGGCTTTGTTTTTAGAAACCCTTCCATATCTACTGCGTTCATTAAAGCTTCCTGCATCTAGGTCCTTAAAACTTCCTTCCATCGGTTTTGTAACCTGTGGCAGTCTATGGATATTAATACAATATTCATATAAAGCCATGCAATAGTTTTGTAATCAACAGACTGAAATATTTCATTCACAAAATATATTGCTATAGCTCTCAAATAACATTTGCATTTCTGCATAATGCAATTTGGGTCTTTGCAATTAGTTATGAGAGTAATATTGAGTGCCATTATTGACTTCAAACTTGGCACAATATGCTTGATCTCAAAAACAAACTGTTATTTAGTTTTAAGTATAAAAAGTGTGATTATTTTTACTGTAATGTGCTATGGGAACTGAAGTCAGGTAGCTGCTAAGCAATTACCAAGCTGTCTCGCTCTGAGAGATGTGTGCAAAGTTGGGACAGAAATGAATGTCTCAGAGGTCGACATTGTGGAAGTGAAACCCAGTATGTGTGCTGTTTTGAGTGGTACATGTATCATAATGTTGAAAAGAACCATGTCAAAGCAAGAAGGTTACAGCCTACCTAGATACACACTGATACTAAATTATACCTTCAGCTAGCAAGAAGTTAAATTGTGCTTCATAAAACATACAGCTCCTGGAGACCAGGTGCATTACTCATGATTGGAAACAAATAAAGAAGGTAAATTTGCTGAATGGATAGAGTACAATTTGGCTGTGGGGCTGCCGTTAACAGAAGTGTGTGTGCAGTCATAGATGGCATCTGGGAGCAGCAGTGTGTTAGTCAGTGGCACGTTAGAAGCGATGACATTTGCTTGAGGCTTCTGCCCAGCATGAGCTGCCTGACTCACCCACTCATCATGAGGACAGAGCCCACTGCTGCCAGTCAAACACACAATGTTGATGCCTGTGACACTATCAGGTGTCACTTTTTCTGGAATTTGTAATAGACTTTGGTTCCACCCACATAAATATACTTTGTATACATTTCTGTCTCTTGTGCACATATTTGCTGGGTGATCACATAAACAGGATTACATATACAGTAAATTGTCTTAAACCTACCTTTCTAAGCCTGCTTTCTGCCATCAGCACCATGCTGACATGTCAACATCTGTATGCATTATTACATTCAGATCTCTTTCCTTTTACTCTGTTTTTACAAGACAAAGACAAATGAGAGTGATATCTTCAGTCATTTATTCACTCCATGTCTTTCAGCTGTTTCTAACAATGATCACTGACTCTACCAGTCATTTTTCAACTTAAGTAGTCTTACACCTAAATAAATTGTTGAAATGATTAGAAATTATGTTGATGTACACTTATTCATTTAATCGAGAAAGAGAGGGAGCACAAAAAAAGTATATATAAATGTAAAATATATGACCTTTGCTGGCAAAATGAGTCACAATGAGCACATTTTCAAAAATTAGTTATTGTTTATTTAAAAAACCTTCAAAAAGATGTATGATTTGTTGGAATCATACAAAAAAAAGAAAAGAATGAGCTATACCTGTTTGAAGTCAACAAAGTCAATTTTGGTAATAGCACCAAATTTGGCACACACAAAGTGAAAAACAAATATCTATAGGAAAAATATACAGTATATTCAACTTTTTTCCCATGATACCACAATTGTTTAATTAACATTAATGAAACAAACAGCCTATATATTAAGACCTAACTGAACCTAAGACCTTCTGTGTATATGTCTATATTGGGATTGTACGCTGTCTGAGGCATCTTTGTGTGCACACCTCGGATCTGTCAGTCAGCACGATTAAGCTCACGCTTATGTTTACATCAGCATGAGTTTGAAAATCACATTTCATTGGTTCAGACTCATGCCATCAAGAATTGGCAATGAATATTCACAAAGTTGGAATGTTGCACTTTACAATTATACCAAACTTGTGCTGAGTAGAAGTACCAGTCGCCGAGAAGCTAGCTGAGAAAAACAGCAATTTTCATGGACAAGGGAAAGGTACTCCTCCCAGAAAAAGTACAAGTAAAGATACCTATAGATACAATATAAATGCTATTTTCAGCATTGGCACCGTTAGACGAGGGCTTAATGAACACATTTTTGTGAAAACCTCAAATTCAACCAAAATGAAAAATTTTCACTTGTTTTGCCTGAAGCTCTTAATTAGCCTGTGCGTATTCCGATTAATTTTGCCAGCATGGGTCACGTACAGTGGGGAGAACAAGTATTTGATACACTGCCGATTTTGCAGGTTTTCCCACTTACAAAGCATGTAGAAGTCTGTAATTTTATCATAGGTACTCTTCAACTGTGAGTGACGGAATCTAAAACAAAAATCCAGAAAATCACTTTGTATGATTTTTAAGTAATTAATTTGCATTTTATTGCATGACATAAGTATTTGATACATCAGAAAAGCAGAACTTAATATTTGGTACAGAAACCTTTGTTTGCAATTACAGAGATCATACGTTTCCTGTAGTTCTTGACCAGGTTTGCACACACTGCAGCAGGGATTTTGGCCCTCTCCTCCATACAGACCTTCTCCAGATCCTTCAGGTTTCGGGGCTGTCGCTGGGCAATACAGACTTTCAGCTCCCTCCAAAGATTTTCTATTGGATTCAGGTCTGGAGACTGGCTAGGCCACTCCAGGACCTTGAGATGCTTCTTACGGAGCCACTCCTTAGTTGCCCTGGCTCTGTGTTTCGGGTCGTTGTCATGCTGGAAGACCCAGCCATGACCCATCTTCAATGCTCTTACTGAGGGAAGGAGGTTGTTGGCCAAGATCTCGCAATACATGGCCCCATCCATCCTCCCCTCAATACGGTGCAGTCGTCCTGTCCCCTTTTCAGAAAAGCATCCCGAAAGAATGATATTTCCACCTCCATGCTTCACGGTTGGGATGGTGTTCTTGGGGTTGTACTCATCCTTCTTCTTCCTCCAAACAAGGCGAGTGGAGTTTTGACCAAAAAGCTCTATTTTTGTCTCTCACATTACCTTCTCCCATTCCTCCTCTGGATCATCCAGATGGCCATTGGCAAACTTCAGACGGGCCTGGACATGCGCTGGCTTGAGCAGGGGGACCTTGTGTGCGCTACAGGATTTTAATCCATGACGGCGTAGTGTGTTACTAATGGTTTTCTTTGAGACTGTGGTCCCAGCTCTCTTCAGGTCATTGACCAGGTCCTGCCGTGTAGTTCTGGGCTGATCCCTCACCTTCCTCATGATCATTGATGCCCCACGAGGTGAGATCTTGCATGGTGCCCCAGACCGAGGGAGACTGACCGTCATTTTGAACTTCTTCCATTTTCTAATAATTGCGCCAATAGTTGTTGCCTTCTCACCAAGATGCTTGCCTATTGTCCTGTAGCCCATCCCAGCCTTGTGCAGGTCTACAATTTTATCCCTGATGTCCTTACACAGCTCTCTGGTCTTGGCCATTGTGGAGAGATTGGAGTCTGTTTGATTGAGTGTGTGGACGTGTATTTTATACAGGTAACGAGTTCAAACAGGTGCAGTTAATACAGGTAATGAGTGGAGAACAGGGGGGCTTCTTAAAGAAAAACTAACAGGTCTGTGAAAGCTGGAATTCTTACTGGTTGGTAGGTGATCAAATACTTATGTCATGCAATGAAATGCAAATTAATTATTTAAAAATCATACAATTTGATTTTCTGGATTTTTGTTTTAGATTCTGTCTCTCACATTTGAAGTGTACCTATGATAATAATTACAGACCTCTACATGCTTTGTAAGTGGGAAAACCTGCAAAATCGGCAGTGTATCAAATACTTGTTCTCCCCACTGTATGTAGTATTGGGGTACCTGACCATTACACCAACAGGGACTATAATGACAATTGCATTCTAAATACATAGACATTAATATTGATTTAGTCCCACATAACAGCTTCCACTATTCTGGGAAGGCTTTTCACAAGATTTTGGAGTGTTTCTGTGGGTTTTTTCAATTCATCCAGTAGAGCATAAAATCTATCTATTTATATATAACAATGTATAATCTGTTTTTGATAGATAGATAGACAGACAGACAGACAGACAGACAGACAGATAGATAGATAGATATCCAGTCATCACACTCAACCAAAACAAAGACCGAGAGCATAAGCTATAGAGGTGTTGCAATCTGGTGTCGCTCTTTAATTCGACTAACTGCTCCTCCGTTTCAACTGCAAGGTATTTTCCTGGGCAACTGAAGGAATCTCTGACCCAAGCAAATTAACTGAAATCCTTACTGAAATAACAGCTGAATTGTTGTTTCAGTCCTTCAACATGTTGAGCGACTGTGTTAATCAAAGAAGAAATATGTATCCCTTTCTCTTGCAAACATTTTAATTAATCAGCCTATCATGCCAAAGATCCAATTTGCCAACGATTGCACTGACTTTGTCTGAAAGAAGCAAGATGTTGGCATCTCTCCCTTGCATCGATGTGTTCAACAAATCCAACCTGTCGAAAATGTCTACAAGGTTTGACAACTCCTATTTCACACTGACAACATCAGTGTGAAATAGAAGCTGCTCATGTTTGGCTCCCATTTCCTGACAAAGCACTGCCTGCTTTAAAACTTTAAGTTTAAAACTGACTCTAAAGACTAAGGCATTTTCTTTGATGTGAGAAATTGGCGATGATTCATACACTTGGCTAAAGGGGCTAAATGCTCGACACGAGTGACCAGACCACTAACCCTCCCAGTCATCCAAAACTTCAAACAATGCCTCTCCAGTTGTGTGCACTGGAAGAGACAGACAGAAAAGAATGTTCTCCTCAATACAATTTTTGATATATCTGAAATAGATATGTGCTAGCAATTGTTGAAAACTTTTTCTTCGTCGAAACAAGAGACCAGGAGACGTTGGGGATCACGTTCAAACAAAGTTATTCTTTATTGAGGACTTCGCTGTACGCGGCTGCAGTTCTTCCCAAATCATTCTGGCTAACAAACTTTACATGGTTTCTTTATAGGTCTTTCAGTGGGCTGTCCTTAAAGGTGCTAAACATACACACAGCCTTAGAAGTAACCACTAAATCTAATCATCTAAAGACAATAGAGGCAATTGCCCCCAACTGAGATAATGGTACCCCCCCCCCCCCCCCAAATGGTATACACAACAAATGGTCACAAGACCTTAGACTAGGTAACATTCACACACAGTCCAACTCTTAGTTGGAAGATCAAAGACTATTACAATGTTTAGACAGCTGACTTAAAGCTGACTTCTGATCAGTAAATTGATGCCATCATGTTCACCTTGAATGCCCAATACAGTGTAATTCACCTTAGTTTTTCATGTGATGTTATGTAAGGAAGTAAGATCAGCAGATCTTAAACATATTCTTAAATTTGGATTCTTCAGTCCCCCGTTTGAGAGTTCTTAAAAACTCTCACAAAATACAAATTTAAACACATAAAGTTAATTCTTGTAACTGGTGTAAGTTACAGGCACATCACATATGTTCATTCTTGTAACTTGTGTAAGTTACAGGCACATATAACTTGCTCTGTGTTGTTCATCTGTAATTGACATGTTGACACAGAAACAAACATGCACTTAGGATCCGTGAAATCTTACGGGTCTGCTGGACGTGAGTCATTTGTTGGTTGACACACTTGATACTAACAGGTTTCCGAACCATGAAAAGTTATCTTCAGTCATATTAACCAGGTGCAGCACTCAGATAATGGTGCAGGCTTGTAGTCTTGATCATATCGATGGATGACTGAAGGTTCTTTATCTCTGCGTTGTGTATTTTTTTTCTTCTTTTTCTTTTGTGATTGGCTCGTTCAGCAGTGGGTGTAGTTGTCTTCTTGAGGTTGTGGCTTCATATGCAGGTGAGACGTCGTTGCATATGGATTTTTGGAACAGCCATCAAGTGTTTATCTGCACAGAGGAAGAAAGAAAACAAAAGACGACAGAGCAGTATTTGTCCAAACACTAGGGTTGTAGCAGTATTTGTTTAAATACTAGGGTTGTAGCGTCTGCTGCAGTTGTTTCATTCTTTCCCTATTTCTTAATTTATTTGACACCTATGGACCAGTGAGGTAAGGATGGACTAAATGGGGAAAGGCCTATGAGGTTGTCTTCACCCTGGATTGGCCCCTGACGCCTGTTGCGTCAGTTCTTTCCAGGGCCCTCACTGAACCGTGTCCTATTCTGTCCCTGTTGTGTGCACACTGTACAGTGTGTGAGAAAATTGGCACATCTCCATTCTCCAGTGAAACATCAGTCTTAATAGACATCATATAGAGCTTGGAGGTCTGATTGTGGTGTTCTGCAGTGTAACATTTATGGCTGTGAGTTTTCTGAATGTCCCCCAAACAAAGGCTGTGACAGTCACTTTCCTTTTGTTCTATTAAACAAAAAAAATAAGTCTTTCATCTTTGTTGTAAGTTACTGGGGAGATTAAGCAATCACAGCCCAAATTGTTAACACCTCAAAAAGCTTACCCACGAGTCCAGTGACGAGGGGAGGGGTTGCTTCAAAGTAGCAAACAAATGTAGTAAGAGCTGCATAACATTGTTAACTTGTCTTAAGTTATTTTTATTTTTTCGACATTCTTTTCCAAAATGTCCGTGCTTGCCACAGTAAGAACAACTGGCTTCTCTAGGACTTTTGCGTTTCTTTGGCTTCTCTGAGTTAACCTTAAAGGATGCTGCTGCAATTTTTACTCTTGCCTTGACATCAAAGTCTCTTTCCCACATAGCTAAACTGTCCAAGTTGTCTTGCAGGGTTCTATTTGACCATGTAAGATCTAAGAAAGGCAATGCATTTCTATGTTCTGACAAAAGACCATCGGACCATGCACGAACTAGAGGACCATTATGACCTAACACTTTCTCTGGAGTGTCGGCAATTCCGCTGTAAGCGGCAGCGGTCTGACAGAATCGTTCTGTGTACTCACAAACAGTTTCATCCTTCTTCTGTACACAATTAGTGAGCTTTGACCAGTCCACTTTCGGTCCAACAATGTTCTTTAACACTTTAACAACTTCCTCTCTCAATTCATCTTTACTGGCCTGTTGCAGTTCAGAATTATTTACAGCACTTTCAAAATCATTGAATTCTGACTCAGTCAAGATCTGTGATATTAGCTGGGTGACTTCAGCTAGAGTCATATCATAGAGCCGCATTTTGCTGATCAATGCTCTTCTAAACTTAGAAAAATTTCTTTGCACTGATGGCAAACTTTCAGCAATTCTCTCAATCTCTTTAGGACCTAAAGATGTTTTGATTGCTTGTGGCTGCAATATGGGGGTTGCACATGGAACTGTATCAACACCTTTTCCCTGAGGCTTTTGTCTAGCTACGCACACTTCAACTACATTTACATCTGCATTGACATTGTCCTCTATACTATCAAAAGACTGTAAATCAGGATAGCTTTCATCTGACTGTTGGTCTTCTAAATCACATTTGGTTGAGGCTTTGTTATGGCCCACCTTTGTCTTGAGACAGGACATGTGAGTCTGCAATTGTTTGTTCTGATCGTTTAACGTAGCAATACAACGAGCTTGTTCTTGTGCAATGGATAAGCTAAATTCTCGGTAACAACAGATAATAGCTTTCATATCGTTCTTGCGAATACTTGCTCCTAGTACCTTCTTACAATCTTCAATTGACCAAACTTTGACTGCATCAATGCCAAATTTCTTTGTTAAATTCAATCTGACTTCCTCAGTCACGATTGAGTCCATGCATTCTCCTAACAAGGACTTAAACTCATTGTCTGTCCATAACGGGCTAGCTAATCCACCTTTCTCTGTCGTGGGTATCAGCCTAGCATTCCTTCTAACCATTTTGTGACTTCCTTTGTTACTTAATCACAAAACACTAAAAAAACTTCTCTCTACTGTCTTGCAAACAGAGGGTACAATCTTATTAGCACATGAGGCTAATCTAATTCTAAAGCTAATTCTCTAGCTTACAGATAGGTCTTCTCTAGCAAGAGCATACACACAATATTAACATGTAACTGTTAATCTTCCCTGCCAATAACAGGGGGTAAATTTCATCTCTAAAAGAAAAACTTTTTAGAGGTTTATCTTTAGTTAACCAAACTCTACAGCTGTTTGTTAACTACTTTTCTGAACGGCGCAGAGGAAAACATTTGTACTGGTCTGCATTGGTTCTTTTAATGGAGTGAAACTCACCGAGTCTTTCATTTGTAGAGAAAGATTCCATCTGGAAAAAATTCAGTCTTTGAGATCTTTTTGGAGCTTGAAGTTTTCAATCTGGATTCAGAAGATTCAGTCTGGAACTCAGTCAGCTTCGTTGAGATCTTTGAGCTTGAAGTTTTCAAGGTTCCGTCTGGAAAGTTCATTCTTTGTTGAGTTTCAGTTTCTCCATCCGGGTCACGGCACCAAATTGTTGAAAACTTTTTCTTCGTCGAAGCAAGAGACCAGGAGACGTTGGGGATCACGTTCAAACAAAGTTATTCTTTATTGAGGACTTCGCTGTACGCGGCTGCAGTTCTTCCCAAATCATTCTGGCTAACAAACTTTACATGGTTTCTTTATAGGTCTTTCAGTGGGCTGTCCTTAAAGGTGCTAAACATACACACAGCCTTAGAAGTAACCACTAAATCTAATCATCTAAAGACAATAGAGGCAATTGCCCCCAACTGAGATAATGGTACCCCCCCCCCCCCCAAATGGTATACACAACAAATGGTCACAAGACCTTAGACTAGGTAACATTCACACACAGTCCAACTGTTAGTTGGAAGATCAAAGACTATTACAATGTTTAGACAGCTGACTTAAAGCTGACTTCTGATCAGTAAATTGATGCCATCATGTTCACCTTGAATGCCCAATACAGTGTAATTCACCTTAGTTTTTCATGTGATGTTATGTAAGGAAGTAAGATCAGCAGATCTTAAACATATTCTTAAATTTGGATTCTTCACCCTGCAAAATCAGTTGTCTCAAGCTGCAGGGCATAGTACTGGCTTTGTATGATGTTAGCTAGCAATTGCTCTTTAACGTGGCTTGCCATGTCAGATATGCGGCACCTAACAGTGTTATTAGAAAGGGGGATATCACCATTCTGTTGTGCGAAATTCTCTCCACAGATATATTTGGCAGCAGGTAAGGTTAGCGCCTCTGCAATTGTGAGGTTTTCTTAATTTAGGAACACTTTGCGAGACATATAGGACACTTCCAGACACCTGTTAAACACTGATATGTGTTTGTTGATTTTGCGTTTCTGTTGTGCAAGGCCAGAATAATTTGAAAAAATGTTAAGGGTTTGTCTTTGAGTGTCGGGTGTTTGGTTTCTAAATGGCACTTCAGCTTGCATGGCTTCATGCTATCATTTGCCAGCAAATCTGTGGACATAACGCACTGGGGCTTCTGTCCCCAGTGCTGAAAATCTGTCCCAGCCACCTGAAAAGCCTAACTGAAAATTGCTAATGTCATTCTTTCTTAGGGGTTGGTGCTGACGACACATCGTCGCCACAACTCAATTTGGCATGTGTGATGAATTTGTCCATAATGGAATCATTTCGACTGGTTGTCACTTATGTGTCTGCATTGTCTGCAGTGTGAGTAAGTAATATAAGTACATGGCAAGAATAAATTGTCAAATTTAATTGTTTAAATTTAAAACAAAGTAGAAGCTGATAAGGGATTGACCCTTGGCAACACAGCGTGCACATGCGCAACTCATTCACTTCTATGTCAGCTGCCGTTTGGTCAATGGAATGTGCTGCTCCGGCTCTCAGCCACTCACTGAACAGAGAAGATGCAGAGAAAGGTCTGAGTGCAGGGGAAAAAGCAAGACCTGACACTTGCAGGACAGTACTGGCAACATTTGAAAAGTTGCAACGGTTTGTCCAAAAAGTCACTAGATTTGTCGCTAAAGATGTCTGAAAAGTTGTGAAGTTGGCAACACTGGTCTTCACTGATAGCTAGAATAAAGGCAGGCTAAGCTCCACCTCTACCTAGCAAAAAGAAGAGCATTTGTGAGGTCAGGCACTGATGTTGGACAAGAAGGCCTTGCTCGCAATCTCAGTTCCAGTTCATTCCAAAGGTGTTTGATGGGGTTGAGGTTAGGACTCGTTTTTGAAACACAAAGGTGTTACAGGGTTTTCAACACAGAATTAGATTTAAACTACTCCATCTGACGCTTGGCATTGTACTTGATGATGTGAGGCTTGCATGCAGCTGCTCCGCCATGAAAATCCATTCCATGATGCTCCTGCCAGACAGTTTTTGTGCTGATATTAATGCCAATGGAAGTTATATAACTGTAATCTATAAATCAACCCAACATTGGCGACTTTTATGCACCATGTGCCTCGGTGATGCCACTCTGTGACTTTGTGTGGTCTTCTACTTCGTGGCTGAGTTGCATGCTGTTCCTAAACACTTACAATTTACAATAATACCATCAATAATACATTTACAGTTCATCGTGGAATATGTCTGATATGTCTGATGTTACCATGGACTTAAGGAGCATTCAGTAATGTCATATTTACTTTAATTAGGAGATTATAAGTCAGAGTTATTTGTACAATTTTGAAAATTGTCTGTGTTTTTCAATCCCTGTCTTGGAGGCCCCTCAGCACTGCACTTTTTATGTGTCTTATCTGATCAAATTAAGGTCATGAATGACCACAAAATCATCTAAAATGTGAAACATTATTCAGACTATTATAGAACTGTAAGGGGTTATCTTTCTCTCTAAGCTTCTAATATATACACATCCACATATATTGCATCATTTTTATATTGTGGATTCATCACATCTGTGTAAAACAGAGAAACACAGCAGGGTGTTGTACCCCATCAGTTTTCTGCCATGGTTAAATGTTCTTCTCCATGGTATTACCTCAGATCAGCGGCTGAGATGAAAACCAAGATCACCTTCACCCCTTAAGGTGAGAATTGAAATCGTTGAGCAATGACTTTTGTCCTCCCAGAATATCCGTTTTCTTATTGTCACAGACTGAAAGTAGGAAATTGTTTTTTGATATATCGTTCTATCTCTCTCTCTCTCTCTCTCTCTCTCTCTCTCTCTCTCTCTCTCTCTCTCTCTCTCTCTCTCTCTCTCTCTCTCTCTCTCTCTCTCTCTCTCTCTCTCTCTCTCTCTCTCTCTCTCTCTCTCTCTCTCTCTCTCTCTCTCTCTCTCTCTCTCTCTCTCTCTCTCTCTCTCTCTCTCTCTCTCTCTCTTTCTCTCGTATAGCAGCCAGTGAAACTGAAAAAGTTGATTACAGGATTTGGGTGATGTTACCAAAGATGGAGACTCTTAAATCCCAAAAAATCTATTCTCATAGATCTATTAAGAATTAGGGCACAAGGAGCAGTGGTTATGCTCTGAAGATGGCAGGAGCTAGCAAAACCCTTTCGAAAAAAAGAAAGAGAGCAGTACGGTTTTATGCTGGACTGTACAACAGTGATGATGATTTGTCTGCTTCTACGAAGGTCTACCCATTGCTTCAGAGAGCTCAAAAGCGGAGCTGAAGAGGCCAGTGTGTGAGCAGGAGCTGCTCATTGCTCTGAAAGAGATGGAGGGGGGTAAAGCCCCTGGCATAGATGGACTTTCTGTGGAGTTTTACAGAGTGATTTGGGCAGTTTTGGGCAATGACCTGTTGGCTGTTCTCAATGAGAGCCTATCTGAGGGGTTGTTGCCTTTAAGCTGCAGAAGCGCGATTATTACAAGATATAAAGACCTGGAGACCAGTGAACTTGCTGATCGATTCCACAAAGTGTATTGTTTCTACCTAATGATGAGGGTGGACAAGGCTTAGTGCATTTGCCAAGCAGAATGGCAACATTTTTGTCTACAATTCATTCAAAGATTTTTAACACGACCTGCTGATTTGGTGTGGAGGAACGTGACCAAGGTCATTCTACAAAGGGTGGAGGGACTTGGACTTGTCTAGTCTTTAGACTAGTCTCTTTTTGGATTATGTGAAGTTGTACCTGAATGGCGTATCTCCTTTTTTATTGTGGACCATTTCAAATATGGGGACTCTTCACTTTCGAGATAATGGACAATTCAGACTCCTTATTTTGGCTTTTGGTGGAGCCCCTTGTCAAGATCGATATAACAAATGCCTGGCCTCACTCAGAAGTTGTTTGCCTCTAGAACTGTGAAGCTGAGGGAAATTGTCAGTGTGGCTGGCCCTGACTTAAGTGATGTTGCAGCAGTAGCCCTTTTGCTGGGGCACAGGTCAATTCGCCAATGACACTACTTATGACCTTTGGAAAAGCCTTTGAGGTTCCTGATACAAATGATCCTGTTCCGAAAATTAGGATTACTCTGGGTCTTGAAGGGCATGTCAAGTCCTCTGCTAGACCTTCACAAGCTGCAAGACTTGGATTTGGATACAGTAGAGGGGAAAGTTTGATAGGAAAGTTTTTAATAGAGTTGGCAGTTAATGCATTTATTTCTGTTATCAATCGAATTGTTAATGATCAGTGTGTATTTTGTGGTTTAAAGCTACACTGTGTGATATTTTCCCCCATCTAGCGGTGAAATTGTATATGACTACCCAGTGAGTATTAGTTTCTGTTCCTTTCAATTCCGAGGGCGTTTTAACTCCTACGGTGGCCGTATTTTTCCAAGATTAACATGGCTTCCAGTTTGACTTCGCAAAAATTGTGCCTTTTAAAACTATTCATCATCTGTGATCCGTCGCAGCACAGATTTATGTTACAAGGTAAACAATACTTTTTCACCATTGACACGAGGAAAAGTAACGCAAGTTATACTAGAGGTCGTTCTGGCATTATGCACAACCATGCTATGGTTAGACAAGCAACTATAAAACTTCGAGTTTACACAAATAGGCTGAATTACCTGTCGAGAAGAAAGCAGGCTACTTCGGCGTCCGTTTTAAAATCTGTGCTCCTCATGGGCTCTTTCCATCTGGGAAAAGTTACTCCAATATTGACTTTGGTCTTGCTGATTTGCCTGTAGCATTGACGTTTTAATTATCTATTTCGCTGCCTGTAGCGTTGACGTTTTAATTCTCTCTTTCACTTCCTTGGCGACTCTGCTACATGTCCTCGAAAATAGGCGTGATCCTCCATCTTCAGCAATCTTTCAAATCTGCCGGCAGTCGCAAGTAATCTCCTCCTCGCATTCGTCACAGTGTCACTGAGTGTAAGAACGTGAAAGGCGAAGCTTGAATTTCCAGGTATGTCCCTCTTTGGCGAATGTATTTTCAAGATGGAGGCGCAACATGGGTTCCGCCATTCAAGCGACTTGTTCGTATGTTTTATAAATGGCAGATTTTACGCTTACGAGAATACTTTATTAGTTGGTGGAAGTAATTACACATGAATGAGCACATATACTTTTGATAGAATAAAGTGTTTTTTGCTAAGAATAAAAAGTTAACTTAATAACTTAAAAAGTTACACAGTGTAGCTTTAAGGGAAACAGTTTTTTGTTGTTTTTTAGAATGTGTTAGAATTACAGTAGAAAGGATGTCATGGTTGCATAGCAACAGCATTTTTGGAAGTCCTATGCAGCTCTGTTACTATGCACCATCTCACCTCAGTCCACCTTTACTGTAGGGATTCAGAGCAACAATAGATTCTTAATATTGATTATTGGCACATTGCGAAAACATGATATAGTCTTGTCATATCAACTAATATACAGCTTTCAAAACTCTTAGTACAAAAATCCAAACTGATCACAGTTGTAACACAGCTAGTCATTCTTTCAAATCCTGAATAATAATCAGAGTAAGATCTTAATTGCAGTAAGATGTTTACATGACATGAGCAGAACTCTTCATTCCAGTTTACATGCAATTTTCATTATTCTGATTATTTGCTAATAAGTATTGTTAAACCACACTCATATAGGCATACAGCATGCGTGTTACCTGCCATTGTTTTAACCTACTCACATCAAATTCAAAACACATTTTTACGGACATACTGGATATTATTCAGCGCCGTGATGAATATCACAATGCCGGGTTTGCCTACGCTGTGGTCGAGTTCTTCACACCATCTGAATGAAGATACAAAGCAGAGACTGCGCACTGTGCATAGCGAGTTGTGTTGACAGAGTTGAGCGATTTGGTGAAGAGAAAACTTAAGAATAATGTCACGGAATTCATTCATGAAGTTGTGTGAAGTAATTATGAAACAAATTTAATTTCAACTCTAAACCTGCTTTACAGTAGACAGTGTTTAGTTCAATTACCGTGTCAATGTTACAAAGTTCATCAATTGTGAAAATGTACTTAATTCAACTATAAATCAGCTCTACAACAGACAAAGGTGTCATTATTCAGCTCAAGTCAGCTCCGTGTTTGTTCAAATCAGTTCAAAAACAAGCAAGTTTACTGTGCTTTTATATTTATACTTTCTCTCTAATGAGAACCAACAAGTTTGAAACTTACAGCACTTCACGTCCAATCACATCTCAGTTTATTTTGAAATGCTGATATGATTTTTTGGGTTTCATGTATGTGCTTATTAATCTCTCTCAGGATCCCCGGCAGACTGAATGACAGAAGGACACCATTAGGAGAGCTGAACTGGATTTTCACAGCTATTACTGACACAATTGCATGGAACGTCCTGCCGAGAGGTTTGTTCTGATAAAAATCCAACTATTCAACAATCTCTGAAGATTTAGTTTCATGTCAATCAACAACAAAGACCTTTCAGGGCCTCCCACAAGGGTGACAAATTCATTTTGATCATTCAACATCTGTTAAATGACTTGGCTCAGTCAGAACCCAGATTTGCCTGTTAACGTTTCTTGTTCTACAAAATAACAAAAAATGGCGGAGATGTTGCATATGCACTTAACGTGGTGACGTGACATAAATATGCACATAGTGTGGTGGCATTTACAGTATGCAGATGACTCTGATTAAATTTTAGTTTAATACTTTGGATTTTAAGTAATTTTCTGATCCCACTACCCCACTAATATTCTTTTTGCTACAAAACCAATAACATTTAAAAGATTATAATAAAACATCTTCAAAAGATTGAGTGTGAATTTGATTATATAGATATAGGTATAGATTGCTGCCCTCTATGAAAATCCATAACTATGCAATATCACATGAGGAAACCACAGATTATACATGTTGATACTGATTTTAACAGTTCAAGAGATAAAAAAAATAACAATTTTAGATTAAGGCTCGGTGATATAGCTCTTGATTTTTTTTCTGTATTTTGATGTTATTCATTATGCATCTCAATGTTTTTGCAAAAAGTTTTTTTTTTTAACCCCATGAAAAAGACATGATCTGGATAAGACAAATTACATATGTTGTTTACTGCAAAATCACCTCTAGTTAAAAAAAAATAGACAATAGCCCTATTCGCACGGGATTAGTATTACCTGGTGACCTCTAGTAATTTGTAATAATTGCGGAGGTTGTCTGTGATCTTAATCCCGTGCGAATCGGCCATGTCTGTAATTTGTAGAGTTAAAATTCCCCCGCAAATGACCTACCATATTTCGCTGGACACCGAGGTCCTGTGATAATATTAGTCCTGTGCGAATCGGCATCTCTGTGATTGTGCGGCAGCGGTCGTAGGCTATATAATTTTTAAAGGTTTTTGTTTCCTGTGCGCTTTTTTATCCATCTTTCGCGAATAATGGAGGCTGCGTTGGAGTGTTTTGATAGTGCTATATGATATTTTGGGTGCTGGGTCATATCACTATACACCATTCAACTATACACAATTTGCAGAAAGAGAAAGCTGACAACCATCAGAAGAGCAAAAAGAATGATTAGATGGAGATGAATGACACAGCAGCATGCGGTAAGGAACATTATTCTGTTTATGACGATCTCATGAAAGGCCTATACCACAAATTTAATTTCTCGTGCTATTTATACCCAAAAATGTTTGTTTTTTTTGTGTGTGTGCATATGCTACACACTATAAATTTTAGGATTGGGAGTGTGGAGTGCGTGCGTATTGCACGTCATAAAGTGCGTATCATATGCACGCGAAAACTGTATCATATACAGGCAAAAACTATTTTTGCCATATAAATGGCACGAGAAATTAAATTTGTGGTATAGATACGCACTTTCATGAGATCGGGCTGGATAAGTCCGTAAAATCAAGTAAAAATCACAGGCTTTGTTTATCCCGTGCGAATGCGCCACACGAAAATCAGATCTGGGTGGGTAATTTCTAAATCACACGTGGTCCCCAGATAATACTAATCCAGTGCGAATAGGGCTAATGACTGCTTGTAAGTTTTTATTAAACTAACACAAAATGAATCTTTGAAATCATATTTACTTAAATGTATCTATATAAAATCATTTTAGCATTATCTCACTGACTGAGCTCAGCATTCTTGCAAATTATAATCAACAGGATTTGTACACAGTGCTTAAAGTAGTTGAATTACTTGAATTTGACTTTTTGAAATTTAGGTTCTGGAAAACCCTTGAAACAGCCATTTTGTATAAAGAAGTACTTGAAAAGTGCTTGAATTATTGAAAGACAATATGGGAAATGTATTTTTTATTTTATTGATAAAACAATCTTTTCACACAAAATTAACGCTGCAGTCCGTCTGATATAGATATAGAGGCATTTTGCATGGCTATGAGCATGATATTTCTCATATAAATATCCAAGTATATGAAACAGCTTTTATTCAAGTCAATCATATATTAATGGAAGAAAAAAATCAGTTTCAATAAGGAAACCGATATCTTTGTCATAGAAGTCTTTCAATGGTTAAATTTACCACTGTCATTGCATGTGCTGCACTTTACCATTTTGTTTTATTGGTTTATTTTTATTTTTATTTTTACCTTTTTTAGAATTTAAAAGATAATAAAGAAAGATATTCTTTGATAAATGAGATCTCTGATTGTAGGCCTAGTCCTTGAAAAAAAAAAAAATTGTGTTTAAAGTCCTGAAATTTGCTTAATTATAAGATGAATTTTTAACATGTTACGCACAAATAGTATAAGAATAGATATTCATAATATTCTTAATTTTATATTGTCAGCAAAGAAATTGCGATAATGTCACTTATCTTCCATGTATTGCTCAGTCCTAGTTTAGAACAAATTTGGCAAGTTCATTTTCTAAATTTATATTTGCTTCTTCATTCAAAATTGTTCCAAAAGTCAAAGCAAGTTCAGCTGTTGCATGTCCCAGAGCTACTCACAGACTTCCAGCAGTAAACACAGACAGTAGAAGTGAGAAAAATGGTGAAGCATCCTGGTGCTTTTATACTGAATATCATCACTTTTAACAGTGCTTGCTTGGCCAGTCAGATTCCAGGACCAAAACTAACTGTTGTATAAGGAAGTATAATGATGCTTGTTTGTGCATTCGCAAGCTCTGTAAATGCTTTGCTGGCAGTTTGTACAGTATTCTTCATTAAAGGACAAGATATATATGTAAATTCTCAAACACTAGCAGCACAGAGCACAAGCTTTGAAGATTTGCTTCTGTCTCTTTACTGAAGAGAAACCAAGCCTGATTCTGTGGGTATATCCTAACCTCTCACAGTCTTTAATAAATTTTTGTGCATCAAAGTTGCATAATGAAAATCCCCAGGCTTTAATCTGCCATGCACACACATCATAATCATTGGATCTCATTAAGACTGAGCATATCACACAACAGAATTTAGGATTTTAATCAAGTTACCTGTTCGCATAAAGCATTTAACAAAAAATCTTTCTCTCTCTTTCTCTATAGATCTCTTTCAGAAATTATTTCGTCAGGATCTTTTGGTGGCCAGTCTATTTCGTAATTTCCTTTTGGCTGAGAGAATTATGAGGTCATATAATTGTACACCAGTCAGCAGCCCCAGGTTGCCACCTACATACATGCACGCTATGTGGTAAGTGTATGGATGTGAACACACATACATCATTATTTTGCCCAATATGTGCAACCTTTGTTCAGACAGGACAAAAATTTGATTGTTTTGATGTATCTGACTCATATACTTTAGTTGTTCATTGTCAGAGGTGTCAAAAGTATTCACATTCATTACTCATGTAGAAGTATATATACTAGAGTTTAAAAAAGACTTCTGTAGAAGTTGAAGTATCAACTCAAGCTTTTTACTCTGTACTGTAAAAAGTACTGGTTTCAAAACTACTTAAAGTATAAAAGAAAAAGTAATGTAAGGAAAAAAATGCCATTAAAAGCTTAGGCGGCGCCACAGGGGCCTATAGTGCACTACCCCACCTCCTCAAAAAACATTTTTCTAAACGCCATAATAACTATAATGTTATATTAAAATGTTAATGTTGAAATATTTGGGATGCACTAGCCACTAGGCTACCTGTTTCAGCCGCATATACTGTATGCCCATTGAAAATTAGCGCATTTTAGTACAATGCAAATACATTAAAGAACCATATATGTGTACTACTGAGCATTAAAGGTTGTATCAGCGATTTCAGGCCCAAACATAAATGATCACATTCATCTAATCTTTCCTAACGATCCGCTAGCTGCCCGCCCCATAAGTATGGCGTCAAAAAAACGCGTCTCTGTAGGCAGCCGTTATTGACTACTGGTTCCAACCAATCACCAACAGGGGTGGGTGTTGTGAGATTTTTGCGTGCAGCCGTCATAGGCAGCCGTGCACGAGCGCAAAACCTCACAACACCCACCCCTGTCGGTGATTGGTTGGAACACTATTTATTTTGGTTTTGAGTGGTGGTGAAACCAACTGTTTTTGTGTGCAGATCTCAGAGCCTAGGCTGCCTACAGAGACATGGTTTTTTGACGGCATGCTTATGGGGCGGGTAGCTAGCGGATCGTTAGGAAAGATTAGATGAATGTGATCATTTATGTTTGGGCCTGAAATCGCTGATACAACCTTTAACGTGTTTCATGGAGCGGAAGATATGATGACTAGTTGCCTATAAGTATTGTAATGGTGCACAGTGTTGCCAGATTGGGACGGTGATTTCCAGCCCAAAAGCTCACCAAAACCCACCCACTCCAAGAAAAAAACGGCCAAAATTTTACTGCCAAAATAATGTGATTATAATTTTATTACCATGTCATTCAAGGTTGATAAGCACCATTTTTATCTCCTTAAAACAAAATAACGATGATAAAATAAAATAAAAAATAAATCAATTTTCCAGGAAATGGATCAAAACAGGACAATAATTAAGGAGAATTAGCAAATATGACTAAAATGTCCAGGTGGACACGGTCAAAACGGCAATCAAGACATGAACTGATGACTTTAACCCTCGGAAGTACACATTGCAGAACATAACGAAGAATTTAGCAGTCAAAACTGATTCATCGTTAATTCAAACCTTTTTCAGAAGCTGTCAGGGACAAGTAGAGTGCATGCAGTCTGGACGGTGTAAAATTTGCAGATGTCAGGTTAGGCTAGTGTGTACATGACCATGGACAGGAATCGTCCCATATTCGATTTCAATTCAAGTCATTCAACTGCTGTCCTCTCAGAGTTATATTCACCATCGAGTAATCTCCAACCTCGTGTACGTTTTTAGAGTTGCTCACTATCTCACTCTTTACTGTAGGTACAACTTACTGTATATGTATGTCACTTTAGCATTAGCGATCACTTGAATATACTGTACAGCTACAACTTATCGCACTAAATCGTGTCTGCCTGCTTGATCGCTGATTGGCTAAATGTGTGTGCTAGTCGGTGATGATTTTACCATGTAAGTAAAAAGTACCATGCTTTCTCAGTACTTAGTTCAAAATATTTCTGTTTCTATTTCTATTGTGTCATTAATATTAATCAAACCACAATGCTGATAAGATAAAAACACTTACTTATCTTAATCAATTTATTTGTTCTTTATTATGAGATACCAGATACTTAACTGCTTCAAGGCCTTATGCCATTGTTTTAATTAAAGTAATATTTCAATGACATATAAAGTAATGTTTCATATGTTAATGTTTTTCTTGATATTTAATAAATATCAAAATAAATAAATATGTATTTATAATAAATTATAATATAATTCTATTTTTAATTAAAGTTTTGTATTCAGTAGCGCATTATTTTGCTGTGGCAAAATTCTTATTGTGAATCATGAAATTTCACTGGTAACGTTATTGACTACTGGTTACAGTATTGAGGTAACCATTATTTCAACTCAAGTCACAACCTCTCAGTAACAGTAACATTCTGTTTTATTATATTTCTACTAGAAGTCAAATCGATGCGCCAGGTTTTAAACAACATCCCACGGAGAAAGACAGCATTTTCTTTTATTCCCCGAGTGAACGGCACTCTTCATTTATTTACATTGGTATTTTACTCATAGCTCTCTCCCTCTGCATTTTACATGAACTATATTATGAATCTTCATTCCCCAGCTCTCTCCCCCTGTTTTCTGTCATCAGTATCATGCTGTTGGCTAAACCTGCATTGTGTAATCCTCAACAGTGTATGATGGAATAGAAACAGTGCTTTGTTCTTCACAGTAGTTGAAGTTTGAATCTCATAACATGCCATTAGCAAGAGAGTAATAGATTTCAGTTTCATAATGGACCATCAGAGCTCTTCAGTTACACTAGGCAGAAAGTTCTTCTGAGCTTATGAAACAGGAGATGAGATATGGAGAGAGGCGGAAACAGAGGGAACATTTGGTAAAGAAGGAAATAGTTATGGGAACATTTTAGAGGAAATATGGTGCCTTCCGCTATTAGGAGTAGACATGATAAAGCAGGTAAGGGAGTAAAGGAGTGAGAAACAATACAGGAAACAGACAGAGAGAATGATCTTTGTGAAATGATCAGTCCAGTGTCCATCATTATTATCAGGGCTTTCAATTCAACATGTTAATTTAGTACAACAAATTGGTTCATTTATCAGCATATTACGCAAGTAATGTATATTATTAATAATCAATATAAACAATAATAATATAAAGGTCTCAGAGGAGACCTATATTATTATAAATATATTATAAATATATAAAATAAATATATTATTATTATTATTTATTTTATTTTTTCATGGGACGACACATTGAAGCAGCAGTGGGAAGGGAAGTATAGCACATAGAGCTTCTCTGAAAAAGTTAGAACACAAAATAATAGTAATAAGAGGGAAAAGCAGATCAATCTGCAAAACTTGCAAGACACAATAGAGCAGTGGAGTGAGGATATTAAAGCCTGAAGAAAGGCCCTATGCTGTTGCCTGTTGTCATGATCCACTATTGAAGCTGGCCTAATGATAGTGGGGTCACTCTTTTTGTATGTTTACATTCCGCTGGGAGAAATCCTGGTGATTAGAGACTAGCAAAGCGTATTATAGTCACAGCTGTAGTTCTGGCTCTTCAGTGGACAACACTTTTGATGTGTTATGTAATGTCATGAATTAAATATAGCCAAAGTGTTGCGGGTTCTGTGATCAAAGCAATTCTCTCAGCCTATGTGGCAAAGGAAAATACAGCAATGTTAAAAAAAAAAAAAGCAATGTTAAACCTCAGTGTGTGATGGAGGTCTAAAAGTTCAGTGCTGCTTATGTATGTGGAGTGTCAAGAGATTAGTTCTTATGTAATAATTTAACATGCAGCCTTTGAGAAGTGCAGTGAAGATTACATGCAGATACTATAAAGCAGTGCTTCTCAACTTGTGCTGCAGTAATTGCAACTAACCGTATAATTGTACAGAGTTAGTATAGTGAGATAAATAGGCTAATTCATTTTTAAAAAGGAAGTGAAAACACTTCCAATACAGTATCTTTTGACGTCAAAAGAAATGTGTCCAATCAAAACTTAATGTATTTTGGTGCAGATCCATCTGTCACTAGATGGCTAGCCAAATTAGGCAGATCCCAACATGGATAATTATGTAACTTGCCCCCGTCCTCAAAAACCATGAACAAATCTGCTCATGGCAGTGGCGTGCACAGACCTTCGCGGGGGCAGGGTCGAAATTGCATTCCGGGGCGGGGGAAATCACGTACCGCGGGACTCCGCAATGCGACCGAAAAGGACTATTTCACGATTAAAGGAGCAGGGGCTCAAAACAAACCCACTTAATCGACAATGCACGCCACTGGTTCAAGGTTAAATTAAATACAATTTTGGTACTGTGTTGGGTTGCCCAATGTAAAATTAGGGTCCTGTTGCAAAACAATTTGAGAACCAAATATCTTATTCATTTACAGGAAAAGTTTATACCAATTTAATTTTTAGTTTGTGTTTACAGTTGTGCACAGAATCTGTGGGTGAACTAACCCTTTAAGTGTAGAAGTTAAATAATCTTTCTCAAAGATTTCAAACGGGTAAATTTACAGTCTCCTCTCTCCCTTAATAATGAGTGTCATGAATAAAAAAATGTGCCAGTGCATCTTTTCATGTGATCAGAGCCTAGACTCTCACAGCAAGAATCGTGATTGTGGGATTGACTAGTGTGGCATCTTTGTGTGTGTGTGTGTGTGTGTGTGTGTGTGTGTGTGTGTGTGTGTGTGTCCAGGCAAGCATGGGACCTTGCGGTGGACATCTGCCTCTCCCAGCTTCCCACCATCATCGAGGAGGGCACAGCCTTCAGGGTGAGTATGACTTTTATACTGGCTCTGAGTGAAGATCACAGAGTTAGGGCTATTACCTGATCAGTAATTCAGTGTCTCTTACATCTATTGTTCCTTTTCCTCGTATTAGCACTGTAGTCCTACTTATGATGAATTAGTTGTACAATCTCTAATCATAATCAGTGACTTGTATATTCCCCATTGTTAGTCACTGAATTTAATCTGGTCACACCACCCCTCTGAGTGCAATTTTTTTCTGAATGCTGTTCAGTTTTCTATTAGTACCATGCCTTTTTAGTGTCTGTAGTTAGTTTTTTTCTAAATGTTTAAACAATATGGAATGGAATATTAAGTAAACTTCAACCACAGAAAAAGAAGCTGAAGTTTAGCTAAATGTTTCATTGCCTCTCCCACATTAAGATCTTGTCTAAGTAAAATTATTATAGTATTATTATAGTATTATTATTATAACTTTCAACAGACCAAGACAGAAATGATGATGTTTCTCTCATGGACACTTGCTAATTGTTAAGTATGGCTCTGATGGTTTTATTTACTTCCTTTTTCCACCTATTCTTGTTTTGTGCTCAGTTTTACTCAATATTAGGTGCAGTAACCTGTTGTTTTGGACATACTTAATGCTGTTACAGCTTAATTTCCCTTCTGAGATTCCCTTCTAAAGTGTTTTCCAATGGCCTGACTCTTGTGACTTTCAGAGATTTGGGAGTTAGTATCTGTTTTGTATAATGGTTGCAGTAAGGTAGAGTTCTCAGTCTGATGTAATTTGTGTTTAGTGCAACAGATGCCATTTCTGGCACTCATATTGCTGACAAAAAAAACACACATTCACCCTTGTCTTTATTGTTACTTTTGGGATTCAATCGTTTTTATATGCTTGTAATTGTGTGTGTGTGCTTGTGCATCTGTGTAAATTAGAGAGTTGCTAATGTCCTGTTATTTCATCTTGAAAGTGTGTGGTAGAACTGACAATTTACAGTCTATTCAAAGCTGCTGTGAATCAGAAATCTCCTTTATCCCCTTTATAGCTAATCTATATATCATGCACATCATTTTCCAGTTAAGGTCCGTATTCTGGTTAAGTCATTATTATGAAAAAGGCATTTGCATGCTTCAGAGCTACTATTTTTCTGTTTTATTCTCTTTTGAATATACTGGAGATACGTTTATTATGATTAATTTCTATTTTAAACTGTAATTTCATTCAATTACCGATTCTTATGTATGTTCTTAATACACAGTTTAATGAATTGCACAATGTAGTTCCTTATAAATGTAACACAGTAAAATGATAGTAAATGGAAAAACAGCAATAAATAAATTAATTAAATAAATAAATAAATAAATAAATAAATAAATAAATTTATATATAAATCAAAAGCCAAAGACCTGTCTGCCTAACTCACATTCACACAGAAAGTGAAAAGACTTGAGATGGGCAAGGTGAGTAAATGAGTGATGGGGCAGGAGAGAAAGTATTATGTATAAGACTTATATAACTCTACTTGGATTGTCAATACAGCCATCCTAAACACTTATGTACACTGTTTATGGCTGATTTAACAAAGTGCTCTTTCACTGCTTCACTTGTGTGTGTACTTTCTTTTTTTTCTGTATCACAATAGAGTATGTTTGTTTATTCACAGCATAGTCCATTCTTCGCTGAGCAGCTGACAGCCTTTCAGGTGTGGCTGACAATGGGCGTGGAGAACAGAAACCCACCGGAGCAGCTGCCTATTGTCCTGCAGGTAACTTCCAACAATAGCTCAATAGTTTCAACATCTAGGGAACTGCCTACCTAGACAGCATTTTTATTTAACATTTATTTAACACCTCCTTTTTGGGAGCTGTGGTTAACAGCGCATCTCTGCCATTCATTCATTCACACACAGAAACGCGATTCACTTGAGAATGAAAAAAACTTACTACAGTATTCCATAGCGATCCGTTCCTCCTCGAAATACCAGCACTTCTGAGGTACATTTTCCATTGTTATTATTACGATAGTATTATTCCTCACAGCGCCGCGAGATGGTGTAAACAATTATAATGATCTGATTAAACTTGATGTGTTTTCTCAAGCTGACATGGGGGCGTTCACAGGTTTGCACGGATCGCCTCAGTCATTTGCCTTTGAATAGCGCGCGCTCTCCGTGGGCGGGGTCACATTAAAAATAATTAGCTGAGACGAGAACGACTGACATCTCGCTCTTTTCATACAGATTACATAAACTGAGAATATTTGTTTTTTATAAAAATTACTTCATTTTAAAAAGAAGAGAATTCAAGCTTCATGCCTGTGTGTCTGTATGCCTGTTTGACTAAGTAGTCGCTGAGTTATTGTTCATTTCCGACGCGTTTCAGAATTGACTTCACTGACAGAGAGAAAGCAGAACTCACATCATGTTTATTTTTCTTTGTTTGGCAAAAAGCACAACACTTTGTTTTTATTGTGAGTATACACAAAAATAATACACACTTAACAGGATCGATTGATGTATGAAACTGGTTTGTAAGATCAAAGTCAACAGAGTATTTGGAGTCTCGTTTGAACTGATAAGAAAAAAAACGAGCAAATCAAGCCGGCGTGATTGCCGACCTCAGAGGGTTAAAAATGGCAAAAGTCTGAGCTTCCCTAAGTTGAAGAGGTAGAGAATTCCAAAGGACAGGTGCATAGAAAGAGAAAGCCCTGTCACCCATAGACTTTAAGCGAGTTTTAGGAACAACCAGCATGTTCGATTGTGAGGAGCGCAACCTTCGATTAGGCGTGTAGGGGTACAACAGTGTTCTGCTAGATAATTTGGAGCCAGGCTGTGCAATGATTTGTATATGAGCATCATAATCTTTAAATCGACTCGGAACCTGACTGGGAGCCAATGCAAAGATTCCAAAACCGGAGTGATATGGTTGCATATTCTGGACCCAGTTAAGATCCTGGCGGCAGAATTTTGTACATGTTGCAGCTTGTGTAGTGTAGATTTAGAAACTCCAGCTAAAAGGGCATTATAATAGTCTATCCGAGAGACGACAAAGGAATTTATCAGCTTTCCAGCTACAGGAAAAGTTAACATCGGCCGCAATCTAGCGATGTTTCTAAGATGGAAGAAAGATGTTTTAACAGTACTCTGAATGAAAGAATCAAATGAAAGATTAGCATCAAAAATAACTTAGGTTCCTCATTTTACTCTGGATACCCAAGACAGAGCCATCAAGAGTCAAAGACGAAGAACCAGCTTTGGAAGTTTGGTGACGGGAACCAATGAGCATAACTTCAGTTTTATCATTGTTATAACACATTTATTCCTCCACCAAGCAATGTAGATCCAAAGAGGTTGCTAAGCACATGCAGCAACAAAGAATCACAAACGGCAGTTGTGCAGTAATACTAATGTAATGCGGTCACAGGTGTATGTTTGTTGGGTAATTTACAACGGCTTCGGAAGCGGCTCAACCAATCAGAATCAAGGACTGGAACTATCCGTTTTATAAAATGGAATTATATTCAAAGTGCTTCACAGATAATCTGAATTTAATATATTTCTTATGCTAATAATAGTGGATAGAAAAAAGTAGCTTAATACAAAGTAAATTTTTCCCGATAATATTTAGTTAAATTTGCTTTGGCTTTAGTACAGTGGCCTGGCCAGTTATTTAATTTAGAAAACTGCTATTTGTAGCGTTTATACGCCCGTATAAATATCATTAATTATTATTCACAACGAATTATGACCAATAATTAATAACTTAATTATTTTCAGAATTTACTGTAGCAGAATCAATAGTATGATTATTTTATCAGTTCATCCAATGAACAGAAAGCATAAACAATTATTAACTCTAGGAAATATAATATCTTCCTGGCCAAGAAAGGATAATCCCCAGCTAACAGTAAATTACGAAGTAAATCAAGGGTAAAAGCATAGGTAACTTAAATCGAAGTTCAAGACAATAAATTCGTAAGCACATAACAAGTACTACTTCTCTTTTCATATACAAACAATACTTTGTATTACAATACCTTGTACAAACAATACGCACACACATTCATACGAGTTGCAGAAGGAAAAAGAGTAAGGAAAGATTAAGTTTTAAGAGTGAGTTTAAGAGTGAGATGATGAAATCCCAAGTTTCTATATGCACTTATAAGACATGACCTGGAACGAACCATCAATCATTAATTTAACCCTTCTATTGTTTCTTAGACAGGTTATTAAATTTATATCAATACACCAGTTCAGCTTTTAGTCTGGAGGTACTTGCTTGTCTTTGCGTTCCTTTTTGGGAATTCCCTTCGTTGCGTAAAAGGGGGTTTTCCCGGTCGGTGTCTCCTCGTGCCTGATGTCTGGGGTGGCCAGTCACGTGGTGTGCTGGCGGAATGAAAGTCTTTGTTTGAAGCTGACTTTGCAGAAGAAACGTGGCTCGAAATCTTGTCGCAAAGCTTAACTTAGAACCGAGACTCACAACGGAAAATAAAGGAAAACTTAGAAAAGAAAAGAAAATGGAGACAAGAGTAGTAAGATGGCTTGAATAAAGCTGTTGAACCCGTTCTTCTGATCTTAATTTGGGTTCTTTCGTATGCGCGTTTACATGGTTACTCGTCTGGTTTAGATCTTCATCTCCCACTGCATTTTTGGTTCTGCACCACACTTCTTGAGAGTGATAGCAGAGAGTTTCTTGAGCGAGAACAGAGAGATAGAGAGCACAGAGAGAGCGCTTTGTTTCGTGTCTAAGATTTTAAACTCAAAGTTTGTCCCCCCTCCTGAAGAGATCGGACCAATTAGACACTGGCTTTGTTTGTCTCATCGTAAATCATGCATTATCTGGGATCTCCTTACTTTCCAAGCTCTAGCAGAGAGTACAGAGGCCACAGTTTAGACATCATTACTATTATAAGAATACGAAACATTTTACACAGATTTCAATCAAGCCATCTTTTGAATCACGAGCATACGATCCTACTGATATGAAACACAACACACTTTCATTCAAACATCTAACAGTTATAACCATTAAATGACTTACATGGGATATAACCAAGTGTAGACACATATACACATATACTAGGTTGTAGACAACAAAGAATTATGTACGATAGTCTGATTATAGGTCAGTCAAGAATTGTTCTGGGATGAGTTTTATGCATTTTGATATGTAAAAATCTCAGTTCTCGTGGTTTTAAGAAATTCCAATCTGAGGTCATGTATAGTTCCTGCTGACGTCTGTTTTGTTCATCTCCTTGGTCCTTAAGAAAGACGGGGTCTGTTAGTTGCAGGGGTCATGTGACCTCTTGTTACGGCCCTGAGCAGTACCATCTTCTGAACCGATCGGTCTTGCAAAACTATCACACGTTGACAACGTTCTTACTTAAAGTTAACCAATAAAAGTCTTTGGTTGCAGACTCTCTGGAGCCTGGGTGATTTATAGATCTGGGTTTGTGAAGACTCTTTGTGGGATTATGTATGAACAAAATGACCTAAAAGCTTCAATTGTGTTTGGTTCATTCTCGTAGTTGTTACAATTTATATTTATACTTATGATGCCTAATATTTTTCCCATACAGTATAAGTGTGTATTTATGTATGTAACAACATAGGTGTTTTTATAATTTAGGAAGGGAATCATATTTCCTGCAAGATGATTATTTAATTTGTAAGTCCTTAGCATCAAACAGTTTAAAAATCCACTGATCTATGAATGGCGCACTCTGTCTCTCTCTCTCTCTCTCTCTCTCTCTCTCTCTCTCTCTCTCTCTCTCTCTCTCTCTCTCTCTCTCTCTCTCTCTCTCTCTCTCTCTCTCTCTCCCACATACAAGTCATTCAAGCACACAAAAACGTTCCTTTTTCAATAAAAGTTTTGCTGCTGAAAGTTCCTCACATTTTTTGTTATTTTATTAATTTTAGCATTGTTTCAGCATGAGAGTGTCTCCACTCCACTGCCATATTTCCCTTTCACCTATTAACTACGATAAGTTGTCAGGGGTGGGGAAAGGTAGAATGAAGAAGTTATAATGTACCAATTACAAAAAAGAATCACAAGTTTCACAGAACAGCACTGGATACAGTTAATGGGGAAGGTATCACGACAGTAAATTATGGACTTATGAAGCAGCAAAACAAGTGGGTTTATCGAGAGTATACATAAATAGTGATCCGCAGAAATCATTGTACGCAAACGGAAAAAGTAAGCATATGGCGTATTCGTGCTTATGGCACTGACTACACCACTGATGCTAAACAACATTGTGTTGCGTGCAAAATTGTTGACTATATACAGCATTTTAAATATGTCGCTTGCAAGATTCAGTGGTTGGCTCAGAAGGCAGCTCTGGGGCTCCATTAATTAAAATGGTAATAAATATGACACAATAATATGATTTGCAAAAAGAATTCAATCTAATTGCCACTTGCAACAGAGTGCAAATTTAAAAGTCTTGAACAATAAGTTTGTGTTGTAATAAAAGGCAGGCTATTCTAATAAAAACAACATACAAATACAGCATGCAAAATGGTATTAGTTGTTTCAAAAGCATAGTTCAAATGAAGTTGATTTGACTCTAAGGGAGAAATTTGTTTGGGAGTAAAACTGTAAGGTGGGTAAAAATGACAAAGTTTGATACATCTTCATGTGACTAGTCCAAGAACTGCAATGGATTCTGGAAAATCCACGTCCACAAAACTGAATACATTGATGATAATGTCAAGCAGAAAGAAATAGAGAGATACTGACTACAGAGACAGCACCATGTGTGAATGAGTACAGAATACACAAAATGTCCCATGATTCCTATTTTAGGATCACTTTTGGACTGATGTAATCTTGTCAGATACAATGTGCATGGTTGAGATTTGATTTGTTTGTAGAGCACAAACCTCATGACACTCAGGGTTACTGTATACTGTAACACGCACATTATCGTACTCTGTTTTAAATTTAAATTAAATCCTGGTTAAAATATATCTGGCTATCCCACGCACATAAAATACTTTTGTTTTTTAAATACTATTTCTTATTAGAACCCTCTCTCCTGTTGTTTTTAAGAACAAGCCCACACCATATATTTTACATTGTGTAAAGTCACACTTAAAAGTCAGACTTTTAAATATACCTGTTTTGTATAATTCCTTGAGTATTATATTATTCAAATGTTAAAATATTCAAATACACTACAAAATGTATTATAATTGTGTTTAAATGTGAATGCAAACTTTGTATTGTCTCGTATGGTGACCAACATAAAAAGAGTGTTCAAGGTATAGGTAAAATTTTTTTTTTTTTTTTTTTTTTTTTTTTTTCATCATTTCTCATGTCATCTCAAACCAGTGGAAGATATTTTGAAAAACATGTTTTTGGCTATACAAGTCAGAGGGTTCCAATTTGGTTTAGTCTTCTTTTTCCTTACATTTTTATATGTAACTTATGCTCCTCTATTATCCTTGTTATCCTTTGTCGCTTTTCATAAAAGCATCTGCTAAATGCAAAAATGTATTGTAAATGTGACATTGGTGTTCAAATACTGTAAAATCTTGCTGTGTACAGTATGTTCCTTTAATTCAGACAGTAGAGCATGGCACTAATATTGCCAAAATCATGAGTTTGATTCCCTGGGAATGCATAAAACTGATAAAATATGAACTGTAATGTAAATGCTTTCTGATCACATTTATTGTTTCCTGCTGACCATCTCTTGTATTGAGTAAAAAAGTTTGTCACATATTTCTGTGTTTTACTTTAAGAGGTCTGGACTCTTCACAGATGGGCTCAGATTTTCACACTTTTATTAAACTCCGCAGCCAGTCATGCTTTTACACACACACCCCACTTGTAAGTGCTGACTAATCTTCCAGTTGGCTAGAATCAGTAAAAATACAGACAAAAAAAAAAAAAAAAACAGACCTCCATCATATTCTTCACTTCTTTCTATTTTTTCATCTCTCCTCTTCCTTCCTTCCTTTCTTCCTTCCGTCCATAGGCCTCGGGGTATTAAGGAACACCCTATTATGGCCAAGGTGCATGCTGATAATTTTCACAGTCCATGATTTGACGTGACCCTGCAATCTATTAATACCTTGATGGCAGGGTGGCGTATTGTTTTGGCAGGAGATTTCGGGCGTTTCAGAGTTTGTGTGTTTTTGTGTGGGCATTGAGGTGGGCAGTCCTTCTGTTGCGCTCCTTACACAGCATGCTCTGTCTCTGGGCAGGCCTGTATCCAGAACCCCTCACCATGCAAAGAGTGTGTGCCACAACTAGATGCTTTAAATACATACACACGTATACAGGGTTTTAAAATGCTGGCATAGGAATATGCAAACTAGAACTGTTATCTAAAACTAAAATGTATGCTTCTCTTGATCTCAGTTCTTTTGATCTAAAGGTGTATGCTTAAATGCTTAATTACTTTTGAAAGCTAAAATAAATTTTGCCAACCTACGATTTCTAAAAAAAAAAAAAAACTAACATTCTAAAGGGGTCAGATGATGCTTATTTAAAACATTTATTGGCTGTAATAATATGGGTTAACATGCTTTAATGTTCACATACTGTTCATAATTGTATTATTACATTATTCCAAGTCAGTCTGAAACGCACTGACAGAGTTCTGGTTTCTACAAAGCCCCTACTTCCGAAAAGTGCTCTGATTGGCCATCTGACCTAGTGTGTTGTGATTGGCCAAACACCCCAACCATGTATCAGAAATGTAACGGCTGAGTTTAATTACAAGCTTCAGATCCCAAGGTTTCTAAAGCAATTGTAAACACACAGCTATGTTGTCGGTTTTACTGTATCAGTTCAATCTCAAGTCAAATTCTGAAAATGTGGATCATCAAGCAGATTGATAGGAACCAATTTTGCAACCACAACTTGAGCAGAAGGTTTATATTTTAACTCTCTTACAGATCTTATCCACTGATTCCTAATTTCATCTGTTTTTGGAAGACCAAACAAAGGGGTTTTGCTTTCGCACCGAAACACAGCGTTACCACAATATGGCGACAACACTACAATTCACTGAAAGCCTGGCTTTTCTTTGTGTGTGCCTTTGGTCGTGTATTATGCTAATATTTCTTATTGTGACATATACATTTGCAGATGGGATATCTTGAATTTGATTTAGGTGCTTTGGGCAGATCTGGAGCAGTGTTCCCTTTTGTGGGAGACTGAGCTTTGTAACTTTGCAGACAAGCACCCATCATACATGTGAAGTCATTTAGTACTGTTTTAAAGGTGTCTAGACAGTCATACATCATTGTATCCCAACCTTTCACATTCATCATTAGTTCCCTACCTTGTCTTATGTACGGTACCCCTACATCCGTATAAGTAAGGCTAACATACACTTTCAACCAGAAACTGGTGTTCCTTGTATATCATATTATATTAATATCATTAGAATTGTCAGTAATATTATTAAGTAGCTTTAAATATAAAGGATACCACAAGTTAAAAGCAAGTCTTTCACAAGTTGATGTCCTGGTGCGTGACATCATATCCTGTTTACCATATTCGTAATTTTGCATGACTGAAACTTATTTTGACCATCCCTTTTATCAGTAATACAGACACATATTGAAGTGTTAATGAATCACCACCCTAACCACAGATGTTCACACACACACACACACACACACACACACACACACACACACTGCACAGGGAGTGTGTGTGAGCCTAAGCACCTGGTCAAATGATTATATTAGTTTCCATTGTGCATGGGAATGTATGTCTTCCTGCTTTTGTGTATGTGTGGGTGTGAGACATTTAGGTGATTTCTGTTGGTGTGGGGTAAAATAAATATTGTATCTTTCATTGTATTTCATCCATGGCCCTGCTGTAGAGTTAAACACTGACACACTTTTGTCCTCTCCTCACTGACTCCACTAGCTGTGGAACAGAGCAGAACTTCAGATTAATTTTCTCCCATCTGGTTTCTCTTAGGTCCTCTTGAGTCAGGTACACAGACTGAGAGCACTAGATTTGCTGGGGCGATTTCTGGACCTGGGCCCTTGGGCCGTCAGTTTGGTGAGATGGCAGATAACACACCTCTAACATTTATTTTTTATTTTTCTTTTACTTTAAAGCTTACATAAACTAAACTACTACTTATGTAACTGTATTTAAGAAACCTTTAGCTAATACATATGTCAGTCAATTTACATACACCTCCAACCCTATGGAATTTGGATGTTAATATAGTTATGTAGCGGCCAGGGTTTGCTGGAATTCGCATACACAATCAAACAATGATATTCTGAATACAAGATACCTGTGAAAGAAAGAAATCTAAATAAATCAATCAAGTTTTTCAAAGAAATACCTTGAATTACCTTGAATCACGTCATCCTCTAATCTCTCTCTCTCTCTCTCTCTCTCTCTCTCTCTCTCTCTCTCTCTCTCTCTCTCTCTCTCTCTCTCTCTCTCTCTCTCTCTCTCTCTCTCTCTCTCTCTCTCTCTCTCTCTCTCTCTCTCTCTCTCTCTCTCTCTCTCTCACACACTCTGTCTTTTTGCTCTCTGCAGGCTCTTTCAGTGGGGATTTTTCCATACGTGTTGAAACTGTTGCAGAGTTCAGCGAGAGAGCTCAGGCCTCTTTTGGTCTTCATCTGGGCAAAGATCTTAGCTGTAGATAGTGTATGTAAAACTCTTCATCCCTTGCAATTCAGCAATTGCTTTAACCAAAATTCCAAAAAAAGCAATTAACATTCAGTTACTAATGACCAGCTAAAAACCTTAAATATATACGTAATAAAAAATTGCAAAATTTCCTTGTGTTTTTTAATGACTAAATTTGATTAAGAAAAAGAAAAAATGTGAATTTGTAAACTTAATTGTAGTACAAACAACTGAATGTTTAAATGTTTCCACAGCAAATCAATTTCTATTTTAGACCGTATTCTATAATGCTATTTTATGAAGGAGTTATCTGTTTATTGGCTTATACAGTGTAATTGATATTTATCTCTTGCATTTTTCCTGATGCTCTAAGTATTTGAGACTTTATTCTGTTAGTTTTTGTTTTATTTACTTTTTTCTATCTAAGAGTTGATAGATCGATCAATCTGTGTTTTTTGTGCATTACTGATTGATCAATATGATTTAGAGATCATACACTCCCAGTTTAGACAGTCCTAGTTTAACTCATGTCAGCTCAGCATTAAGTCATAATTCACCAAAAAAAGACCGAAAATAAATAGAAACAGATGAAAATGCTCTTCTTTAAGATCTCAGAAATGTGTCCCATTTGTAAATTTTAATATATTTGTACAACAGAAACATTCAAGTTTGTTTTTGTTTGTGGAAAAACTCATCTATCATCCAAACAAACTCTATTAATAAATCAGACTTAAAGTCAGCGTAAATTGCCATTAGAATCCCATTTTACTTTCATGTCATGTCATCCCATACAAAAATGCAGCCAAACCAAATATGAATTTGCTTGATATCCATGTAGCTATTTGGCTGTTGGTTAACATTTATTCAGTAGGACATTTCAAAGGTAGGATAAATAACTACAACTTTTCTTTGGAATAACATGATGTGATGAATTGTTCACTAGAAAGTAAATCAATTTTTCTGATTTTACTGATTTATAAGTGCTACACTGATTGATTTTTTTTTTTTTTTTTTTTTTTTCTTAAGTATCATGATTTTCTTTTTTAATGCACATTCCTGGTGTAGGAAGGATTAATCTGTGCATGTTATTTCAAAAGATTTTTAATCTAAATTATTGTTATATAACTTTAATAACATTCAGAATGTATTTTTGTAAATGTATTTTGGAGTGTGGCACTGGAAGGGCAGTGGAAGTGAAAGTGGTTTGCCATCTGTCTCTGACAGCAGTGGTTAAGACACCTGCAGAGATAGATGATCATTCATGCACATCCCTCACAGAGACTGCAGCAAATCATACTCCAAAGCTGCTAAACAGGCTACTTAAAAAAAAGAAAGAAAGAAAAGCAGACCTTATTTTACTTATAAATTGAAAAACCCCATAATAAAAACACATAGGAAAATCTCGACAGAACCAGTGGCACATTATTTTTTTTGCTGTGGTACCAAACTGTATGTTTTTTAAACTTATAAACGATGCTGCCAACTATGACTTTTACTGTCTTGGAAATGTTTTTGTAGCCATAGCTTTTTTGGATAGCCATTTTATTCTTGTGATGGCAAAGCAGATTTTTTGAAGAAAGCGTGATGCATTGGTTTATTAGTGAAGTGTCTCACGTGCTGCAGTTAAATTTTCTTTAGGGGAGTATGTAAGTGTTTTATTAGAAAACTCAGATGTAAGAAGTTTGTATCAGGCAGCAAAATTGGTAGAAACAGTTGTCAGCTGTCAGTATGGTGTTTGTTTCATTTTTGTCACGCCTTCAATTCCTTCTCTTTTACACTCGCCTACTCTCCCTCCTGCTTTTTCTCTCCCTCTTTCTTTATTCTGTAGTCATGCCAAGCTGATCTTGTAAAAGACAATGGGCACAAGTACTTCCTGTCGGTGCTGGCTGACCCGTACATGCCCGTAAGTATCATGCAGATGGTACTGAATCATTTTCCACTTTGTTCAAAACAAAATCTGTTTTGTTAACTTTATCTGCTGTGCTATATTTGCAGAGTTCAAGCTATGCTTTGTTTTTGGTTGGAATTTGTTGCACTTTTGACGAATTAAATCACAGACAGACAGTGAAATGTACACTATTAATTAAATGAAGTCTTAGACATATGAATATTTAATTGTTGACTCCCGATTCTTTATTCAGGCTGAGCATCGAACTATGGCTGTCTTTATCCTCGCTGTCATCGTCAACAACTACAACACAGGACAGGTATCTATCTATCTATCTATCTATCTATCTATCTATCTATCTATCTATCTATCTATCTATCTATCTATCTATCTATCTATCTATCTATCTGGCTATCTCGTCTGTATGTCTAAGATCTGTAGTAAAATTACTGTAATAGGATTACATTTAAAATGCAATTTATTCCTGTGATGGCACATCTGACACAGTTTTCAATGTCACATGATCCTTGTAACAAGTTAGCTCAAAGGGGAAATATTAATAATAACTCATAGTTATGATTAATTATTAGTATTTGGGTCAGTTAATTGGATTAACTTGAGGTAGCTAAATTAATATTACAATCAATTAATCAGTTCCAACGAACTATTTTGATTATTCATTTATTCTAAGAAAAGCATATCTTTCATGGCCACCGAAAAATAATTATTTCTTAGCATGTACAGCGCTTAGAACATGTAACAAGATCAAGATCGTAAAATGGACTTTGTTGCAAGCAGAGAATCAGAACCAAATACATATTGTGCACAAGTTTTATTAACTAAATCACAAACATAACTAAACTAAACAAACATACATACATACATACATAGGTAAAATGGTGAGTGATATGGAACCGGAAGCAGGAAATAGAACTATGGAAAAGATCTATTTAACTATGAAAATAACCATCAGCTTATCATTTTCAGAGCACCTCATTAAATTGATACTTGCATGGTCTGTGCAGTGGACACAATTGAGTTGAAAATTGAGTTCATTGATGGGTCCGTGAGTGTCAAAAGTCACTGTAAAGCAAATGGTGGGGGTTGCGATGGACTTCGTCCACGGTCCCCACAGTATCAACTTGAAGAAGCAGCAGTTGAGGCCAGAAGAGAAGAGAGAGAAGGGCTAATAGAGAAGCTATTTATTGCTGGACAAAGGTCACACCTTTTGGGGTTGGCTCAACCAATAAGAAAGGGGGAATTTCCTCTGTTGCTAGGATTTATGACGCTATCTCAAGTGTGGTTAGACATCTGCCTTCCCTTTTGTGTTCATTAATGCTCAGATAGATGTAATAAACATACTGCATTCTAAGAGAAGGTGACATGCATTCAAGTCTAAATCATTAAATGAGGATTAATTAGATGGGAGGCATGATACAGGTGGGGTTACATTGACCGTTGGTTGTATAATAAAATACATACCGTAGTATATACATAGTAGTGCACAAGACAGTAAATCATTCACACAGTTTCTGGGATGCATGTTCACTTATAGATCAGTTCATCTATGATTAATGCAGAAAAGTCTGTATTAGAGATTGTTTCTGTCTCCCCCATTGTCTCTGTCTTGAGCACATGACCACATTTTTTTAACAGCCATAAAACGTACTCGGTTACTAACGTAACCTCGGTTCTCTCTAGAAGAGGGAACGAGTACTGCGTAATATCTTACGCTACGGGGAAAACCTCTTTTCCGCGACATATTGAAGCCAAAAAATTATCCTTAATTTTTGTAAAATGTAAAACGCGTTGCGGCAGCACGCAGACATAGGCGAGACAGCTCGCTTGCCTATTGGCTGCCCTGCGGCAACTGCAGCAGCCTATCGAGAGAGGCCCCTCATTACGTCAGATCCAATGAGGGCGCTTCGCGCCCACTGCGCCACGTCCCGCCGAAACGGGCGTTGCTTGGGCCTATATATATGGCTCGACAGGCTGTGAAATCTGGTTTTTCATCGCTGAAGCGAACCAGAGCGTAATGCATGCACGGCAAAGATACACAGTACTCGTTCCCTCTTCTAGAGAGAACCGAGGTTACGTTAATAACCGAAAGCAGCTTAGCCTGCGAGGCAGGAACCTCTAGGTTATAAAACCTTATAAATGTAGACAGGGAGGCCCAGCCTGCCGCCATACAGATATCTTGCTAGGCAATCCCACTAGACCAAGCCCACGACGAGGCCATGCCTCTCGTGGAGTGCGCTCTGACACCTAACTGCAGGCCCTTAGAAGCGTAAGCCAGTGCAATAGCATCAACTATCCACCTGGATATACTCAGTTTCGACACGGCAAAACGAATAGCTGCTCCGTCTGTCTGAAGACAGTCGAGCGAGACACATAAGCCCTTAATGCCCTGACCGGACAAAGGAAGCTTGCAACCTCCTCCTCGTTGGAGACCGGCAGGGCCGACAGGGAAATCACCTGCGCCCTAAACGGTGTGTTGAGGGATTTTGGAACATACCCGTGCCTTGGTTTGAGTATGACTTTTGAGTCATTTGGCCCAAACTCCATACACGTCGCGCTCACTGAGAGCGCATGCAAGTCCCCTACACGCTTTACAGAAGCGAGAGCCAGAAGAAACGCTGTCTTGAAAGACAAGTGTTTGATATCTATTGATCTGATCGGCTCGAATGGGGCACCTTTCATGGCTTCCAAGACCGTAGAAAGGTCCCACATGGGAACTGTGGGAGGTCTGGGAGGATTCAGCCTCCTAGCTCCTCTAAGGAAGCGAATGACCAGATCGTTCCTTCCGAGTGACTGGCCAAGCATCGGTTTAGTGAACGCTGCTATGGCCGCCACATAGACCTTGAGCGTGGATGGGGTTCTGCCCTTATCCAGTAGCTCTTGCAGGAAGGAGAGAACCTCCATCACCCTACAGTCTGAGGGTGAAAAGCCACGAGCTGTGCACCAGCTAGTGAACACAGACCATTTCGAGGAGTAGAGCCATCTAGTAGACAGGGCTCTAGCCTGCGTGATCGTGCTTAACACTCCTACCGGGAGGTTAACGGGTACCCGTTGATGGCCCACGCATGTATGGACCAAAGCTCTGGGCGAGGATGCCAGATCGAGCCCTCGGCCTGAGAGAGGAGGTCCTTCCTCACTGGTATTGGCCATGGGGCAGTGCTCGTCAGCTGCATCAGAACCGGGAACCAAGCTTGATTCGTCCAGAACGGAGCCACAAGTACTGAGCATCTGTTTTCCCTGATTCGCTCTAATACCTGAGGTAGTAGCGAGACGGGGGGGAAAGCATAGAGCGGGCAGCGGGGCCAGATGTGGGCCAGCGCATCCCTGCTCTTGGAGAAAAACTCCGGACAGTGAGCATTTTCCTGAGACGCGAACAGGTCTACCTTTGCTCTGCCGAAAGTCTTCCACAGCAGTTGGACTGTCTGTGGGTGTAGAGACCATTCTGCTGCCGGAACATTGTTCCTTGACAGTCTGTCTGGTCCCACGTTCAGGTAGCCTGGCACATGCGCTGCTCTCAGTGAGCGCAGATTGTGCTGAGCCCAGACCAGGAGGCGCTCCACCAACCTGTGGAGGTTCCGTGACCTGATACCTCCCTGGTGATTTATATAGGCTACCACCGACGTGTTGTCCGAACGGACCAGAACGTGGTGTCCTTTTATCTGGGGACAAAAACGCCTCAGCGCGTTGTCGACTGCCATCATTTCCAAGCAGTTTATGTGTAGAAGCTTCTCCCGTTCTGACCACTGGCCGAAGAACGGTCTGCCCTCGAGCAGCGCTCCCCATCCTGAGGTGGATGCGTCCGTAGTCACCACCTTCACACTCGAGGAAGTCCCCAGGCTTACACCTGACTGGTACCAATCGGTCACCCTCCAAGGTTTCAGAGCTGAGACGCATTCCTGACCGACCTTGAGGCGGAACAGACCGGAAGCCCATGCGCGGCGCGGTACTCGCGCTTTTAGCCAGAACTGCAGTGGACGCATGCGAAGCAGGCCCAACTGGAGTACAGATGACGCTGAGGCCATGAGACCCAGCATTTTCTGAAACTGTCTGAGCGGGACTATAGTGCCGCAGCGGAAGGATTCCGTCATGCGCTGAATGTCCAGTCTGCGCTGTGGCGATAGCTGTGCTGTCATAGACAGCGAGTCCAGTTCTGTGCCCAGAAAAGATATTCTCTGGCTGGGAGACAGTGAACTCTTCGCCCAATTGACTTTGAGACATAGATTCTCGAGATGCTCGAGTAATATGGTCCTGTGTTCTATGAGCTCTGAGTGAGATTGAGCTAGAATCAGCCAATCGTCCAAGTAATTCAAAACTCGCATGCCCCGAAGTTTCAGGGGTGCGAGCGCCCCGTCCATGCACATCGTGAATGTAAGAGGTACTAGGGACAGGCCAAACGGAAGGACTGTGTATTGATATGCCTGGCCCTCAAAGGCGAATCTCAAAAATCGCCTGTGACGTGATGCTATTTGTATTTGGAAATATGCGTCCTTCAGATCTATTGACGTAAACCAATCCCCTTGGCGAATTTGCGAGAGGATTTTCCTGGTTGTGAGCATTCTGAACCGGCGTTTTGAAAGCGCCTTGTTCAGCTGTCTTAGATCTAGAATGGGTCTGAGACCCCCGTCTTTTTTCGGTACCAGAAAATATCTGCTGTACAGGTCCCCTTCGCTCTGAGCTTGAGATAAAGGCTCTATGGCCCCTTTGCTCAACAGTTTCGCAATTTCGGCCCGAAGTAGATGTGCTACTTCCTCTTTCACCGTAGTTTCGATTCTCGTGTAACGGTGAGGGCGTCGAGCGAACTGTAGCGAATAGCCTCTCTCTATAATGTTCAGCACCCATTCTGATACCCCGGGAAGCTCTGCCCATGCACTGGCATGAATAGCTAGGGGTTGAATGAGATCTGGGCTCTGGTCGCGACATGGTGGCGACCTGAGAGCTTTGGTGTGCTGTCACATAGACGCGGTGCTTGCAGCGTTCGAGGTGGGGGCGCGCTGATGACAGCGGGCAGCCTGCCCGCGCTCGACTCTCCTATAGCGGTCTGCTGAGAGAGAACGAGCGAGGCGAGCCCCGTAGGGCTTGTCATGTCTGTGAGTGAATGTGGGCGCGGGACAACGGGCACATTTACTACATTGGAAACACCGTCTGTTTGAACACACTGTATGTGCGTTGGTTTCGTTTTTACAGAAACCATGGAACATGCAGTGTGTAGTGTTTGTGGGCACTGGGACGTGGGCACATTCATTACGTTTAATGCACAATAGACATAGGTCGATTTTTTGTGTGCGAGCCCTGTGTGGCGGGCTGTGCTTGTGTGTAGGAATGAGCACTGGGCTGTGGGCATTTTTACTACACTCATAACACCATCGGCCGTGGCCGGGATACCAGAAAATACACTCTTTTCTGAGATTTATCTGGGTCGCCGTGAGAACGGCGTTTGCATGCAGACAAGCGGGTCGAAAGCGGCGCTGCAAAGCGGCCCTATGCCCATGTTCCGCACCCTATGGTCTGTGCAGCGGACTTAGTGGCGCGAAGGGCAAGATCCGTCGCACTCCTCAGATCCGGCACGCTGATAGCCTCCGGTCCTTCCTCATCCAACTTACGGAGAAGGTTGGCCTGGAAGATTTGGAGGATGGCCATTGAATGCAGCGCTGACACAGCCTGCCCGGCGGCGGTGTAAGCACAACCGTGCATAGCTGAAGTCGTGCGGCAGGCTTTAGACGGTAGCGCCGTCTTAGCACGCCGTCCAGCAGAGTGCGGGCAAAGATGGGCCGCTACGGCTTCTTCCACGGGGGGAAGAGAATGGTACCCCTTGTCTTTATCACCGTCCACCTGGGAGAATGCCGTTGAGACAGAGGAACGCATTCTGGCTGAAAAGGGAGCTTTCCAAGACTTCACGACTTCGTCATGAAGCTCAGGAAGAAAGGGCGCGGGTCTTGAAGACGGCGAAGCGCGGTCTCGCTGAAAAAAACAAACATCCAGCCGCTTGTGCGCAGGCTCCTCGGACGCAGACCACTCGAGGCCGAGGCTTGAAACGGCCTGCTCGAGCAGATGCATGAGCTCTGCCTCAATGCTCGCTCTTTTTCCAGACGGCTGGAGAACAGAGGGGGCGAGATCCGCAGAGCTCGACCAATCCTCACTGCCCGACGCCAGGAGAAAGCAGGTATCATCCTCCACACACACGGCTTCTTCGTCGTCGTCCATGACGGAAGCGGCAGGGGGCGGCCGCTGTCCGGCAGGAAGGGACTCGGGTGAAGCAGGCGGCGAAGCTGGTGGGCGAACCGGCGAGCTTACGCGGGTTGGAGGAGGTTCCGGGACCCGTTGAGCACGGCGCTTTTTACGGCTTGGTGAAAGATGCCAGGCGAGTCCTCAGAGTCACCATGGGCATCAGCTCGCAGTGAGGGCAGCCGCCGTCAGCGAGCGTGAGATCTGCATGATCCTCACCCAGGCAGGAAACGCAGATGACATGGCGGTCCCCGTCACTGAGTGGGGCTCGGCACGAGCCACAGCAGGAACGAGACATCTTTAAAAAGAAGCTCGGCTATTTTAGAGAGGGAGTGTGAGTCGCGGCGGCGAACACACACTAGCAGAGAGAAAAAGGATATAGACGCCAGATAGCGTAGCAGGAACGGTAACTGAAGGCGGCGAGTTGTGGGCCAGCGGCTTCAGATGCAAGGGCTCGTCCCTTAGAAGGCTTTTTCAGACGGCGCGGCTTCTTCCTCTCGGAATCCAGCGATGCGTGAGCTTCGCATGAAGAGATGAAAAATCAGATTTCACAGCCTGTCGAGCCATATTTATAGGCCCAAGCCACGCCCGTTTCGGCGGGACGTGACGCAGTGGACGCAAAGCGCCCTCATTATGACCGCCGCTAGCGTAGCTAGCGAAAGCGGTCATATAGGGATTGTCAAAGTTTTTTTTTTTTTTTTTTGTCACCTTACTGAATTTTTCGTCAACGATACCAGGGACACCGAAGCACCGGGGAACATGAAATTTGGTGGGCATGTAGCCCCACTAGACTTCTAAGGAAAAATTTCGTTTGGTCCCCGGGGGCCACTCCCCCCCCGCGCTGGGCCCCCCCAAACCCAAAAAAAATGCAGTTTTTCCTAAATAACTACCTGAACCGTGGCACCGAGGATGAAGAAATGTTTATGGTATGTTGGTCTACTAGACTTTTACGGAAAAATTTCGTTTGGTCCCCGGGGGCCACTTCCCCCCCCGCGCTGGGGCCCCCGTAAATTTTTCGTCAACGATACCAGGGACACCGAAGCACCGGGGAACATGAAATTTGGTGGGCATGTAGCCCCACTAGACTTCTAAGGAAAAATTTCGTTTGGTCCCCGGGGGCCACTCCCTCCCCCCCGCGCTGGGCCCCCCCAAACCCAAAAAAATGCAGTTTTTCCTAAATAACTACCAGAACCGTGGCACCGAGGATGAAGAAATTTTTTTGGTATGTTGGTCTACTAGACTTTTATGGAAAAATTTCGTTTGGTCCCCGGGGGCCACTTCCCCCCCCCCCGCGCTAGGGCCCCCGTAAATTTTTCGTCAACGATACCAGGGACACCGAAGCACCGGGGAACATGAAATTTGGTGGGCATGTAGCCCCACTAGACTTCTAAGGAAAAATTTCGTTTGGTCCCCGGGGGCCCTTCCCCCCCCCCGCGCTGGGCCCCCCCAAACCCAAAAAAATGCAGTTTTTCCTAAATAACTACCTGAACCGTGGCACCGAGGATGAAGAAATTTTTATGGTATGTTGGTCTACTAGACTTTTACGGAAAAAATTCATTTGGTCCCCGGGGGCCACTTCCCCCCCGCGCTGGGGCCCCCGTAAATTTTTCGTCAACGATACCAGGGACACCGAAGCACCGGGGGAACATGAAATTTGGTGGGCATGTAGCCCCACTAGACTTCTAAGGAAAAATTTCGTTTCGTCCCCGGGGGCCACTCCCCCCCGCGCTGGGCCCCCCCAAACCCAAAAAAATGCAGTTTTTCCTGAATAACTACCTGAACCGTGGCACCGGGGATGAAGACATTTTTATGGTATGTTGGTCTACTAGACTTTTACGGAAAAATTTCGTTTGGTCCCCGGGGGCCACTTCCCCCCCCTGCGCTGGGGCCCCCGTAAATTTTTCGTCAACGATACCAGGGACACCGAAACACCAGGGAACATGAAATTTGGTGGGCATGTAGCCCCACTAGACTTCTACGGAAAAATTTCGTTTGGTCCCCGGGGGCCACTCCCCCCCCCCCCGCACTGGGCCCCCCCAAACCTAAAAAAATGCAGTTTTTCCTAAATAACTACCTGAACCGTGGCACCGAGGATGAAGAAATTGTTATGGTATGTTGGTCTACTAGACTTTTACGGAAAAATTTCGTTTGGTCCCCGGGGGCCACTATTATTCTGCTTTAATCGCCCCTATCTTCAGTGGAGATGTTCAGAACTGCACCATATTTCATGTGTATGATTAACTTGACATCCTCTGGGGGTATCCTCTGCTAAGTTTTGTAGAATTTCATCCATGGGGGGGTATAAAATAAATTCATTTATGTGCACATTTAGTGACTGTACACTCATCGGCCTGTAGATGGTGCTCTTGAGCGAAGGGTTGCTGGTTTAGGATGATACTGTCACACACACACATGCAGGAATACAAACAAACGCAAGCATGCACACACACTGACATCCACACGCACAGACACACACCCATACACACACATACAAATCCACATGCACAGACACACACACACAAACACACACGCGCACACATGTACGCACACATACATACACGCACAGACACACACACACACACACACACACACAGACACACACAAACACACACACACACACACACACACACAGACAGACATGCACATACTATTACTTTTTTTAGGTATATACATAAACACGCAATACAGCCAAATTACTCGACGTCATTTATTTTTGTGGAAAGCCAGTGCAGGCCTGAGCGGCGGTCATATTTTGTACCGCGATGCGGTACATCTAGTTGGATCTGACGTCATGAGGGGCCTCTCTCGACAGGCTGCTGCAGTTGCCGCAGGCCAGCCAATAGGCGCGCGAGCTGTCTCGCCTATATCCGCGTGCTGCCGCAACGCGTTTTACATTTTACAAAAATTAAGGATAATTTTTTGGCTTCAATATCTCGCGGAAAAGAGGTTTTCCCCATAGCGTAAGATATTACGCAGTACGAGAGACCTCTCGTAAGAGAACCAACTTATCTGATCGTGGTCATGGTAACTAAGACCTTCTTACCCTCACTGGGGGATGGGACCACAGATCCCAGAGTGAAGTTTAAAGATTTTTTGATACATATACCAAAAAATTGTCTGATTTGTCTCAGTTGTTACATCCTTCAGAAATGATACTAATGTGTTTTTTTGCTGCTCAAGAAACATTTCTTATTATTATCAATTTCAATATTTTTGTGTATACCATTTTTTTTTTTCAGGATTCTTTGTAAATGGACCCCAAACCTTTGAATGGTAGTGTACACTACTGTTCATAAGTTTGGTGTCAGTATGTTGTTGTTTTTTTTTTTTTTTTTTTTTTAAAGACATTAATATTTGTATTCAGCAAGAATGCATTAAATTGATCAAAAGTGAGAGTAAAGATTTGTTTAAAATAAATGCCGTTCGTTTGAACTTCCTATTCATCAAATAATTATTTTCCACAAAAATAATAAGCAGCAACTTTTTTCAACATTGATAATAATAAATGTTTCCTGATCAGCAGATCATTGTACGTATATACAGAAATCATTCTATTATGCTGATTTGATGCTCAGGTAACATTTCTTATCATTATTAATATTATCAATGTTGAAAACAGTTGTGCTGCTTGTGATACTTTTTTCATGATTCTTTGATGACTAGAAAGTTCAATGAAGAGCATTTATTTGCATTCATTACATTTATTTATTAAAATTAAAGCATTTATTAAATTGAAAACTTTTCTAACATTATAAATGTCTTCATTGTCAATTTTGATCAATTTAATGCATCTTTGGTGAATAAATTCTCTCTAAAATCTCTCTCTCTTTCTCTCTCTTTTACTCTCAGAATTGTACGGTGTAATATTTGTTTTAAATTTATTTGTTTTATTTGTTTTGAAAATGTTTTGTTTTTTTGTCCTTGATGATTCATTGACCTCTCTGTCTATCAGGAGGCATGTCTGCAGGGTAACCTGATTGCGATCTGTCTGGAGCAACTCAACGACCCTCACCCTCTCCTGAGGCAGTGGGTGGCAATCTGTCTGGGCAGAATCTGGCAGAACTTCGATTCTGCACGCTGGTGTGGAGTTCGAGATAGTGCCCATGAGAAGCTCTACAGTCTCCTGTCTGATCCCATACCAGAGGTTCTGAAAGTTGGCCAGACTAATATTTTCTACTATTAGACAATCTAGTAGTAGTTTTCTAGTAAATATATTAGGGGTTTAAGAATATATTGTGCCACAATATATCACAATACAAAAATGTATCAATATGTAGGCTATCGTGGATAGTGACAATATTTATTGTGTATAGTTCACCCAAAATGAAAATTTCTGTGTGAGGAAAAAAAATCTAGTTTTCAGAGTTTTAGTGTCAGTACTACATTAAACTACTATATGTAATGTTGAATATAATGTATAATAATGCAATGGGGGAATATTTGTGGGTCCTGATAATGCCAAATGTCTTATGTTACCAGTAAAAAGTGGCCTACATTATTTTAAATATATCTAGTCAGTGACAGAGTGCAAGCATATTCGTCTAAAATAATTCTGTATTTTCAGTTTTTTTTATTCTGGTGTCACCATTGTCCTGTGCATTGGGTTACCAGCACCATGTCCAAGCCTATTCATTTAAACACCCAATGTAATACCAAATTTAGAATTTTAATCAACAGTACATTTTCTGTTAACCTTTTATCATACAGTATGTCTTGGAGTATTGCAATAATATCGTATTGTGAGTTTAGTATCGTGATATGTATCGAAACGTGACATCCCTAATATATATGGTTTACCTTTACAGTGCCCTGCAAATTCAGATCCTTAACCAGGACCATTACTCTGCTATAATGCATTACAAACCTTACATTGATTTCTTGGTTTCTCTGTTTTTCTGTTATTTTTAGCCCAGGTCTATTCCTTTCCAAACTATGTATCTTTAAATATGGTCAAAAACAGTTTTGCCTTGTTACTATAGAAGTACCATATTATAAGCACCATAACCCTAACCATGACTGTTGTGTGGTTCATGAATGTATTCTGTTGTCTCGTTGGCAGGTACGGTGTGCAGCTGTGTTTGCGTTGGGTACATTTGTGGGGAATTCTGCTGAGAGAACAGATCATTCTACCACCATTGATCATAATGTTGCCATGATGCTAGCACAACTCATTAATGATGGAAGTCCCATTGTGAGGAAGGCAAGTTTATTGGAATTTCATTACGGGCATTTTTCATCAGCATCAGATTCATTATCATTTTCTTAAGTCTGCTCTAATGCTGAGAACTGTGCATTTTAGAACTGAGGCTTGTTATGAATCATGAATATCTCAGAGTGATTGACAGTAACACTTTCTACTTCCATTTTTTTGTCCAAACGTGCTGTCAAGTCAGTACATCATTTCTTGCCATTAGCATGTATTGTCAAGCATGTGTTTAGAGTACATGAGAGACAAAATTTTCTTACAGATCCTAGTGTAAATTGTACATACAACTATTTTACATTTTAAGACTGTAACCACAGTACACATACTGTAGGATATTGCAGAACAAAGTACAATATACACAGTATACATAATACACAGATACTGTAACAGTGACGCTGGACAAGCTATGAGACACAATACAGACAGTGTACACAGTACACGTAGTACATTGGGGGACAATTACAACACTAATACAACAATATTGGTGTGATGACAGTATGACATCAATGTGACTAGGATTGCTGAGTGCCATGATGGTGTTGAGAATAGATAGGTTTTTGGAAATTGTATGCAGTTTTAGCAAGTCTATGGAATTATTGCAGTTGTTAAACAATCCTTGAGAAAGTGACGTGCTGGCTACTGAAGTCAAAAACAAAGCAGGTGGTGAGTGATGATATCTGAAACCTTGTCCAGCCTCACAATGGCAGAGGTCAAGGGAGTCTTACATACTGGGGGAAGATGCTCTTGTGGAGTCTGGATGGCCAGTATCTATTTCTAATCAGCAATGACTGCAAAGAAAATGTCCTATTGTCGGCCTTGTAGTAGATGCTTGAGTTCTTGGATTGTTGGGACAAAGGTTCCAGTACACACAATACTGTAAATATGTTCATTCTTTGTCAATGTTTATTCTGACTAAACCTTGGTGTATTATTTATTTTTTTAAATGTTAATATGTGTCTTGTTATATGTATATGTGTGTGCTGGAAGCTTCAATGCCAAGGTAAATTCCTTATAGGAATGAAAGCAATAAAACTATTTCTGATTCTAATTTTGGTAATGTTCTCCGCTGTCCTTACTGTCTGCTTTAAGGATTTGAAATGGGTAGCTTTACATTTCTCAGAGTTTGGTCAGAACATTCTCTTGGTGCCCCAGTTGAAGGGGTGGAGGTATTATGGAGGTAATGTTAAGGATCCCGGTACAGTCCTCTGTGAGTACCAAATTGAGTTCTCTTTCACTACGTATTGGGCCTGTATGGTCCAAAAGACATCACACAGTCTGTGTGTTTTAAGGGTTAGTTCACTAAATGAATTTCTTCTGTGGAACATAAAAGAAGATTTTTTGAGATTTTTTGATCGCTCACCCCTAGGAACTTGTCACAGTGTCTACTATTGAGCTATCATGACCAGTAGGGGGTGGTTGGCATGGGACCTTCTGAAATCTAGGATTACTTTTTTATTTATTTTGGACACCTCCAGCCACTCCACCTCCGTCCTGTGCACTGATTCATAATTTTTGTTGATTTAGCCTACCCTGGAAATCCAGAGCTCTCGCGAGAGCACAAATTGAATTTGCTCAGCAAGTTACTCGGGCATCAAGTAATGATGCTCATTTAATATGCCCTTGTATCCAAGCTGCACCAATAACATCGGATTATCTGATATAGGCGGGCCAGAGGCGAGCTAAACAGATGACGACAGTGCTGTGACGTCGAAGTCATTAGTAAACATTGCAAGATGGCTGGCTATGGATGAACACCAATTGTTTGAAACGGCTTTGGCCGCTACAATGAACGAGTTAGACTTGGCTTTTTATCTAAAACAGAAGACAGCGCTCAAATCGTCCTTTGCAAGAAGGACGTTTTTGCTGTTTTGCCGACCGGATACGGCAAGAGTCTAATCTACCAGTTAGCTCCGCTGGTACTGTAGCTAAGTGTATGGGGCTTATAGTTGTGATTGGTCATAGTGTTAACCAATTGCGTGCAGTGAGATTTTCAAATGCATGCTTGGTGCCGCCCCTCGAGCTGGGCGATTTTCATCACTCTATGCCAGACCCTTAATCTTTCAGATTTGGATCTGGATTTCCAGGCTAGATTAAGCCTACAACGGTCGTGTTATGTGCAAACTTGATGATGTAATTACATCTATGCTTGGCAGCACAGTCCAGAATGAGCAAAATGAACAGAAGTGGACCGAGCACACAGACCTGGGGGATGCTGATGCTTAGCCTGATTGTGCTGAAGGTTTTGTAGGCAATCCAAACCTTCTGTGGTCTCTTTATTATATAGTCCACACTAAAAGGTATTTAGGGCCAGCTTTACAATCTGCTTTTGAGAAATGACTGTGTTCAGTGTTGAGCTAAAATGAACAGAATTCTCAAATAGGAGTATTTGTTTTCCTGGCAAGGTACAATCAGGTGAAGGGCAGAGGATATGGTATCTTCTATAGATTAGTTGAGGAGGTATAAAAACTATAGGGAGTTGAATATGGAGGAAAACCTTGGAGTCCTATTTACAAGTTCATAATTTTGTTTATGGGGTCTACTAGAATACGTCACCTAATGTAAAAATAATATTTTTCTTATAATGTATATTGTTGCAGCACTTGTTTTCACTCTCTGCCTTAACACTCTGTATTAGTTTTTTATTTTATTTTATTTTTTTAAACCTGCTTTCCAAAAAGCATTGTCTGCTCTGATTGGTCAGCCCGCCCCAGTCTGTGGTGATTGGTCTACCGTTTAGAGCATACATCGGTAACGCCCTTTACCATAACTGGCAAGTATCAGCTCTGGAGGCTTCCTGAGGCACTGTAAACACCACTACATAAATATGGCCTCAGTTCGGGCCAGAGTCCGATAATGACTCCACTATTAACTCACTACATTTTAACCACTGTTTCCCAAGTTCAACCGCCTTAGGGAGTAGTGGGTGTTTTAGATTCAGGTTGGAAAAAATAGTATCTCTTGGACATGTTGACAACACAATACTAATGCAACTCAACCAGGCCTCGCACCCTTTGTTGCATATGCCTTGGGAGGAAATTAATGAAATGAGGGATATTGTGATGTGTACGTTCCCAGAAGAAAACCAAAGACTACTAACTAGTAATTTACTAGTAACCAGTAATTTAAAGTCCCCTGAAGTGGAAATCAAGTTTTTAATGTTGTTTATATAATATCCTTTAAGACAAACCATGCGCAAATTCATAAGTCAACACCATTATTGAGAATTTTCTCCTTAAAAAGGTGAAACAAAGACAGTCTCAGAAACTCGGTCTGAAATCACTCTTGTTCTCTACATCACAAATATGTTGTAACCAATCCTGTTAATGTACTGGGCGGGCTTTAGCATATCATTAACTATGCTTTGAAGTAGGAGAGTTTCAAGAGAAGCCAGGTTATCCTGCTATATTTTTCTGTTGATATGAAAAATTTGGTACATTTAGCAATATAGCGGGTTAATTATGCATTTGATGTATATTACCATGTTATAATGAACTATGTCTTTCTACACTGACATTTTATGTTGTTCAAAGTGTGTCTAATGATACAGATTTTTAGAAGGCAGACTAAGATGGTAAGCGGGAACATGGTTTGTGTAACATTAACAACACATTAGCAGTTTGATAACGTAGTCAAGCAAAATGCTAATCATATTAATTAACATTTTGTGTCCAACGTTGTAGAGAGTGATACATAAAACGCATTACTGTTCTGATACATCAACTTGTAGACGCCCCTGTATAATTCACTCTTCCCCTTCTTCTGAATAAGTTTCTTGTTCAAACATATATGGCTGAATTAAACCAGTATTTCCACTTGTCATTGTGCAGAGTTTACTACAGTAAAGTTGACCAAGTGGATCAGGTAGTTCGAGCTTTTGTGATTAAGTGGAGATGGGGCTAATTTGCATATTAATGGATCAGCGTATAGTAAATAAGCAAGGGTGTAGAGTTACATTCAAGCTATGTATGCTAACATTCTACAATCTCAACTAATCAAATGTGTTTCTGTTTTAAGCCACGTTCCGTTATTCAGTTTTTTTTGTTTGTTTTTTTTTGCCTGTTTTGTTGAAAGGGATAGTTCACCTAAAAATGAAAGCTTTTGTCTTCATTTACTCACCCTCATATTGTTTCAAACCCATAAGAATAACAATCATCTTCAAACAACATAAATAATTTTTGATGAAAGCTGAGACATTTCTGTCCATTCATTTAATGTCCAGGCAACCAAAACTTTGATGCTTCAGAATGTTAAGACATTGTAAACGTGTAATCCATATGAATCAAGAGGTTTAATCCAGTTATTCTGTAGAAACATAATCGCTTTATATAAAGTGATTTATTTTAGGCTTTTTATTTACATATAACATAATATTGCATACAAGCATACATATAGCACGTATATGTCAGATGCCCTGTATTGACTGTATTAGCAGTGTTGATTTATGTTTACCTACAGTGACTCTTGTATTGTCGTAGTTGGCTTGAAATACTTTTCAGCTGACTGTCCAACTAACTAATGATTTTTACATTGGAAATTAATCAAAGCTGAATTTACTTTATCTGGACAATGACTTTCGTCTAGAGCTGCTGTATAGCCAAAACAAACTTTGTTGCATTAATTTCCTGTTATCACTGTAAAGCTGCTTTGAAACAATCTGTATTATAAAAAGCGCTATATAAATAAAGGTGACTTGACTTGACTTCATTAGACATGTCCTGCTGTGTGATATGCTAAAGTCTAAAACTATTTTTAAAATATTTTTTTGGTAATTATTTTATAATCATACACGTCATATTAAGTGAACCACTACTGCACTACCTTTCTATGAAGAGTTTGGGAGAGCAAAATTAAAATGATTAGTCACCTGTAGTGACCCTTTTTGCTGTGACGCTTGCCTAACTGGCCCATGTTGATCTATATTGACTCTTGATTATCTGTATTGGTGTCTGGATTATCTGGTAATCTGGATTATCTGTCATGCTGACCTATAGTGACTTTTTCATGATGATCTGTTTACTTTCAGTAACTTTTGTTCACCTGTATTTTGTCATGTTTAGGAGCTGGTTGTTGCTCTTAGTCACCTAGTGGTGCAGTATGAGAGTAATTTCTGTACTGTGGCTCTGCAATTCATGGAGGAAGAGAAAAACTATGCTGTGGCTTCACCTGCAAATTCTACAGGTAATTATTTATAAACTGTTTTGGATTTATTGGTTTTCTCAGTGATTTATAGAATTAAGTTTTCCTAATGGAATACTAACATACTAAATGTATACTGCTCAGTATACTAAATATATGCCACATTTTAAATTAAGGGATACTATATTGTCACATTAAAATGATGTTTAAGTCAAAGAGTAGATGTTAAAATTTGTGGTTGATATTGATACTTGTTCATTCAACACATTGGTATTAGAATTTCAAGTGTGCATTTTGCCAAATATAATAGTTGGGCAGATATTCCATACATACAGAAAATGTACATACTGTGCACTTACGTAATGCATAATTAGTAGTATGCTGTTCTAAACATAGTCATGGTCCATTGTTTATCCGTTATGTCCGGCTGCCACTGACCTTTGACTTTTTTTTGTTTATGTAGAGACAGGGAACCTTACCCCAGGCAGGGACAGTCCTGCCATCCCTCGTTTACGATCAGTGAACTCCTACACAAACCTCAGAGCTGCCACCACCTCTCGAACCCTCAATAAGAGCCTTCAAAACCTCAACCTCAATGAGGAGGGTGGGTCAAACTCCACTCTATAACACTAAGCCTGAATTAACTTTATTCTCAGCTAGAAGTCAGCAGGTATAATGTTGAAAAGGAAAAATTATATATATATATTTTTTTTTTTAAATACTATATTGAAAAGTTTTCAATTCATTTTTCAATTACATTCATAACACTTGGTTCAAAGTCAAAGTGATTGCTTAAAACATGGTGCATTAAAGTGCCTAATTAAAAGTGTAATAAGCCAGGAAAGAGAGCTTAGTTCAGTAATTGCAAACTATTTGATGCTGTCTTCTCTGAGACATGGAACTCGGACAAGAAAAGGATACTTTGAGCTCAGGTGCACACCTAAAAGGTCAAATGCTCAAGCTCTTTAAAGTCTGGTGTTTTCTGATTGGATATCTGTGGCAGGCAGGACGGGGCCGAGAGCCATGGGAACGGAGCAATTGCTAATGAGTGTCACCTGTGTGCCACAGTGGTCTTGAGTCTCACGGAGGAGCTTCAGAAGGATAAAAGGAGACGAGAGCGGACCAGGCCTGGACTTTTTGCCAGTGTTTTGTTTTCATTTAAGTGGCAGTCGTCCATGAGGAGCTGCCGTTTTGCTTTTGTTTTGTTTTTTGTTTATTTTGTATATAAAAGTTAAGTTGAACGTTTGCCGGTTCCCACCTCCTTTGTGCTGCCCAATCTCCTCAGACCTGCAATCCTCCTCAGCAGCAAGTGCTGTCCAACAGCGTGTACCTCCTTCCTCCTGGGTTTCAGCACCAATGTAACAAGCAGAGATGCACCGATATGAAATTTCTCAGCTGATACCGATGGCCGATTATTCAGAATGATATCGGCTGATACCAATAGTTTATTTTTTGTTATGGATAAAAAATCTCTCCCAAATAATACTGCAAACTATACAGAGAACCCCTTTCATTTGGTACACTATAATATTAGAGGTTAAAATTAACAACAGAGATATTATATTCAACTGCTATTTATTTCCAGATATAATATTACACTCAAATAAAAGCTGAAATGTTTGTATACAACTCAGTTACACATGTAAGGTAGTTTTCATAAGCACTTGTCTTCATGGCAAATTTATTCAAACATACATAATTAACAGTAAATAAGCTCCTCTCTAGGTTTTTTTTTTATTATTTTTTTATTTTTTTTATAAAGCTAACTAACAAACAGATGACTTTCCTGAGGTAAATGCAACCTTAAGTGATATTGTTCACAAGCTTGACATCTTTCCACGGTTGAAACAGTTACACATGTAAGGTAGTTTTCATAAGCACTTGTCTTCATGGCAAATTTATTCAAACATACATAATTAACAGTAAATAAGCTCCTCTCTAGGTTTTTTTTTTATTATTTTTTTATTTTTTTTATAAAGCTAACTAACAAACAGATGACTTTCCTGAGGTAAATGCAACCTTAAGTGATATTGTTCACAAGCTTGACATCTTTCCACGGTTGAAACACTGATTGAGTGATTACATGAGACATGATATGGATTTAAGTTGTTCTGTAACTTTCAACTTACCTTCTAATATTCATGCATGCTTTTCTAGATATAATTTGTATTAAAGTGGAAGAATAGACTCGCACGCCGTGCTGCTGCTTGAACTGAGGCACTACGGTGATCTGTCACGTCACATTTAAGAGCGTCAAAACGCCATTTATTGTTTGAATTTCGTGATAAAATGGACAGAATTTGAAAGATGACACTTTGTTTCTTTTTAGAAGTAACAAAGCACAGAGCTAATTGCGATTATTGAGTGAGAGGCGCTCTACAAATAATGCTTAGTATGGGGAAAACTGCAGATCTGGCAACCCTGGCTTGAACTATGGGTGATTCATAGGGCCAAATAGAGCCTGCTTTTATGTAGCTGTTTTTAGCTTTTAATGCGTTATTGTCGCATTAACTTACCTTAGCTAACTCAACACAAGATATTTTCTTCACACACAGTGTGAGTTGCAGTCGGTCATCACACCCTTTTGATTGACAGCATATAATCGTCACTGATCATCGGCTGTTTTTAAACAATTGTCCGATGGCGATGAAAATAATTGATTTTATCGGCCGATACCGATTGTTGGCCGATACATCAGTGCATCTCTGGTAATAAGGTTTAAAGGCTCAGGGAAGGAGGAGGCGGGAATCGGTGAATGTACAACGTACGTTTTAATTACAAAATAAACAAATAACAAAACAAAACAAAAGAAAATTAAAACAAAACACCCACATAAAGTCCAGGCCTGGTCCTCTCTCACTGTCATCACTCCTCCTTTTATTCTTCTGGAGCTCACTCTGTTCCCATGGCTCTTGAACCCGCCCTGCTTGCCACAATATCGCTCCTCTGTGATGTTTTCGTTATAGTTGTGGTGTGGACTCTGATCATCTTTTTTATTTAGAACAATTTGTAGAACAATATCTTTATCATCCTTGGCGTGAATGGGCCTTTAGTGAGTATTGATGTAAATACAGTCGATTATACCTTTATGATGAAAATTGTCTTAAATCATAATTAATTCTTTCATTTACTCACCCTCATTCTGGTCTAATTTCCTACCTGAATCCTTATTTCATTTGTCTTTATTATATTGCCTGAAATTAGCTTATTTGTACTTGTCTTCAACACAAGGACTTTCTTTAGGACATTTTACTTACATAGGTAGCTTAGTAGTGGTATTGAAATTGGTATCAAAAATTCAAAGAAATTTCACTGATATTTAAAAACGTGATACTTTAAAAAGCTTATTTCCAGCCAAAAAGAACTACAGTACTGTGCAAAAGTCTTAGGCACGCTAGTATTTTCACACACACATTATATTAACGTGAAAATATTAACATGCCTAGGACTTTAGCACAGTACTGAATATTGTGATATATATTGTTAAAATACTCATATTTTTATATAATATTATGGTCATATCGCTCATCTATATTCCCAACCATGCTTGTTTTTATATGTGTTTTAGGTGGTCCAGCAGCATTCTCTCCAGGGAACCTGAGCACCAGTAGCAGTGCCAGCAGTACTCTGGGCAGCCCTGATAATGATGAATACCTACTCTCCTTTGAAACCATCGACAAGATGAGGAGAGTCAGCTCATACTCTTCCTTAAATTCTCTTATTGGTGAGATTCCCTGTTTCAGCAACAGCCATAGACTAGACCTTCATCGGATTCCTTTGAAAATGAATGTTGAGATGTGTACGAAATTAGTTCTACACACAAGATATTTATTTAAAATCTGACAAATGTCTTGAAGTAAAACATTGCACAATGCTTTAATGTTAAGCTTGCTATAAGCAGAATAATTCAATGGCCCGTGGTCAGTTATTCCATCAGGGTGATACAAGACCTGATCCTGATCACCCTTTCAGGATTTAATTTGTGATAACCAGCTGGATGTACAATATCCCGCTTATTATGCAACTACTTGCAACATAAGTAAATAACTGCAAAATATTAATTTGAGCTGAGATATTTTATTAGTATGTGAAACTTCCTTGAAGAAAAACAGTTCCTAGCAAGCATTTTGTTGCAAAGATGAACAAACAAGTTCAAACTAGATTTAAGGGATTATGTTGTAGATTTACCACATGAAGAGACCTGTATGCTCAATGAAGACCAGGAAAGAAGCTAGCTTAAGATATTGAAACACTAATACTTATAGTCAAATGGATAATCCTGCAAGCACAATTAGATAAAACTTAGGCAATATTGTTTCCCTTCAAGGCTAAGTTTTGGCAGGACTTAACTGGAACAGAACAGGAAAGCTACATCCACACAGGGCACAGAGCACTGATACAAACGTCTATACATGATTCACTGTCAAAGTTAGAAAGGAAAAATCTCAACGCAAAAGAAAAGGAACTAAGTAAAACAAAGAAAAGTAAAATAAGTGAGACGAGAGTAGTTAGGTGACTTGCATGACGTTGTTTGGTTTTAACCTCCGTCTTAACCCATTTTACCAGTCTTAAGCTGTAGTCTTAACCAAATGCTTTGTTCGTATCCTGAGTTTTTAAACTCAGATGTTTGTCCAACCCTTAGAGTAGTTCTGACCAATTAGATGTTGTCTTTAGTTTGGGACATAACTGTTTCGCCTCCTCTCACATAAATTACCTCTTATCTTATTAGTCACATGGTCTCTTAATTTTCCTGCACTAGCAGCGTATGATTTAGACCTAAATTTTATAATGAGAGTACAATACGTTTTAGCCTACATGGATTTGATTTATACCATAATTTAAGAAATAGAAAATCCTGATACCAAGCACACCATAATTCCTATGAACTATTAATTAGTTATTAAAAAGGGCATCAACAATGAGTGATTACAACATGATAGTCTAATGTGTGGGTTACAGACATTATGTAGAATTACTACTGTATGCAATGTAATGATGTTTGATTATAAATCGAACTAGCATTGTTTTGGAATGATCTGATTCATTTTGATCTGTAAAGGCAGTCTCTGATTTTAGAGAGGATTTGAGTCCTGCTGTTTAAAGGAGAGGTCAAACAGAGGTCTGACCAATAAGAATCAAGTATTTAAGAGAGTGATTTAATAATTGTGATTTAAATATTCAACCACTTGACAACCCGAATAAATATACATAAAGCCAAAACAAACAGAACATCCAAACAGAACTAACAAAGTAAATGTCAAAGAAACAGCATCATAATAGACTCAATTTAAAACATGCTGGTTATTGTAAATATTCCAAGATGTAAATTGTCCATCCATATGAACATATCACATAATTTTTCAGTTATAATCAAATGATTGACAGTTAATTTAGACCCATTTTATTTGTCTGTAAGATAAGCTGGTTAGCCAGTATGACAAACCAGTTTTATAAAACTTCTAATCTATGATTTATTAATTTCACTATAATCTTGACCTGATGGCTAATGGAAGATATGACAAAAACAGACTAACTGCAGTGAGAGGTTGCAAATGAATTGATGACTGAATTTAATTCATTTTTATTTGAACTCTTACAGTTCTCACATGTACTGAACTAAACTGAATTGAATCCTGTTCCACACAAGCTTGGTACGTTCCCCTTCTCTGAGAATTTAGAAGATAGTCAATCCTTGTTCATATATGGCCTCTGCGGATAAATGGTTAAATCAAGAGAACAGAAAACTAAAAATCCCTCCGCAGCAGAATTTTACTCATTTATTTTAGTGCTATTTCAACATATAGATCCTCTAAATGTAAATAATTAAGTCGCAATCAAACCTGCTGTAAAAGAAAAAATCTGCTCTTTTTTTCCTCTCTCACTCTTTATTATCTGACATTTATTTTTTGCTCTGGTCAGCCCCTTCAGATATTTAAAATTGTTACTTTTATCATTGTGAGGCCAGATTGAGGCTTTGTTCCAACATTCAAGCTGTTATTATATCTGATTCCATTATATTTCAATCCATTTCATTTGTTTCTGTCTCATTCAATCGTTACCTTTTTTTGGCTCACCATTGGTTTTTCTGTATTCAGCCACACATGCATCCTTTATCATTTTCGTCACCCTTTCACTCCACTGAGTTGCATCAGTGCAGTCCACACCAGCACCTTACAAAACCTCTTCATTTTATCTTTATCCTCTGACCTCCCGTCAACCCATCCTTTCCTTATATTCTCCTTTTCCTCTTCTTAGTTTTATTTTATTTTATATAATCTGTGACTAATGCATTTCAAGTATGAAGTCCTTACTCAACCTCCAGAAGTGACTGTGCTTTGCATACATAAATCAGTAGCCAGGCAATGCAGAAACATGAGTGCTAGCACAGCAGAGTCTGGGGTTCGAAGCACCTTCCAGTTAACATGGATGCTTGGATTCAGGTTTTGTTTTGTTTTGTTTTGTTTTGTTTTGTTTTTATAGCAGGTGTTGTGCTTGAAGTGAAGTTGCAGAATATATCATAATGTATAAAGGTAAAATAATTTAACTAAGAGTGTCATTCAGTAGATAGAAATCACAGTAGATAGAAAAAATCAGTTCTGGACAAGATATGGAAATATCTATAGGTAATGTAATATAAATATTCTGCTCTAAAATGTTTCTTTGAATAGATGTTAATAGATATTCATCAGTTAGATATTGTTTTCTTAATGGAGACATTTAGTACAATGAAAATGTTAAATGTATTCTTCTCTAGGATTAATATATGGCATCAAATCTCTACAAAATTATTTTTATAAAGAATAATAGCAATCATGAACGAATGGACAAGTCATGAAAAAAGGATGACATTTTCTGCCAAAACCTGATGCAAATCTGATGCAACAATACATTGACAATTGTCAACATTTGTCATCCTAAAAAAAAAAGTTTTTTTTTTTTTTTTTTCTGTGCAAATATCAATTTAATTGTAACTATTTTAATTAATCAGTATATCATGTAGTTCATTAGATTATGAAGCGATTATAAATGTTTAAGCGATTGAAAGCCTTAATTACAGCTAGCTTATGGTCAGTAGAATGCTTGTTTTTTTGTTTTGTTTTTGCTCTAATACACATTTATCCAGTGCTGATGCATGGAAAGTGAGCTAGAGCTTTTAGCGTTCTCTGGAGTAGTATGTTTAGCACTGGAATAATATCATAATATACTATGATATGCATAATCTGCTATGGTTAGGATAATGTTTTGTCAGTGTTATAAACCTCTAACTTCATTATTGGGTCCATTTCTTAGTGTGTTTTGAAACTGTGTCAGGTTGCGACAGCACACCACTGCAGTCTTGCTGAATATTTCATGCCCCTCTGTTGAAAATTATGGCTCTGTTTACATCGGCAAATAAAAATAAAGGAGTGTGCCAGAGCCCCGCCCCATCCCGTATTATACTCTCACTTTCTCCACTGGTGACTATTTGATGGTTGTTGAATTCTCTTAGCTGCAAATTTTTTTAAATTTGTTTTGTTTTTGATTTATTGAAAATTACTACTAATTTCAGTTAAAATTGCTTAAGATCAGCATTTAGAGTGATGGATCATTCAGATCATTGAACATCTGCTTTCCGTACCAGCTGTTATTGTGTGGATAAAGATAAGTGCAAGAGGAGAGAGTGATGTGGAGGAGGTGTCCCTAGAGACTGTGTTCATGAAGCGCTTTGGATTTTGCATGCGTTAGTATGGCAGACACACTGTGCATTCCAATGATGAGGGGCTCCACACTCACACAGCACCACAGGGAAAGCAGAAAGTCTTTCTGCATCACAAATACGTTCAGCTGCCTGATGGTCTCTTGACGTTCACACACACACTTCTTCACGCGCTCCAGCACAGGTATACTCATCCGGCCGATAGGATAGTTAGCATACATGCACACATTACAGATGTGCCCTGTCTCATAATGAGGTGAGGATGGCACCTCTACGTAATTTAAGGAATGTGTATTTTGATCACCGGAGTGGTGCAGAGCAGGAATGAACTAGTGACTGACACTAATGACATGCTGCAGGCGATGATAGAATGAAAATGCATGAGAATTGAGAGAAAAAAACAAAACACAAAAGTCTTATAATGTCATCTGCGGTTGCTGGTTAACTCTAGGGACAGGAGAGAAAATGTCAGATTGAAATCAACGTTTTCCCACAGCTGTTTCCTGCTTCTGAAATTACATAATTTCTAGACCAGGCAATAACATCAGGATAATGGCTATGACAGCTTCTAATGAAAGATGGATGAGATCTGCCGATTACTTTTGTGTAAATCAATAATTCTCTTTTTATTGGTACAGGGAGGTTGAAGTAATTAATGGCCTTAATGACTGTACAGGATATTCAGTTTTATCTGTTTCTTATACTAAATTAACAAAACCATAAACAACTTTAACTGTCCTGTATAAACTGGTGTGAGTGAATAATAGAGAATGTCTTCAGTGTTTGTTAATTCTCAGCAAAATTTGGATTGGAATTGCTGTAATAGTGCCATAATATTGCTGATTTATGATTTTTGATTTATGAAGTCATAATACCCTGGTATTCTTTTAATATTGAAATGTTAATCGTTCAGTACCATGAATTCAAAATACCACTGTATTTTCATTAAATAGCATCACTGTACCATGCTGCAGCGGCAGTACTTTTTTGTAAGGAATATCCCAGGGAAGATCTGAGTTTCAGTTTAACTCTCTTTAGTTGTTTCTACACAAATTCTCATTAAATGCACCAATTAAATAATTTCCTTAATTTAAAATGAAACTAACAAAATGTTTTCTCTTTTCAGGAGTGTCTTTTAACAGTGTATATACTCAGATTTGGAGGGTGTTACTGCATCTAGCAGCTGATCCATTTCCAGACGTCTCTGATCTAGCCATGAAGGTTCTCAACAGCATCGCATACAAGGTACAGACAGTCCTGGGATCCTCATTACACCTGCCCCATTTTACTGTGCTTACTAGGGCTTGACATTAAGACATGGAAAATGTGGGTGGATTTCAGCAGTGGCATCCTACTAGCCACTTTGGCGGGTTACGCATTCACTCCTACTAGCCACTTTGGCGGGGTGAATTTTATAGGCTATATAATATACATTTTCAATTGTAGTCTTTTAAAAAAGGCATCTAAAATAACAACCTAAGTGCAATGTAGTGTTGTCAAAAATATAAATTCTTCAATATAAATATCGGTACTGAAATATCTGAAACTCTTCCAATACTAATTTTCCTCAGAATAGACACACAATACCAACTCTCTCTACTCTTCGACAGTGAGTTGACACACAAACTGCCTCCCCTCACTCACTCGTTTCATTTGTTCAGGATGAATATTGTTGGTGTTACAGGGCTTGAATTTCAGAGTGAGATTGCACGTATTGCGCAGAATTTTACTCATTCCCTCAGATTTTGTGCTTACACCCAAAGTGTGTGCACATAAAGCCACCTCTCAGTACTAAATTGAGTTATTTTTCACTGCTTCTCGACCTTAAACAGTCAAATACACACAAAATAATGTCAAAATGCCAAGAATATTTATTGGCGAGTATTCACGTAGACACAGACAGTTATATCTTAGGTGAACATAAGTAGAGAAAGTCAAGTCACCTTTGTTTATATAGTGCTTTTTACAATGCAGATTGTTTCAAAGCAGCAGTGTTGATTGATTTTCATTGTAAAAATCATATATTTAGTGTTGTTTTATTTGCTTTTATTTGTTTCGGTCCAGAACATTTTGTGCTGTATTGTATTGTAAGTATTCGAGAATAAAACATTGTCAGTGTCAAGTTTTTCTGTTTGGCCGATATGTCGGAAGCGGGACTTTTATTTTGATGGCACTGAGAACACCAGCCCCTGAGCACACAATGCTCCCATTCACTGTCTTCATTAGTTTGCCATCTCTGTTTAACAGTTTTGTCTAATACGTACAGTATTGAAGCTTGTTTCTGCCACAGAGTAAAGAAACTAAAAAGGTAACTGCTACTTTTTATGGCACAATTCTGACTTTGTCTCAATTGTGAGTTTACATCTCACAATTGTGACATTTGTTCTCAGAATTGTATGATATAAACGCGCAATTGTGAGTTATAAAGTCAAAATTGTGTGATACAAACTCGCAATTGCTTTTTATAAAGTCAGAATTGCTGGATATAAAAGTTTGATGGGTTTTTTTTTGCGATTGCAAATGTATCCTGCACTTCTGACTTCTTTTCTCAAACTCCAGACCTTTCGCCTTTGACTACGCTTTTAAGAGGATGCCGCATTCACTTGCTTCTCTCCTTCCGCCGTGGCAGAAACACAATGTCCATCAAGGTCGAACGCACGATTCATCTTCGGCTTTGGCCAGAGCCAGGATCCCGAGTTGTTCAGGAAACTGCACTCGGCCACAGATCTGGTGCTCATAAGGCTGACCCAACCAGAGATGAGGGCCTCTGAGAAAAAGGGCTGCAGCTCCTCCAGCACGTTCAAGATCCTCCTCCGCTAAACATTCATCTAAGCGCCAGGACAGATTGCCCGCTGCAATCTCCTCTGGCTCGAGGATGGACCCAGAAACAGCTGTGAGGCCCAAGTCCAGGCAGTACAAGTACCCCAAGAGACAAGGACCTCACCCAAGTAATCCTGTGCCTGAGCTTCAGCCGCGTTCCTGATGGGAATGGTCAAATGAACAGACCGTCACACAACTTGGACAGTGAGCTGCCAAGCAAGAGGGTTCGCCTTGCTGTGTTGCACCCATCTGTTCCCTTGCCGGTTGCAGGCTACAGTAGCCTGCGAGGCGTAATCCCTGTTCATTCTCTCATTCCCAGCACGAGTGTTCCCCAGGTGCACTGTGGTGGTCTAGCTCATGCAGGGACTGTCAGTGTCTCCCCTTAAAAGAAAACTGCGCCCTGTTTCCAGGCAGCGAGCCGCTTGAGATACATTCCAAGTTGCGTGCACTTCCAGTGGTGTCAGAATGGGTAGGGAACACAATCACAAACGGTTATACAGTTCAGTTTGCATGCAGACCACCCCACCGGCGGATTACTTACAGCAGTTTGTCTAGTTGGACACAAGACTGTTTTAAGTGGGTCGCGGACTGTTGTCACTTCTGTCAGATGCAGTTTAAGAGTGCCTGAGAAAAACGTGTTGCCTGATTCAGTATCTACAGTCAGATTAAATGTTGTCAGTACATATGTCTGTTTCATTATTCTAACGTTATTTTCTTAACTTGTTACGAAATAAAAAGTCTCTCACCTACAAGAATAACAAACTTTCCTGTCCTGTCAGTCATTGTGCTGATGCCCATGACACTCTTCAATTCTGTGCACAAATGTGGCAGAGCGCACTTTATTTTATAATTGATTAATTATAAATAAAGTGCAAAAGAAATTACGAGCATGCAACGTCGTAGTTATGTTATCAATTAGCAAGTAATGAAATTATCAAAAAGTACCAATAAATTATGTAACTGGTTCGTCGTGTTTTAGCTGGAAAGGATTTCAGGTATTTTGTCCATTCTATTCATCAGGATTAGTTTCCATATGTTGGAAATGGGAATTTTCAATTATTTAGCTATTTTCTTACAGCCACGTTCTATTTTGTGAAGCTCAACAATCTTTTGCTTCTCATCAGAACTATATTCTTTGGTTTTACTCATTGTGATGAATGATTAAGGGAATTTGGCCTTTGTGTTTCCTCATATTTGTACTCCTGTGAAACAAGAAGTCATAGCTAGACAATTTCATATTCCTAGTCACCCTGGTGTGCTAAAAAAAATTAATATTAATGAGAATATATTGCTGACACGACAATGCATGAGCATTTTGCGACGGCAGGCTGGCTTGCGGCACTTGGACGAGTGCAAAGTCAAAGTGGCACATAAACTGCCTAGAGCTGAAGGCAGTATCTTTTCTTCCTTCTATTCGTGAAGCTCTTGTTTGGGCAGACAACACAGTGTTTTTCTTCGTATATATCAATCACCAAGGGGGTATTCAATCTCACCCGCTTCAAAGGCAGGCAGAACGTTTCCTCTTGTGGGCGGACAGGAACCTCTTATCGATAAAAGCAGTCCATGTCCCCGGCCGTCTGAATTGCGGCCCAGATGTGCTGTCCAGGGGTGGGACAGTTCACGGAGAATGGAGGCTGCATCCTCAGACGGTCCAGGTAATTTTGAGCCTGTTTGGGGAAACGGAGGACGAATTGTTCGCCTTGGAGTAGAATGCGCATTGCCCGTTGTTCTTTTCACTGATGAGTACTCCCCTAGAAGGGGATGCGTTATCAAGCCGCTGACGCAAAATGGTCAAAATCATGCCACCGGTGCTGCACAAGATCAGGGAGGAATAGGAGACTGTGCTACTGGTCGTGCAGAACTGGCCAAACCAGCCATGGCTTCCAGAGCAAGTGGAACACCTGGTGGCTCCCCTGTTGCCAGTTCCATTACAGAGGTCTCAAGCGTTGGGTACTGACACCCCAGGCCAGAGGTATGGAACCTGCATGGCTGGCAGGTCAGTGAGATGGGCGGACATTGAATGTGCAACAAAGGGTCTTGGATTCGATTGCTGAAGCAAGAGCCCGGTCAACCAGATGCCTTTACACTCCGAAATGGAAAGTCTTTGTGTCCTGGGGTGTAAAGTGAGAAAATGAGGACCCATCAGCCTGCTCTGTGTCTGTCATTTTGTAATTTCTACAGGACTGTTGGGATAACGGGCACACACCATCCACTCTAAAGGTGTATGTGGCTGCCATTTCAGTTTTTCATTTGGCCATTGATTATTGCTCAGTAGGGAAGCACAATTTAGTAGCAGGGTTTCTCAGAGGAGCGAGACTGCTGCATCTTCCTCATCCTAACCTGGTACCCATCTAGGATTTGTCTCTGGTGCCACTTTTCAAACCTCTGCATGCAACGGTACTGAAAGTGCTCTCATTTAAGACTGCACTTTACTCGCTCTGGCATGTGTGAATTGAGTAGGTGATTTATATGCTCTGTCTATAGACACTGCTGGTTTGGAGTTTGGTAAAGATGACTAAATGGTCAGACTGACCACGGATATGTGTCCAAAGTTCTGTCTACATCATTTAGAGCATAACAGCAGTTATAACGCTGCAAGCGTTTGCTATTTGCTCCTCAGGAGGCTGCATCCTTTATGCCCCATTCGTGCTTTGCATGCTTATATGGACAGATGTAGCCATTTTAGGCTGACAGAGAAGCTGTTTGTCTGTTTCCGAATTTGCAGTTAAGGTCTGCCGCTTTCAAAACAACGCTTGTCTCACTGGATTGTAGAAGCTAACGCGTTAGCGTATGCTTCTAAAAATGAGACTTGTTCCATTGTAGTTCATGCTCACTCTACTAGGAGTATGGTTTCGTCATGGGCCTGGAATAAGTCAAGTCAAGTTTATTTATATAGCGCTTTTCACAATACAGATTGTATCAAAGCAGCTTCACAGTATTAAATTAAAATAATACATCAATGTTTGTTTCTAGAGGAAAACGTCCACGTTTGGTAATGCTGGTCAATAGTATTGTTGATTGATTAATTAAATTAAATATCCCCAAATATCCCCATAAATAAAGGGATGTCTATTCAGGACATTTGTTTGGCGCAGGTTGGTCTTCTCAGAACACCTTTGCTAGATTTTACAACCTTCAGATTCCCTATTTTGCACCTCATGTTTTGGTTGTGCAGAGGGATGTAAGCTGATTTGCTATTTGTTGTTTTCACAGCTGCCCACACCCTTCCCTGTGAACTGTGTGGTTTCAACTACGTCCGATACCAAGCTCTGATCTGATACACCGGTTTGGTCACTTTGATTGGAGTATTTATTCCTTGCCTTAGTTAAGTGCTCAAGTTATTCTCGGCCTTGGCATGTGCCTGTGTGTCGACGTATGCTTAGTGACAGAAGTCACTTGTTTGAAGTTTGTAACTTTGAGTTTATTACCCTTGAAGTCAGCTCCTCGCCCTGTTATAGGCTTGTCATTCTTGTCTTGTCGTCTTATTTATACAGCACTGTTAAAAATAACCAAAGGTTGACCAAAGTGCTTCATATAAAAATTCAAAAATAAGAACACATATTTGACCGATAAAACAAAAACATATAAAACACAAAATGTTACCATTATATGCTACTAACATTAAGTGAGCTTTCAGCAAATTCTTAAACATCTGCAAAGATTTGACAGACCTGATGGATAATGGCAGCTCATTCCACAGTCTCGGCCCTATTACTACAAAGGCTCGATCACCTTTATGTTGGTGATTTGTCCTTGGTACTACATGAACTTTTTGACTTTCTGAGCATATTGTTCTGGAGGGATTATACGGGATCAAAAGATTTGCTAAATATGATGGGGCATGGTTATTTAAAGATTTGTACACAAACAATGAAATGTTGTACCTAATTCTAAGATGGACAGGGAGCCATTTTAGAGAAGCTGATAAAGGGGTAATTGATTCGCGTTTCTATACCCTTTTTAAGAGCCTCACCCCACAACATTTTGCAACAATTGTTGTCGAGACAAAGATGCAGCGGTGATACCAGAATACAGAGAGTTACAGAAATCCAGATACAGAAATTACTCTTTCAGAATCTGCTTTTGATAAAAAAAGGTCCTTGATCTTAGTCTCCTTGACTAGCACATAACGTCCCCTAGAAATACAGGTTGAATGGCAGTAGGAGTCTTAAAAGTGATAGGCATATGATCAGAGAAATTAGTCTCTCAAACATTTACATTGTCAATTTGCAGATTATGAGTTAAGATCAGATCTAACGTGGCCTAGTTTGTGGGTAGATCTTTTTAGCCCATTGTAGCAAATCAAATGATTCAATCAAATAAAAAAATTCACTTGAAAACGTGTCATTTCCACAACAAATATGCGCATTAAAATTACCCAAGAATAAAAAGCGGTCATATTTTGTAGACATTTCACTCAAGAGATCAGAGAATTCAACAACAAAACTCTGAACAAAAACTTTTTTTTGTTCAGAGGCCTTTTTTTCGGAGGCCAATGCACTAAAGCGACCGTAACAGGGTTTGTAGCTGCGATTTCAAACCGTTATAGTTTGAAACTCTGCAGTGGTTCAGCCGAGAGTAACTGACATTGAAAGGCTTTTTTGTATATAGCTATTAGTCCTCCCCCACAACCCAACGGGCAAGTTGATGCATATATAGCCCTCAGGCAAAAGTTCAGATAGCGATGATGAGTCTCCTAACTTTAGCCAGGTATCCAATTTGAAGTCCAGTTCATTAGTCATAATAAATTCATTCAGAATAAATTTTTTGTTTACTAACAAATGGGCATTTGTCAGAGCTAGCTTTTTTGGTATTAAATCCTTAACAGGGGATTTCTCACGGTGAAAACAGTTGAGATTCCTAAGATCCACAGCTCTCTCCTGAAAGCGTGGTGGAATAAACCTTCGGGGAACCCCCAGAGAACTCGATAGAGTTCTCAACGGGTGGGGTCGGCCCGACAAACCCGACGGGACCCGCGGGTTCGGGTCGAAAATATAAGCAAATGACTCGGGTCGGGTCGGACCTCGGGCTTAATCTTTTCCGCTCAGTGAAAAAAAAACAAAAAAACATTTATTTATCATCGCTGCTGTTCACCATAAAGAAAGTCTGGCTGCTGCGTGCAACGTGCATCATGGAGAGGGGCGGGGGCAGACCTGACGCCGCTGCGTGCACGACTTTAGCCTGGAGAAGAAGTTGGAGTTGGTGAAACGTTAACTTGCCCCGCAGGTGAATTCACCGTCGCTACTACAGGAGTGGGAAAATCAGAGGTCTGGATAGTGTTTGGAGTGGTGCTGGATTCTGATGGAAATTGGGTACATGTCTGGGTACATGTTTGAGTTCTTTTTATTTATTATTGTGTGAAGATTTTTAAGGCATATTTATATAGCCTATTTATATATTTAAAGTTAACGTCGGGCCACGGGCCGGGTTCGGGCAGAAAATTCATGTTGATGTGTCGGGTTACATCGGGTCCGGGCTTTAAAAGCCACGGGCCGGGTCGGGTCGGGTTGTAATTTTCAGGCCCGTTGAGAACTCTAGAACTCGACACCACCGGTTGAATCCAGCCTCACAGACAACAGCCAGAGGCAGTGAAGAAATCACGCTTGTCGACTTATGAATAGATGTCAGCAGCATCTTTAATTTAACAGCGATGCCACCACAACATTATCTTTTCCAGTGTAATTAGTAGGGTTGTTCCGATTCCGATACTAGTATCGGAAATGCCGCCGATACCAATAAAAATTCTGGCATCGGTATCGGCGAGTACATCTACCCATGTACCGATCCGATACCATTTTATTAAAAAATACCTAGTTATGCACGCTAGCTTTGCTTAACGCTGCAAATCAGAGACCAATTCTTCTTCGCTGCTCTAAACAGTGGTTGCTTGTGGCAACAGCACATCTTCCTGTGTTGCCACAAGCAACCACTGTTTAGAGCAGCGAAGAAGAAATGAAAACGCATATTTTCAAATGTAGTCGCGCGGCAAGCGCATTATGTAACGTTAAGAGACGCTGGCGCCCAACATCAAATGGCAAATGTAATGAAAACGGAACAAAACTGCGCTACTCGTTATTTTGTGCTTCACGGACCATTAGACAGTTTGGAACGATCTAGATCAAGCTAAGTTACACTGTTACTACACAGCGCTAAGAGATCCAGTAAAGAAAGCCACAGAAGTAAAGAAATTTGAATTCGCCACAGAAGTAATAACATCGCTGCGAGATCTAGTGAAAAGCGAACATTCTCCGTTAATAACGGATCAAACAGCGCTGACGTGGAAACCAGAAACATTCTGCTTTCAAGTAACGTTACGTTGGTTTTATTTTGACATTATGAATAAAATTGCTGCCCTCAAATGTTAATCTGAAATAAAATAAACCTTTGCTTATAACTACTACAATATTACATTTCATTTTTTTTATAAGGAGCTGTTTATGTTTTCGAGTTCGAGTACGCTGTAGCTCCATCATTGCTCAAAGTAAAAAATGATCATACTTTATGATGTTAGTTTTAATAAAAAATGTAAATCAAGGACATTTCTTTTTGCTGTATTGAAAAGGTACTGAACCATGACACCAGTGTATCTTATCGAACCAAACCGTGAATTTTGTGGACCGTTATTATTCAAATATAATTTTTTAGATTCCTAGATTTATTTGTTGCACTTTTTTATACAGTTATATTGTTAAACTAAAATACCTTTTATAAAAAAATTATATCAATTCATACAGGACTAGTATGAATTGCAGCTGTATAGATACATACCCAGGTATCGGATTAGTACTCAGTATCGGCCGATACCCTGAGTCCAGGTATCGGATCGGTATCGGAAAGGAAAAAAGGGTATCGGAACATCTCTAGTAATTAGTTTCTTTGTTCTTTCTTTATCACTGTATGTAGGCGATCACTGTTTGTTTGTTTGTTTTTACTTAGGCTAGTAATAGTTTTATGTGATATTGGAAATGTTAACAAGAAATAACTATATCATGATATATATTGTTATCATGAAATAAAATGACTTTTTTGATTTTGATCATTTCGCCCAACCATGGTATATACTGTATCAAACTTCCATTATTACCTCAGTACTTTATTGTAAGAATTCAGAAGACTTGTATACATTAAGTCCACACATTTGCAGGCCTACATACTACATCTGAGACACCTGCTACTGTTAAACTTTACACATTCAGCCCTTTGTAATTGAGCAAATGCAATTAAAAAGAAACTGCTCTCAGTTGCCTAGTAATGTGAGCAGCAGCTCTGAGAGGCTGCCTTAATTTAAGAAGGCAATAACCACCGCTGACTTCTGTCTCTCAATATCAAGCCGTGTCAGTCCCCAGCTGAGGCTCCTCATCAATGGCCTATGGATCCCTACCCACATGTTGCACAGCGTTAGCACTTAATTCTCTACTAATGAATTAGCCTGAGCTGAAAGAGCACTACACTATTCTACTCACCAACTGTTCGTCTTCCATATGCTGCATTGTGCCAGTGTATCAGATAAAACTAGTGACACCACTAACTTAATAATAATAATAATAATAATTCATTACATTTATATAGCGCTTTTCTCGACACTCAAAGCGCTTTACATAGAAGGGGGGAATCTCCTCAACCACCACCAATGTGCAGCATCCACCTGGATGATGCGACGGCAGCCATATTGCACCAGAACGCCCACCACACACCAGCTTACTGGTGGAGAGGAGACAGTGATGAAGCCAATCAGTATATGAGGAGGATTAGGAGGCCATGATGGACAGAGGCCACTGGGCAAATTTGGCCAGGATGCCGGGGTTACACCCCTACTCTTTCGAAAGACATCCTGGGATTTTTAATGACCACAGAGAGTCAGGACCTCGGTTTAACGTCTCATCCGAAGGACGGTGCTCTTTTGGCAGTATAGTTTCCCCGTCACTATACTGGGGCATTAGGACCCACACAGACCACAGGGTGAGCACCCCCTGCTGGCCTCACTAACACCTCTTCCAGCAGCAACCTGGTTTTCTCAGGAGGTCTCCCATCCAGGTACTAACCAGGCTCAGCCCTGCTTAGCTTCAGTGGGCAACCAGTCTTGGGCTACAGGGTGATATGGCTGCTGGCTAACTTTACTACATTGTAGCATCTGGACCAATCATACGCACAATTATTTATTATGTAATGAATAATCCAACAGACGTCTAAATACTGTAACAAGTAAAGCTCCAAGTAGGCCCTAGCAGATTCAGAGATGTCTGTTCTCCCACTGATCATTATCAGCTTTTACTCCCCAGTCCAGCAACTAGTGGACCTCAGACACATTCCAGGTGGGGCAAAGTAGCCACATGCAAAACCAAAAGAAAGCAATGCATTAACTCTCACTCCATTTCCCTATTGAAACACACATAATGCCCATAAAAAAGGACTCTTACCCATTCATTCATAGAATACCTATGAAGGAACAGGCATGTTTCCAGAACATTTTGTGTATGATTATTACTCTTACATAGTTTGTCATACTGTATACTGTTTGATGCATGCTTTATGATATAATTATTAAATAATGTACCCTTTTCTTATTCAGTTGTATAATCACTTGAGACATGCACGATTTTGTATCCAATTTACCTATTTGATCATACATTATTTAATAGTGTTTTGGGCCATGTATTAATCCTGGAATGACCATGTTATTATTACTTGATTAATCAAATTTTATATATTTATTATTCTTGGTATCTTCAAATTTGTATTTTGATGACCTACATGATCTTGTATATTATATGTTGATACCTATGCAACATATTAGTGTTACAAGAATCTTTAATAGTTTCTGCATCAACACCCAATCCAGTTACATATGCAAATTGCCATGCTCAAGACGAAGGATCATAAAACTTTCCCTCCGAAAGCTTACATTACCATTGGCTCAATGTCACATGGAGGAGTGACATCCCCCACAAATCAAAGGGCACTTTCGGAGTGGCCACCCTCTCACTTGCTGCTTTTCCTGGTTGCTACAAATATTTTCTGAGAGTTGATAGATGACCAATACTGAGTGTTCGCTGGACGAACAGATTAATTCATTGTTATAATAATTTAGCTACATAAAGTTAATTTGATTAACTGATCCAAATATTTATAATTAATTATAACAAGTTATGATTAATTATTCATATTTCCCTTTTGAGATAATTTGCTACATTTTTTGTTGCTGTTTTCAAAATAGTGTAACTTGTCCAGTAACAAATTAGCTACTTTTTCCAACATGTAGCAGCGTATCAGCTGTTTTTAAAGGGTTAGTTCACCCAAAAATGAAAATTCTGTCAGTAATTACTCACCCTCATGTTGTTCCAACCCCGTAAGACTTTCGTTCATCTTCGGAACACAAATTAAGATATTTTTGATTAAATCTGAGAGCTGGCTCACTCCTTCATAAGCTGCTAGGTAATCGATATCTGCCATCCCTAAAAAGTAAGTAAAGACATCGTTAAAATAGTCCAAGTGACTACAGTGGCTCAACCTTAAGTTTATCAAGCAACGAGAATACTTTTTGTGAGCAAAAAACAAAACAAAAATAACGACTTTATTCAACTATTAATTTTCTTCTGTGTGGGCTTCTGAGTGAGTTCATGTAGTGTAACAGCGCAGCGCTTCTGGGTTGTACGTCAGACCGTAGGCTCACTATTGGCCGGTCATGTGTGTGATGCGTGTGATGCCAGCCTGCGCTGTTACACTGTGAACTCACTCAGAGGCTTCTTAAAGGGGTGGTTGATTATGATTTCACTTTTCTAACTTTAGTTAGTGTGTAATGTTGCTGTTTGAGCATAAACAACATCTGCAAAGTTACAACGCTCAAAGTTCAAAGCAAAGGGAGATATTTGCTTTTAAAAAAATCGCTTTTGAAGGACTACAACAAACGGCTGATAGGGACTACACAACATTTAGTGACACATAGTGACATCACCAACCCTAACATTTACATAAACCCCACCCCCAGAACACGATTTATAGATTATCAAGACAGAATCAATGACTAGAATATATCACACATAAGCTACATAAATTCATCACCTAACCATTCAGAAACGTCCTGTTGCATTCTACATGTTGTCACTTCTTCTTGAGTCTCTCCATCATTGTCTGAATCCGGTTTGAACATAAAAGGCTAAAAGTTTTTGAAATTTTCAGTGCATGTCTGTGTGAGTGCAAGCTGTTGAAGCTCCGCCCTCTGTGCTGGGAGCAGCAGCTCATTTGCATTTAAAGGAACAGACACAAAACGGTGTGTTTTTGCTCACCCTCAAAAATTGACAATTTTAACATGTTATATAAAAATATCTGTGGGGTATTTTGAGCTAAAACTTCACATTCACACTCTGGGGACATCAAAGACTTATTTTACATCTTGTGAAAAGAGCATTATACCACCCCTTTAAAAGTGCTTCTTCAACATTGCATTGCTCAAGGGTTTCCAGAAGTTTAACTTAACTTCTGTACATTAACTTAACAACAGTGGAATACACTTTATATGGCCACATTTTTTGGTTTCCATTTATGTGAGTTCATGTAAGTTCATTTAAATTTTGAGGCAAACATCTTCTAGAATTTACTCTAAAAATGTGCTTTCCTGACTGTGTCATGTGCATCACCTTAGAAGTGGTTTCAAATGTTGTTCTCAGGGGTATGTGAGACTTCACTAATCAGTAGATTTGTCATCACATCTCTTTCGAGCTGGGGTTTTTGATTTCCAGAAAACACTCTCACTTTGACGTCATCTGTCATAAGAAAGCTGTAGAGAGACTTCATAAAATTCACAGTTACTGCAGATTTGTTTTTCTGCTTTAACTAAAACTGTTCTTTTCAACTTGTGTACTCCATGCTGGGCTATGTTTTTAAACTGAATCTTTACAGTGTCTGTATAATCTCCTGTTACAGAGTTTGAACTGAAGAGGGGGAGGGGTAGACAGAGTTCTTAAAATTATCTGACAAATTATCAGACACTCTGGCTTGATTTCTTGGGGCTGCTTGCATCACGTCTACATCAGCTTGAGCCCAATTGCAGCCAAATGACTAACAATGGCTTCTAGGTTTTTGAAGCATGGGTTTGAAGTTTTGTTTTGTTTTTTTGCCGTTTTTTTTTTTTTTTAACTAGACACTGATTGATGTTAAAAAGTCTCTAAAACATGATTGCAGAACTTTTCGAGGTTGTTTAAGCAGAAGGTCATGTTGTAAATTTCTAATAATCAAACTCAGCTTGTTTTGTCTTTGACCTTTCTTAAGTTCAGGAGCAGCAGGTGACGATGAGTGATTTGTCACGCTGACATTTGTGCAGTGTCCAATCAGTGCAAAATAACACACATACACAAACACACACCTTTGAGCCTGTTCTGACTGACTGATTTACTAGTACTAAAAGTAAAGTATATACTTCACTGGTGATGGGAAAGTGCATCTCCTTAAGAATGTAGAAAGACAATATGCCAGCACTGAGAGTGATACACTACTACAATATACCACTGCATCTTGTTACTACAGACCTTTTTGTTGTTTTGCTATAGTGTTTGTTTAATAAAGTCTCAGAAAGATCCCTCAGAAACTTCTATTGGCAATATTAGGCAATATTTATTATATATGTTTTGAACTTTTAGGACAGCAATGCATTCAAATAACATTCTATAACTTATCTAGGATCTGATTTTTCATGTGTACATTTATTTAAGTGTATGAGAACCACATGAGAATCAGAAAATATGAGCTTATATTTTGTTTTTCATTGATCATGTTCTGTGCACAAACATAGTGTTGTTTAATGATACTTCACCCTCTATACCACTGAGGTGCCTCAGCTTTTATCGTTCTCACCAGTTCTTGGATTTAAATAATACAAGAAATTTGGATTTGGAGTAAAAAAATAAATAAAAATAGCAGGAAACTATGAAATTATGTATTTGTGCAAACTACATAAATAAACCGATATTAGCTGTTCCAAACACTAGTGATCTACCTATAGAGGCAGTATTTTGGGGCATCATAGGCGCGCTTACAACACATGGCTTTTCCAAAAGATAAGTATCTTAATTATGCTGCTTCCTTAGCTAAGTGCATTGTTTTAGCCAAATTAAGGCAGCATCGCATATATCCTTTGTGCACAGGACAATACCAAAATGGATTGTGACAAGCTTGGTCAAATAATATAATCAAATCTATAAAATAACCTTCTGATTAAAAAATCTTTGTGTAATTATTTTACCCAATATTTTTGTGTGATGCATTTATATTTTTTAAAGCTACAGGTGTATTAGACAGCCTTTAGCCTTTGTGATGCCTCACTTTAGAGGACACCTACAGTTTTAGGATGCTGCCAATGAAGGCAGTAGGTAGATTTTGTCTCTCTTTTATGGGGGTTGTACAATGTTAATAAGAAAATAAACAAATGTATTTATTTTTTCTAATTTATTTGGTTGTATGATCTCTATCTCCTCAAGTCTTTTTCACTGATTATTGTTTACATTTCAGTAATCCACATCATATCTTTTCTCTCTTGATATTCATATCTGTTTTTCTTTTTAAATTAATGAATCTGTGGGACACAAACACAAGCATTTTAATGTTTGATCTGCTGCCCAAACACACAATAACTTTATTTCTGTCTACTCAGTCATGATGAATCTGTCTCTCTTTCACTTCTCTGCAGGCCTAAGCATAAAAATCAGATTAGACCATCTCTCCAGATGGTGATGAGAGGATGGAATTGTTAACTATATTTTGATGAAGCAAATAAGTCAACTTTCTGGGGTTTTTCAGACAGCATTGGTTCGGATTGTTACCCTTTTAGTTTGCGATTAGAGTTATGAGGAAGAGTTTTGCTGATGCTTTTTTCTCTAGGATTACAGGTAAAACAGAAATGCATTCACTATATTTGCATGCATTAACTGTATTGCATTTTACTTGCAGTCCTACAAGGCCACCATAAGTTATTTTTGTTTCAGTGCTTAGCTATCAAACCTTGAAATGGGACAGTAGTCACCGCTGGTAGATGGGATTTTTGTTGCTTTTAAAGAATAGCAGAGTTCACACCATGGGCCCTATTTTAACAATCTAAGCGCATGGTCTAAAGCAAGTGAACTAAGGGCATATCCAAATCCACTTTTGCTAGTTTAATTGAATCAGGACCAGAATGCACAATTTTATACTACATTGTTATAATACTTCTGCATTCTACACTGCTTCTCACATCAGGCCACCATGAACGCTCGCACACAGAGGATTCTGGACTCAGGATCTCTGACCCAATCAGCACCTGCCAGCCCCACCAGCAAAGGAACACTCATACATCAAGCAGGGTGAGTTACTCACACTTAAATATGTATTAGATTAATTTAAAATCAGCAGCAGGACCATATAGTCATCTGGAATGATTATTTTGTGACAGGTGAAAAAGCATAATGTAATAGCTTGTGATTCTATTATTTTACTCTTCTTTGCATCTATTAAATAACATCCTGTTCTTTTTTGGGTTATGGATATTAATTTAGTTGTAACATGCAGCATTGTAGTGCATGCTGACCCTCTTCTTTTGCAGCACATTAATCTGTGTGTTATGGCCCTGCTTGTTGGTGTTGTAGTGCTTCCCACAGATCCAAATGCTCTTCATCTCCCTCCAGCGGATCTCCTCCCATGCCCGGTGCCTCCAGCTCCAGCCTCACCAATGAAGTGCCCAAACCGCCGATCCGGGAGGCGCCGCCCGCTCGGCCACCATACACACCGACTCTGGGTGGTCAGGCGCCCCACTCACAGCAGTTCCCACGGACCAGAAAGATGTTTGACAAGGGCCCTGATCAGGTACAGCATTGATATTAGTTTCCCACAGATTTTCCTCCATCCTTCTGTGTTGTTCATTTGTAAGAAAACTGTATTTTGCAGTCTTTGTGCTTTTCTTATTTTGTCGCAGCCTTGTTTGTGGTTTAAACCAACAGCAGATTATAAGTAAGATTGTAAGATTATAACAATGAAACCAAGCCTTGTGCCATGAAACCAAGCCTTTGTACCATTTACAATAGTACAAAATATTTCTATTCATCAAATAAATGCTGTTCTTTTAAACTTTATATTCATCAAAGAATCCTGAAAAAAATGTAACATGGTTTCCATACAAATATTAAGCAGCACAACAGTTTTCAACATAAATATGTCATGCCCATGTTTTTCTTAATTAGTAAATAGTTGTGTAATAAGCAGGATAAAGCACAGTCAGACCTGATCACCCAGTCAGCGTTTATGTAGTGATTCATTTACATTTTGTCATTTGTCTGGTGTGTTCCTCAGGCTGCTGAGGATGGAGATGAGACAGCTGCTCACAGGAGCTTCATCAGTGTGAATCTGCAAACAGGTCTTTGTGACTGGAGTGCCAAATATTTCGCTCAGCCAGTCATGAAGGTGAGTGCTGCATGGATTAGAGGTGAAATCGAATTCATTTACTTCTAAATCAAACTAATTCAGTTAATGAATTAACTTGAAATCATTTCTTAAGATCTATTCAGGGTGATTTAATCATGTTGATTTAGCAAGGAAGCTTTAGATAATATTAGTAAATGAATATGAAAGAGTTGGACCTCACTTCTAATATTATCAAAAAACAATTTGCCCAAAGTGAAGTAAAGATTAGTGATGAAGTGTCTCAGGAATGTGTATGCAAGGGGTGGGGATCCATGTATGCGCAATCTTGCTATGTGGTCAATATTTAACTAAAGCAAGGAAACAAATTAATAAAATGTGACCACTAATAAAAAGTGATGGGAACGAGTTCTAAATAATTTTTTACACTGTTTTTGGAGGGAAATATGCAAACTGGTTTCAAACATTGCAAAATGCCATTTGAAAATCCTTATGCACCTTGTGATTTTTAAGGACCCCCATAAGCTTATAATGTGAGGTACAATGAGGTAAGATTTCATGACTCAAAGTTATGCTAGTTTTTCTGTTGCCATGGGAATGGCATGACATTTATTCAACCGTTTATCTTTTTCTTTTTTTTTTCTTTTTTAAATAGAAAACTCTTTATGCCTGTTCCTAGCCAAACTAGAGCTGCCAAACTTCATTGTCCCCAGAGGAGACTTTCTAAAATACAAAACTGCTGCTGCAGTATTCAGTGTTATCCCATAAACCAATATTTAAATATATGTGTGTTTGGCTCCTTTGATGTCATGCTTTACTACAATTCAGTTCTCATCCGATAGTGTTAGTGCAGTCAAAACAATAATATTGCTGAATTTTAAGTGTCCCCAACTAAGCAAGCCAATGGTGAGAGAATGTCACAAAGCGATGACAAAAAAACCTTGGGAGAAACCACGCTCAGTCTGGGGACCAGTCCTCCTCTGTCCAAATGAACGAGCATTGTGTGATTTATGATTCCTTCTGCTTGAAGATCACATTATATCACACTGGCATATGGAGGGAGGGGGAGATGTAGCTGGCCTTAAAGTCCCCATGAAATCAAAATTGACCCTATTTACTTTGCTAGCGCATATTACTAGTCTTGTGGTGAACAATTAATCCGTGCAAGAAAATATTTTAAAAAAATAATTTTTTACCATGGTAATCTTTAATCAAAATCTGAAAATGCCCCTCCCCTCTGCATTGGAGGACCTTCTCCGATGACGTAGGTTTGAGGAATTGGTTTGGGCAACGCTTAACCACTCCCCTCAAACCGTTAGTCTGCTATGAGCAGAGATGGAGAGGAGGAGCGCTAGAGTAAAACCCTGCCCTCTGTTCAATATTCCGTTTCACTGGGAAATACGTCATAACACTGGAGAAAAGTCGTTTGCAACTTCCGGTTCACGGGGACTTTAAGAGTCTGTTCAGAGGGCTTGTCTGGTTCTTGTGGTCTTTGCTGAGGATCTATACCGATGGCTGTCAAGTTGACAAGGTCTTCACTGGGGATCTGTCTGTAGGGCTCGTCTAGTTGTTGTGGTCTCCGCTGACATCCAGTGCTACATTGTGGTCATCTCTAGGTGCAGGTTTACAATCTGGTCTGGATACAAACCGGATCCGGCTGACTTTGGTAACCTTGGGATAAGAATGAGACCGACAGATAAATATTAGCCTAGATGCCATTTCTATTTTGATGAAACAAGTACATTGGATGTTATGGGAAGTGTTCCTGGTTCCAGTTGACCTAACAATGCAGCCTAACAATCCTTTAAGGGATTTGAATTATAGAAATGTGATAGTGTGTTATGTGTTTGCTAGGTTAAAGAGATGGGTCTTTAATCTAGATTTAAACTGACAGAGTGTGTCTGCCTCCCGAAGTCTTTGAGGAAAAGGATCTACCACCCACAGTCGATTTTGATATTCTAGGTATTATCAACTGACCAGGATTTTGAGACTGCAGTGGACGTGAAGGACTATAAAGTGATAGGAGCTTGTTCAAGTGCTGTGGAGCTAAACTATTCGGGGCTTTATGAGTAATCATCAAGATTTTAAAATGTATACAGTGTTTAATAGGGAGCCAATGCAGTGTTGACAGAACCTGGCTAATATGGTCACACTTCCTGGTTTTAATAAGAACTCTAGCGGTTGCATTTTGGACTAGCTGGATTTTTTCTTCAAAGCCTGCAGGGCAATTGTAAAGCATAACAATAATCTAGCCTTGAGGTCATGAATGCAAGAATGAACTTTTCTGCATTTGACGTTGAGAGCATATGTAGTAATTGACAGATATTTTTTAAATGAAAAAATGCGGTTTTACAAATGGCAGAAATGTGGCTTTCAAATGAAAGTTTGGTATCAAAGAGCACACCCAGGTTTCATCAAGAGTTTGAAAGTATTCTAGGTCATTATGAAGATAAGCGACACATTCATCACCATAATATTATTATTACTATTATAATAAAATTTCTGTATTATACAAGCCAATAGTGTTTATATTTCATTAAACTTAAGCAAGGCATTAACTCACAATCTTAATTTATAATTTAACAATTAATGATAAAAGAAATGGACTGAATGTTGTATTAAATTTGTATAACTGATTTTTAATTCTTGATGTATGTATCAGCATGAAAACTAACACCATGTTTCCTAATTTACAGGGTGAAAAGCAATGGTCCTAGTACTGAGCCTTGCGGTATTCCATAATGAACTTGTGATCAATATTATACCTCTTCATTTACTGCTACAAATTGGTGACAGTCAGATGAATACGATTTGAGCCATGGCAGTGCAAGTCCGCTAATGTCAACGTTATTTTTGTCTATTCAGAAGAATGCTGTGGTCGATAGTATCAAATGCAGCACTAAAGCCCTATTCGGACGGGACTAGTTTCACAGGGGGACGTTAGAGAAATTTCTGTTTCACAGACGTACTTTGAGATTTTAATCCTGTCCGAATCTGCTATGTCTGTCTTTTTCTCACACGACCTCTGTAAAAATTCCAGAGCAAATTACCTACTGTTTTTCGTCAAACTCGGCGGTCCTCAGAGAAATCTAATCCCGTCCGAATGCGAATGTCTGTGATTACGGAAACGCTTTTTCTTGTGTGTTTTGGTCAACGTGAACTACCGTACAATCTCTCGCTATCGCGCCGGTATTCAAGTTTCTGCTTTTTGCGCACCGATAATGGATGTAGATGTGTTCGGTACACTGCGAAGAAATAAAAAAAATTAAATCAACAAGAAGAGCCAAATCACGTAAACTGTTAAGACTGGCTACTGTAATATCAGTTTCTGGTAAGATTACTTTCATTTCTGCACTTAATTACATAACGTGTAAATTATACAAGTTAAAACTTTTTATTCCAGTGGGTTTATTATAAGAACCCAGTTCTATAAAATCATGATGATAAATGTATGTTTAGTTTTTTTATACTACATTTTTTATAAAATGTTTACAAAACACTTCTGCAATGCCCACATGTAAAACACAGACACTCCTACCTCGGTAATAAACACGGAGATGTTAGTCCCGTCCAAATCCGTACATGAAATCACAGACGTAGGTTGATAAGAATTGTAACTCAAACGTCGTTTGGAAAACTAGTCCCGTCAGAATAGGGCTTTAGATCCAGTAATACTAATAGAGAGATGCAATCACAATCAGATGAATAAAGTAATGTATGGTCATGAGCTGTGGGTCATGACTGAAAGTACAAGATCCCGGATACAGGCGGCCCGAAATGACCTTTCTCCGCAGGGAGGCTGGGCGCTCCCTTAGAGATAGGGTGAGGAGCTTGGTCACTCGGAGGAGCTCAGAGTAGAGCCGCTGCTCCTCCACATCGAGAGGAGCCAGCTGAGGTGGCTCTGGCATCTGTTCCGGATGCCTCCTGGGCGCCTTCCCAGGGCTGGAGGGATTATGTCTCCCGGCTGGCCTGGGAACGCCTCGGTATTCCCCCGGAAGAGCTGGAGGAAGTGTCTAGGGAGAGGGAAGTCGGGGCATCTCTGCTTAGACCGCTGCCCCCACGACCCGGCCCCGGATAAGTGGAAGAAGATGGATGGATGGATGTAACTCTGATGAGAGCAGTCTCAGTACTATGTTACAGTCTAAATCATGACTGGAAATCCTTGCCGATACAATTTTTTACAAAAAGGAACATAGCTGTGAACCTACATTTTCTAGTATTTTTGAAAGAAAGGCAATATTGGAGATTGGAGATCGGTCTGTAGTGAACTAATTATTTAGGATCAAATTGTGTGTTTTTTTAATAAGTGGCTTAATAACAGCCAGCTAGAAATTTTTGCATATCCTTATGACAATGATGAATTAAGAAGAGGATCTATGACTTCTGGAAGCATCTCTTCAGTAGCTTAGTCTGTATAGGGTCTAACATACTGTACATATTGTTGATTTTCAGGATTTAACAAGTTTAGACAATTCTTCTTTTCCCTAAAGCAAATAATAAATGTAATTGTTCTTCTTCTTTTCCCTATAGCAAATAATAAATGTAATTGTTCATCAGGGGCTCTTTATAGCACTGTCTGATGCAATACTGTAGCAGATGGTTGCATGGTTACAATTTTCTCTCTTATAGTATCAATCTTGTAAGTAAAGAAATTCATAAAGTCATTACTGGTGTGAAACTATAGAGAGAGTGTGAGAGATCACAGTAGAGATCATTTTTTTAGAGAGATGATACTGTTAGTCTTGAGTGTTTTCTTACACAATTACTTAGTCTTTGAGTTCCTGTACTCACAACTGTCAAAACCAGGTTCATGCCTGTAATTATATGTGTTTATGGTTTTAAACAAGGTGACCCTTTTGGTGCTTCATTATTTGAAAATTGAATTTATTTATCTCTCTTTCAGATTCCAGAAGAGCATGATTTGGAGAGTCAGGTTCGTAAGGAGAGGGAGTGGAGATTCTTACGTAACGCTCGTGTACGCCGACAAAGCCAACACATCACTCAGAGAGGTAGAACTCCAGAATTTGTTATATACTGACAGCAAAGACTACTTGCATTATCATTCATATTATCATTTAGTTTTGTAACTTGTTATATTACTTGATATTTCACAAAATGTTTCAAATGAAAAAAGTTTGTTACACTGCAAAGGCAGCGTAAAGCAGCATATATTCCTTGAAAATGCATTTAAACAGGCGCACAAGGGAATTACTTTTGCTGAAATAATGTTCAACATTAATTGCGGAAATAATCGTATAAAATTCGTTTTAAATATGGAAATATGAATACAGAAACAATATGAATATAGACTTTAGAAAATTCTAAATACAAATATGAAACTAAAATATATGCTCGTATGAAAACAACAAGTTTAAGGCTGCACTGATGCTGCGTTTCATTTACGCTTAACCAAAGCAGCGTCAAGAGCCACTTACACTAGGGCCTGAGGTGGAGAACAACTTGGACAACGAATTGTATGCAGCATTATTACGTATTAGAACAACCTCAGAGTAGCCTCAACTTGGCTGTGTAAATCTTTAGGTTATTAAACCCGGGTCTCTGATAACGAGTGAGGTATCTCGCTAATCGCCTTGAGCGTGACCAATCCTGAAAGCACCAATAAAACCTTGTCTGTCAGTTGTCAGACTAATCACCACTGTGGTGCAAGAGTACTGCCTCCCTAATATACATCACAGCATAACACATAAGTGTGAGGCAAAGCCCATCTCGCTGCCCCACTAAAAATTGCTAAACTGAAACACCCTTAAATAATGCCCATGAGATAGCCAAAACTCTGGTAGAATGAGCCCACAGCCCTTCTGGGGGATGAAGACCCATGCTATTTTAACCGAAAATGTAATAGCTTCCACTACCAGATGGGACAAGTGTTGAGGTTATATAGGTTTACTCTTTTGAGAATCAGCCTATGAGACAAATGACTGATTGTACTCTTTCATTCTGTTCACATAGCAACACAATATGTGAACAGGACACAGAAAATAATTATGAAAACTTAATAAATAAATAATGTCATTGTCAATCCCCACATGGCAAACAGAAATCACGGCAAGATAAACAGTAGAAAAGGCTCTGCCCTTATTTAAAATTTCCTGCAGAAAACATAACATATCTGCATGAGAGAGCGTGTTAAATCTGCTCTTTCACTCTGGATCATTTTGTTTACCCTTTGAGCCAAACCTGTAACACTTGAGTTTAAACTCTCACTTTTTTTATTTTTTTTATTTTAACCTCTTGTACTTTCTGATGTATTTGTTCTGCAAATCCTGAATGGGATAGAAAATACCAGGAAATAGGCTATTTCTTCCTCTAGATCCTGAGCTAATATCTTCTGTGCTGTGGACATTACACTGTTGAAAAGTGGTGGTTTTAAAGCAAACTGCAGACGATAACCCTGGCTGATTGTGGATAAAAGGAAGCAAGGTGAGAAGAGAGGTGGCATTAAGAGCCCTCTCTGCCAGGCCAGAGGAACTTTAGATCTTCTGAAAAACTAAGGCTGCTCAGTGCGTCCTGGCAGTGAAGCTAAGGCAGATGAAACCATGTTTCATGGGGGAATGAGCTGTTTAATGACCGGGGCATATGACTAGGGCTGGGTATCGATTCAGATTTTACAAATCGATTCGATTTCGATTCTCAAGCTCTCAATTCGATTCGATTTCGATTCTCGATTCGATTTTCGATTTCGATTCTCGATTCGATTTTGATTCTAAATTCGATTTCGATTCCACTCAATGAATAGCCTATATATTTAATACAAATCCTATATTTATAAAAAAGAAAGTAAAGTGAACATAAGTTTGGAAGTGGTTAATTAATAAAAAGAAATTAAGAGCTACCAACCTATATATTAAACATACAATAAATAGACAGGATTTTGATGCAAGATGAAAGATTTATGCTGAAAATTGGACAAGTCAGAACAGTCGCATGCCTTGATCAAACAGGTTAACAATCTTCATATAAACCCATAAAAAAAACTTGCATATATTTTATCTGTCTAGGTAGGACATATAGGCCTACAGAAATTGAATAAAGTTATCAAACAGTCTGCGATGCATTAATTCTAAAGTATATATAGACTAATCCTTATTAAAGTTACAAAAGTTATTTAGTCAAGAGCAGTGAGTGTTTTTATCTGTTCCCTTTGTTCTTTGATTAACTTTAATGACAGAGATAATTAGTGGCTACTGTGTACTGTCCCTTTAAGAGACCAACCGCTGCTAACAGAGACGCGGATCTCACACGCGCCTCATCATTCACGTTCATCATAAGACTGCTCTTATGTTATGAAGATACTCGACAAAAAGACATTTTGGCATAATTGTGTGTGTTATTCATTCAAGCACGAAAGAGAACTGTATTCTGGGCTGTCTTGTGCGCACGCACGATATCAGCGCGAGTCTTTTCTGTGTGTCACAGGACATTCACGTCATTGCGTAGGCTTGACATCGCGATTGCGATATGATTAATTGTGCAGCACTAGTTGAGGTTATTTTATGATTAAGATAAAACAAACATAAAATCTCACAGCATTAGCTATAAAATGGAGTTTGCAAGCCTATGAACAGTGGAGGAAAACTAATACTGGCTTTTGGGTAATAGATAAATAAATATGGAAAAAAATCGATTCGTGGCGTTTGAGAATCGATTTTGAATCGACCACATTTTAAAAAACGATTAATCGAAAAATCGATTTTTTTGCCCAGCCCTACATATGACGGCAGTCTTTTACCATCATACAAATCTCTGTCCATTCCCAGGCCCACTGGCTGTGACGGCCAATCAATCAATTGAGAGTTTTTCCGCTTGACCACATTTCAAGTTGGTCAAGCTCCACCTGAACAGGACTCTTTGTTCAACACACTTCCTAGATGTAAAAAAAACATTGAATGCAAGGCTTTTCCCCCTTGCTCCGCTGCTTACAGAACTAGCAGTCACCATAAAATAACTGTTAGAAAGAGAATTATCCATAGCATGTTGAATATCTAGCACAAATAATATTCACAGGGACAGTGGATATGCCTACTATCAAAAACAGCAGCATTTGTTTATTTATCTATTACCCAAAATAATTTTTTTATGTTTTAATGTTTTGATTTTAATGTTTTGATTGTCTACTTGCATTACTGGACTGTGGATTTTTACTTATCCAACTATTAATATTTAGTCTATTTTGCTCTACCGTGAGTGAACACGTATTTTCCTCCGGCTTCTACTCTGCTCTGCTTCTGTAACTGCTTGCTACTATGTGGACCAACGCTATTCACGTTTGGTCTGCACTCATCTGGACTCTATCAATAGTCCTCCACCAACCTGTTGCTGGTCTGCACCAGTACACAGCCGCCGAGCTCCTCTGGATCCGCCACCTACCTGGATCTCGACCGGCTTCACTACATCTTGATCCGGACATCGCTCATCCTTTCCGCCGGAGATACATTCACCGCGGGTCACGCAGGAACTTTCATTACGAAAACTCCACTGCAATTAAATCGTTGTGGTCCACTTCTCGCCGTCGTCCTCACAGGAATTCCAGCCGGGCAGCTGATCAATCCTCGTTGGCCAGCCTAGCCAGGTCGGCTAACACCACTAATGGATGTGGCAACACTACCGTCAACTTTGGTTTCCTCAATATCCGCTCTCTCACTGGAAAGGGTCATTTCATCCACGATCTTATCAAAGATCGTGACCTTGACTTCATGTGCTTATCTGAAACTTGGCAACAGCCAAATGACTTCTCCCAAGTTAATGACGCTACTCCTCCGGGGTTTGTTTACCTCTGCAAACCACGTGGTTCTCGCGGAGGAGGTCTCGCGATAATTCATCGCGAGAAGTGGAAAGTCTTGCCGGTGTCTGTTCCTGATTTTAATTCATTTGAGTATTTGGTTTTTAAATTACACGGACCAACCCCAACGATTATCACATCAGTTTACCGTCCCCCTAAGCCACACAAGGACTTTCTACTTGAACTCTCAACATTACTCACTCACCTATCTACACTTTCATCAAATGTAATAGTGCTTGGGGACTTTAATATACATATGGACAATAGCAATCTTCTTCTCACCAAAGACTTCTCATCCTGTCTGGATAGCTTTGGATTTAATCAATACATCAACTGTGCAACTCATTCCAAAGGCCACTGCCTGGATTTATTGTGCTGCTCTGGACTTACCCCTCTTAACTGTGCAGTTGATGATCTTCTTATCACCGATCACTTCTTCATTTCTTTCAGTGTTACAATTCAGCTCTCCTCAACCAAACCAACCCGGCTTATTTCCTTTAGGAATATTAAGGACATTCACCCTGAAACCCTCTACTCCTGCATTGATAATATTAACCTACTGGACAATAACTCTCTACCTGATGACCTGGTTGTTCACTATAATGATCAATTAGCTCTCATTCTAAACTCCCTTGCTCCAGTCAAAACTCGTTCTGTCTCTTTCACTCAGTCTGCTCCCTGGTTCACCCCTCAACTCCGGACTATGAAAACTAAATCCAGACTGCTTGAGCGCCTCTACAGAAAGACTGGTCTCACTATCCATAAAGAAATGTATAAAGCTCATATGTCTCACTATAAGGACTCAATCGTACAAACCAAATCACATTACTACTCCGGTCTAATCAACTCCAATAGAGGCAACGCTAAGTCACTGTACTCCATACTTAATAAGATTCACCAGCCACCTGACTCCCTTCCTTCACACATGTACTCCACTGCCACCTGTAATGCCCTCCTGTTATTTTTTAATGATAGGATTCATAACATCCATCGGCACATTGATCCCAACATCCTTCCCACCTCCTTATATGATCCTCCCCAACCATCACAATTATTATCCATCTTCAAACTTCCCAGTCCCTCTGAAATTGCAGAAACAATCCGTAAGTCAAAGCCTTCTACCTGTCTGTTAGACCCCCTTCCCACTAATCTGGTTAAATCTTGCCTCCCCTCTCTGCTCCCCCTTATCTCCATCATCATACATGCATCTCTTACCACCGGTATTGTTCCTTTCCTCTTCAAAACTGCTGCAGTCACTCCAATACTTAAAAAGCCTGGTTCAGATCCAAACATTTTTAATAATTTTCGTCCTATTTCTAATCTACCATTCATCTCCAAGATTTTAGAAAAAATAGTTGCTGCCCAGCTCCACATTCACCTCACTCACAACTCCCTCTATGAACCCTTCCAGTCTGGTTTCCGTCCACTCCATAGCACAGAGACAGCTCTTCTCAAAATAACAAACGATCTTCTCATTGCAGCTGATTCTGGTTTATTATCCATCCTGGTTCTCCTTGATCTGAGTGCGGCCTTTGATACAATTTCTCACTCCATCCTCCTCCATAGGTTATCCTCCATCGGCATTGTTAACACCCCTTTTCATTGGTTTCAGTCATACCTATCAGGCCGCACTCAGTTCATCACTATCAAATCCTTCCGCTCCCAGCCGTCTCCAGTCACTTCAGGAGTGCCCCAGGGCTCTGTCCTGGGGCCCCTCCTCTTCATCACATACATCCTTCCCCTTGGCAATATTTTCCGCAAATTTAACATTCAATTTCACTGTTTCGCGGATGACACCCAGCTTTACCTTTCCAGCAAACCAAACTCCACACTTCCTCCCTCCTCCCTCACCACCTGCCTACAAGAAATAAAATCTTGGTTCAGTTCAAACTTCTTAAAATTAAACACAGATAAAACAGAACTTCTTGTCATCGGTACCAAAAACACCCTTTCTAAATTTGACAGTTTTTCTCTCCTCATTGATGATACCTCAGTTTCCCCCTCCCTTCAGGTAAAGAGTCTAGGTGTCGTCCTCGATAATACACTATCTTTTCAATCCCACATCAACAGCATCACACGGTCAGCTTATTTCCACCTCCGTAATATCAACCGTCTCCGCCCCTCCCTTACCATTTACTCCGCTTCCATCCTTGTTCACAGCTTGGTCACATCGCGCATTGACTACTGTAATTCTCTCCTTTTTGGTCTCCCTCACAAAACCCTTCGTAAGCTCCAGTTGGTTCAGAATTCAGCAGCACGTGTCATAATCAAAACTCCCTTTTCGCACCCCATCTCGCCTATTCTTCGACAACTACACTGGCTACCAGTTCAATACAGAATTGAGTTCAAAATTCTCCTGCTCACTTACAAGGCCATCCATAACCTCGCCCCTCCTTACATGTCAGATCTCCTCCATGTTGTCACCCCGTCCCGCTCTCTTAGATCCTCCTCCTCTATCCATCTCTCTGTTCCCTCTGTCCGCCTCAGAACCATGGGGAGCAGAGCCTTCTGCTGCTCTGCACCCAAACTCTGGAACTCTCTTCCGCCTCACATCAGGAACATTAACTCGCTCACAGAATTCAAATCCATACTCAAAACTCATCTGTTCAAAATATCTCACTCATTGTGAAACACACATTGTCCTGTTGTATTTGTGCCATGTTTTATTTTTTATTTATTTGCTTGTTTTTCTTATATTCTTGTGTTTTTAATTTGTACAGCGACCTTGAGTGTCCAGAAAGGCGCTTTTAAATAAAATGCATTATTGTCAAAGTACTTTGGCGGCTTGTCTAATAACAGTTAAGCTTCTTCTGAAAAACATGCTGAAGAATAGCTTCCAAAGATCTTCATGGGAAAGAGAATGAGGTAGGGACTGTTATGCAGTGGTATATATTAGGGAGGCAGGACTCCTGCATCACTGTCATGATTGATCTATCGACTTACAGACATGGGGCCCTATTTTAACGATCTGAAACGCAAGTATCAAACGCGAAACGCAAGTAACTTTGTGGGCAGATCTTGGGCGCTGTTGCTATTATACCGGTGGGATAAATAACTCTTGCGCCCGATGCTAATCTAAAATGGGTTGGTCTGAAGTAGCTACATTACTCATAGGTGTGGTATGGGCGTAACGTGAAATAAACCAATCAGAGCATCATCTCACATTCCTCTTAAGAGCAGGCGCGTTTGTTCCATGGCGGATTGCTATTATAATGGCGGATTTGCCAGGCGCACGCCAGGAGTGGTTCACAGCCGAGGAGGCCGACGTTCTCGTCAGGGCCGTAAAAGACAGAAAAGTGATATTGTATGGTGATGGGAGAAACCCACCCAAATTAGCTTCGGTTAAACAGGCGTATAATAATTTTGGTAAATGTGTAAGCTAGATTTATGCCTATTTTTCACATCTTCATGGACACACCACAATGATTTCCCTCATGTGGAATATTTTTCCTTGTAATTATGCATGGTTTGCAAAAATGGAAACTGCTGCGTCTGTGTGGGAATGAGGGAAGCAAAGTGTAGTGCAACATGCTACATTATGGCCAAGCATGCGCCCTTAAAATAGCATCTGAACGCGCCACTGAAAATGCGCCACTGACTTTAGACTAGATTTTTCCTGGTCTGTGGCAGAATTGTTTTCTGGAACTGCAAAATAGCACCAGGGAACATTTGCGCCGGAACACGCCGCCTCTTTTCGCTGAACTGCCCCCGGGAGTGCAAGTTCATTCCCTAATTTACCGATGTGCGTCTGTCGAGGGAAATGTCCACTGTGCGTCGGGTGCAAAATAGGATTGATACATGTGTCGGTGTACAAAGTCAATTGCACTGGGTGCAAGATAGGGCCCATGGTGTTATTGGTACTTCCAGGATTGGTCATGCCCGAGGTTATTCTCTTAGTGAGATACCGAATAAATGTTTGAAAGACAACCTGAAAGTCTATAGCAGTGATCTCAAACTCAATTCCTGGAGGGCCACAGCTCTGCACAGTTTAGCTCCAACCAGCTCCAACTCACACCTGCAAGGAAGTTTCTAGTAATCCTGAAGACCTTGATTAGCTGGATCAGGTGTGTTTGATTAGGGTTGGAGCAAAACTGTGCAGAGCTGTGGCCCTCCGGGAATTGAGTTTGAGATCACTGGTCTATAGTAAACCTCTAGAAGAGATGCCCTGACTCTCTATACATTAGATGCATCTGGGTAATAATGATGTGGAATTCACAAGTGGAACTGGGTGAACAGTTGTTTGATGTAGTTTTTCTGTGTGAAAGCCTCAAGCTTAAAAGAAAGCAATGTGCTTGGCTCCCTGTCTTAAGTCAGCAGAGTCTCAAACTGAATAGCTAATGTGCTTACGTCAATGCCGGAACACACGCACAAGTAAGCAGGACTGATTGCGTCAGAGCGGAGGATCCAGCTCTCGATCGTATGTCTTTCTCCTTTCATCACACTCTCCGTCATCCTCCCCTTTGAAACCAAGAGTGGGGCTGCCCTCATTCAGTCTAGCTGGAGGAACTGAATGAAATCCTCAATTCCCTCTGAGTTTCCTTCATGCATATTTTTTTTTTTTTTCTAATCTGCAAGCTTTACACTGTAGTACCCTTATTCACTTTCCTCAGAAACCAAAACACTGCTTTGGTTATTAGTAAAGCTCAATATTTCACTAATTAAACATGTTCTAATAATAATCAAAATACTAACCCATCCTTCTCGTTTTTAGGAGTGACACGATTAGATGATCAGATCTTCATTAATAGAAACCCGGGAGTGCCATCAGTGGTGAAGTTTCATCCATTTAACCCCTGCATTGCTGTAGCTGACAAAGACTCAATCTGGTGAGTGACTGGAATTTTTCAAATAGTGCCACTTGTGTATGAGGGGATGATGGGTATCTATGCTTTTCATAGCATTGCAAATAGTAAAGTCACTTTTATTAGGGCCCAAGCCCTGAAAGGTCGAAGGCCCTGTTGTGTCCGTAAGGATTTTTTCTTTTTTTTGCCTTTTTGCCACTTTTGGGGCCCTTAACATGATCAAAAACTCTTGAAATTTTGCACACACGTCAGAACCTGCGGCCATCAGGGCCGGACTGAAGCTGGTAACCGGGCGTGGCAGGGGGGCTCGACAGCGCCCCCTGGAATGGTGTCCGAAAACTTGGTCCATAAATCAAACACGCTTGCATGTAATAATATGAAACTCACAACACATGTAGATCTCATCGGGCCGAACAACTTTCGTGCTCTAAGTTTTACAAAAGCCCAACAGGAAGTCAGTTATTATACGTTGTTTGGAAAACGCATACAATGGAATGTGAAATACTCCTCCTAGGGAATTCATTCGATCGCCACCAAACTCGGTGTGAATGAAGTCAAGACATTGAGGATGAATTCTTGCGAACTGATTTTTTTTGGAAAAGGGGGGGGGTTTTCACCCTTGAACGGGGTCTGAAAACTTGGTCCATAGATCAAACACGCTTGCATGAATTAATATGAAACTCAGTACACGTACAGATCTCATCGGGCCGAACAACTTTCCCTGGTCAAGTTTTACACCAGCCCAAAACATGCCGATGTTAGTCGGCTATTATGGGTTGTTTGGAGAACGCTTGCTCTGGTATTTGAAATAATCCTCCTAGGCAATTCTTTCAATTGCCACCAAACTCGGTCAGCATAAAGTCAAGACATTGAGGATGGTAAATTGCGGACAGATTTTTGATATCTCGAACGGTTTGGCCGTGGCGAGGAAACAAATTTATGGTGAGAAAAGATAAAAACGAAGTGTTATAACTTCTGCATACATTAACTGATCTTGATGAAACTTCAGCAGTGTGTTCGTGGTAAGAGGCCGATCGCATGTATGTAACTTTTGTGAGTCAAAGTTATAGCGCCACCAACTGGCAGCAGGAAGTGTGTCACTTTCTAAATGCTTTTGACAAAAGTGTGGGGGGGGGGTAATTTTATGCACAGTCACAAAAATCAGTACGCATATTGGTCTCATCGAGTCGGACCATTTTCTAATTTACAGTCATTAGCTCTGAGCATCAGGAAGTCAGATATTTTGGTTTGAATGTTGATTTCTTTGCAAAATTAGCCTCCACTCCTCTTAAGTAGTTTATTTTATTCCCACCAAACTTTTTCAACATGATGAAAATACATTAAAGATGCTAAATTGTAAACAGATAATAAATATCTCAAACAGTTTTGCTATAGCGAGGGATTAATGTCAAAAATGGAAACACTAAAAGCCTCATATCTTCTAAAAATTCTATATAAAATTATACAAATATCAGAACTAAACCCATTTTATTTTTATTTTTTTCTTCAATTTAATATTTAAGTTTAAAAACATCCAGAATGTTTTTTTAGTCCAAAAATAAATAATGTCATTCATAGTGTTATACTGCCCTCTTGTGTTCAAAATCAGGTAGGCCTATTGTATCTATATAAAAATATACTAAGTATCTGACGGTGAGAATATTTTAACACCGGTTAATCAACGTGTGACACCGCTGAGGGCTTTTGAATCGCTAACTTAAAAGCGAAAGTAAAATAAGTTCGTCCGCACTGACATGGATAATGGTGCAGAGCAGAGCGAGCGTTTTTAATGAATTCCTATGGAAGTAGGAATGAACTAAAAAACGTTGACTCTGTTCTGCTCGTTCCTCGCCATGGACACGCACTGTTATGAATGCCTGTGCAGCCATGAGCATTTTAGTTTAATTTTAAAATTAGTGCCATTTTGGGGCAGATTGCTTGAATTTATTTTACAAAAGCACAATGTTGTGTTTTATTTCGACTGTACACAAATATAAGTTAACACTTTGCAGTTTGAATGATGTTAGGGTTAGGGTTATATATATATATATATATATATATATATATATATATATATATATATATATATATATATAGCTGCGAGCAGCCATGGAGGGCCCAAGCTGGTGACACCGCCACCTTGGGCCCGCAATCGCTGCTCGCAGCTTTATTTTATATTGCGCTTTTTACAATACAGATTTTTTCAAATAGTCGGGGAGCCAAAGTCTCAAAAGCTCAATAAAATGGGTTGAACCTGACATGGTCTGCCATACTTTTTATTTGTGTTTTTTCTGTTAACTTTGACCCTAAGAACCAATAATTGGAGGGTCTGCTCTGCCGGAAATATCACGAAAAAAAATTTGTGGCCATTTTAGTGTATGCACCCTTTATTTTTTATCAGAAATTATTTTTTTGCCTCAAATCCTCAGTGGGTTTGGTAGGCTGTCAATAAATGCATTCCAGATACACAGAACACATGTGCTGACAACATCCACTGAAAAAATAACTCTTAATACACATTTCTACATGATTTTGCATCAATTTAATGCAACAAATTAGGCGTTTTCTCACTTTTTTCCAATATTTTCATCTTTACTTCATTGGAAATCAGCTATTCTCCCAAGTTATGACATCAGTCAATATGTCATTCTTTTCACCAAACAGTATACTCATTCCACAGAAAAAATCATAAAAATCCAACCAAAATCAATGGATCTGTGATGATTTCACTAATAGTTGATCAGCAGGCTCAGAACCTCAATAGAATTGTAGGCTACTCTCAAAATTCCGAAAGACATGTAGTCCATAAGCCAGGGGGGTTGATCGGTATCATCGGGGGGGAAAATGCTATCATTGTTTTTTGGCAAGGTATACACCCCTAGTATTAGAAAAATCACGATAGCAGTGCAGGGGTGGTAGCGAAATCACTTTTTTCAGCTCATGAAGTTACTAATCCCCTAAGATAAATTCCGTTTTTGAAATCTGGTGTATATCTGGTTTAGGCTCATGCTAGGGATATTGTCAATATTCTATAATATGGTGCTTGGTACTGCTGGAAAGGGGACCTTTTAGGCTTTCATTTAAGCCCAGTACTGAATCTGTCTGACAAACTAAGAGGTCACATGACTTCTTTAAACCAGAAATAACACACATTTTTTCACAATTTCCACCTAAACTGTATGCTTTCTTTTATCCCTGTGGCATGAAAGAACACCACGGACACAAAACTCAACAACTTCAATATGATGACTCAGAAAATGTATAATATACCCATACTATTTATTTGTGAGAGCCTTAAATTAGACTTGTGCAGCCAGCACAAGTCTTCAAAATAGAATAGAGCCAATAGAATGCACAAATAGAATACCCTATTAGTCCAGGGCCAAATGGCCTATTTATTCATGTACAGTTGTAATAAAAAGTAATTGTTTCAATAGTGTTGTCAACATAACACTTGTAATTGGTTTAACAAAATGTTTCTATCATGTATTTTGATATTCACCCACTTTCAGTTAGAATGTCAGAAAGTAGCTCATGCACGATGGATTTTGTTGATGGATTTTGACAGTTTGACGAGGTTTTGTCAGTTTTGTGAAAAGATTGTTGGTTCAGTTGACTGGTTATAACAACACTACCAACTATGCCATCTTCAATCAACTTCCACTGAGTTCCAGGGGTATTAAATGTAAGTACAAAATACTTTTTCTCTTGTGCTTGTGAATAGGTGGTGAATAGTAGCAGTAGCTAATGTAAGCTTGGTGTTTTTCACACTTAGTATACTTCTTTTAAACTTAAAATAAGAAAGTATACTTTCAGTCTACATTTTATGTACTTCTCAGAAATACACTTAAAAAAACATTACACACTGCTGCATTGTTGCATTTTCCCAGCTGCCAAATATCTTAATGTAGTGAATACTTTAATTTCTGGCGCTATGGCATTTCTGCACTGTGTCGGAGATTTTTGCGCGTCTCTAAGATCAGTCACAAACATGATCCCTGCACGATCTAATCTATCGCGCCTTATTAACTTACTGTCATCCATTGTCTGCAACACATTTTTTCTCCCTCTTTGTCTTTCTGCCATGTTCTCCTCTGCTAAAGAAACTCTTCAGCCTCTGAAAAGTCCTCGTCCGTAATCCTAACAATTTTGACCTTAAGACCTCTTTTAAGGGTTAAGATGCTTTCTGAATTACTTTTTTCTTTACTGGGATTTTTTTCTTTAATTTTAAGAGTAAACGCCCACATTTCTAAGAATTTTCTTAGAATTTTGTCACTAGGAGCTACTCTTTGCATTAAGATTCTTTATGAATACGGGCCCAGGTATATTTGGCCTGTACTTGAACTCAATCTTTTGATCCAGATATACTTAAAAGAATAATTAAGAATTCAAAGTATACTTGTCTTGTAGTTGTGTTAACTCTTTTGATTGAGTAGTCAATTAAATCTACTTTTTTTTTTTACATAGTTTTTTTCATATACAGTCTTATGAAACTTACATTGTTTGAAAATAATTTATTAGAATATTGATATATAACAGATATGTTTCTAATTCTGCATATCTGAATTTTTGTGTAGGCTAGTCCACTGGTAGTGTATAGCAATTTACTCTAATTGTTTAAAATGTTGCCTTTCTTTATGAAACTTACTGACATTCAAGTGTTGATTAAAAAAAGATGCATGAAGCTAATAAAATGTTTTTAAAATTAAAGTACAGTTAAAGGTATTTTTCAAGTGCAAAAATAATAATGTTATATGTTAAGTGCAAAGTATAATGTTATGTTCACTTAAAGAAAACTTGCAAGTATACTTGCAGTATAAACTACGAAACTAGTAGTTTACTGAGATTACACATCAGTGTGTACTTTCATAAACTAAAAAATGTACTACTTGTATTAAAATAGTAAACTACTAGTATACTTATGTTCACTTGTAGTACAGATGCATTACAAATGAGAAACCTAGTTGTGCACTTAGTTTACTACTCTTACAAATACTAAAAATACTAAAAGTGGGCCAATTTAGTCCAAAGCAGTATTGAAATAGTACACAATTTTACTACAAGTACACATTGCATTAGTATACTTACTACATAAAGTTTACTTAAAAAATATACTTGAAAATTACTTAAGTATACTTCATAAAATGAACATGAAGACATGCACTTTTATTTTTATAAAAAAAAAAGACATGCACTTTTATGATGAAGACATGCACTTTTATGATGAAGAGATGTACTTTTATGATGGATAGATGCTCTTTTATGATGAAGAGATGCAGTTTTATGATGGACAGATGCTCTTTTATAATGGATAGATGCACTTTTATAATGGAGAGATAGACTTTTATAAAGGATAGATGCACTTTTATAATGGATAGATGGACTTTTATAATGGATAGATGCTCTTTTATAATGGAGAGATAGACTTTTATAATGGATAGATGGACTTTTTTGATGGATAGATGCACTTTTATAATGGAGAGATAGACTTTTATAATGGATAGATGCACTTTTATGATGAAGAGATGCACTTTTATAATGGATAGATGCACTTTTATAAAGGATAGATGCACTTTTATAATGGATAGATGGACTTTTTTGATGGATAGATGCACTTTTATGATGAAGAGATGCACTTTTATAATGGATAGATGCACTTTTATAATGGAGAGATAGACTTTTATAATGGATAGATGCACTTTTATGATGAAGAGATGCACTTTTATGATGAAGAGATGCACTTTTATGATGGATAGATGTACTTTTATGATGGATAGATGCCCTTTTATGATGAAGAGATGCACTTTTATGATGGACAGATGCTCTTTTATAATGGATAGATGCACTTTTATAATGGATAGATGCTCTTTTATAATGGAGAGATAGACTTTTATAAAGGATAGATGCACTTTTATAATGGATAGATGGACTTTTTTGATGGATAGATGCACTTTTATGATGAAGAGATGCACTTTTATAATGGATAGATGCTCTTTTATAATGGAGAGATAGACTTTTATAATGGATAGATGCACTTTTATAATGGAGAGATAGACTTTTATAATGGACAGATGCACTTTTATAATGGATAGATGGACTTTTTTGATGGATAGATGCACTTTTATAATGGAGAGATAGACTTTTATAATGGATAGATGCACTTTTATGATGAAGAGATGCACTTTTATGATGGACAGATGCTCTTTTATAATGGATAGATGCACTTTTATAATGGATAGATGCACTTTTATGATGAAGAGATGCACTTTTATAATGATAGATGCACTTTTATAATGGAGATATAGACTTTTATAATGGATAGATGCACTTTTATGATGAAGAGATGCACTTTTTTGATGAAGAGATGCACTTTTATGATGGATAGATGTACTTTTATGATGGATAGATGCTCTTTTATGATGAAGAGATGCACTTTTATGATGGACAGATGCTCTTTTATAATGGATAGATGCACTTTTATAATGGATAGATGCTCTTTTATAATGGAGAGATAGACTTTTATAAAGGATAGATGCACTTTTATAATGGATAAATGGACTTTTATGATGAAGAGATGCACTTTTATGATGAAGAGATGCACTTTTATAATGGATAGATGCTCTTTTATAATGGAGAGATAGACTTTTATAATGGATAGATGCACTTTTATAATGGAGAGATAGACTTTTATAATGGACAGATGCACTTTTATAATGGATAGATGGACTTTTTTGATGGATAGATGCACTTTTATAATGGAGAGATAGACTTTTATAATGGATAGATGCACTTTTATGATGAAGAGATGCACTTTTTAAAAGTCATTATAAAAGTGCATCTATCCATCATAAAAGTGCATCTATCCATTATAAAAGTGGGTGAATATCAAAATACATGATAGAAACATTTTGTTAAACCAATTACAAGTGTTATGTTGACAACACTATTGAAACAATTACTTTTTATTACAACTGTACATGAATAAATAGGCCATTTGGCCCTGGACTAATAGGGTATTCTATTTGTGCATTCTATTGGCTCTATTCTATTTTGAAGACTTGTACTGGCTGCACAAGTCTAATTTAAGGCTCTCACAAATAAATAGTATGGGTATATTATACATTTTCTGAGTCATCATATTGAAGTTGTTGAGTTTTGTGTCCGTGGTGTTCTTTCATGCCACAGGGATAAAAGAAAGCATACAGTTTAGGTGGAAATTGTGAAAAAATGTGTGTTATTTCTGGTTTAAAGAAGTCATGTGACCTCTGTGTTTGTCAGACAGATTCAGTACTGGGCTTAAATGAAAGCCTAAAAGGTCCCCTTTCCAGCAATACCAAGCACCATATTATAGAATATTGACAATATCCCTAGCATGAGCCTAAACCAGATATACACCAGATTTCAAAAACGGAATTTATCTTAGGGGGTTAGTAACTTCATGAGCTGAAAAAAGTGATTTTGCTACCACCCCTGCACTGCTATCGTGATTTTTCTAATACTAGGGGTGTATACCTTGCCAAAAAACAATGATAGCATTTTTCCCCCCGATGATAACGATCAACCCCCCTGGCTCATGGACTACATGTCTTTCGGGATTTTGAGAGTAGCCTACAATTCTATTGAGGTTCTGAGCCTGCTGATCAACTATTAGTGAAATCATCACAGATACATTGATTTTGGTTGGATTTTTATGATTTTTACTGTGGAATGAGTATACTGTTTGGTGAAAATAATGACATATTGACTGATGTCATAACTTGGGAGAATAGTTGATTTCCAATGAAGTAAAGATGAAAATATCGGAAAAAAGTGAGAAAACGCCTAATTTGTTGCATTAAATTGATGCAAAATCATGTAGAAATGTGTTTTAAGAGTTATTTTTTCAGTGGATGTTGTCAGCACATGTGTTCTGTGTATCTGGAATGCATTTATTGACAGCCTACCAAACCCACTGAGGATTTGAGGAAAAAAATAATTTTTCACATTTTTCTGATAAAAAATAAAGGGTGCATACACTAAAATGGCCACAAATTTTTTTTCGCGATATTTCCGGCAGAGCAGACCCTCCAATTATTGGTTCTTAGGGTCAAAGTTAACAGAAAAAACACAAATAAAAAGTATGGCAGACCATGTCAGGTTCAACCCATTTTTGAGACTTTGGCTCCCCGACTAAAAGCAGCTTTACAGTGATAATAGGAAATGAATGCAATAAATATTTTTTGGGCTGTACAGCAACTTTAGAAGAAAGTCTAGCTTAATTTTTTGGTTGTTTAATTTCAATTGTAAATATCTTGAGTTATTAACTTACACGACATCATTTTCAACTGAAAACAGAAAACTTTTAGTGCATTCTGGCCGTTTATTTACACGACAATATTTACACGGCACAACACGTTTATTTGGTGGCCTGAGAACACAAACTTTGAAGTAGGTTTCAAAGTGCAAGTTTTTGAAAATGAGTTTTGAAAGCAATACTGTTATCATCTCCGTGTAAACTTCAAAAACGTGAATCTGTGACAGCATGCACATGCGTACTATGTGTTTAGTCTATAGGCATGCATGTTTGAATGCATGTGTGCGCGGGCACGTAGTCTTTCTTAACAAAGTGACCTTGCCAATTGGCTGGCATGCATAATACAGTGTTTTAAGTCGTTTTCGCAGATTCGTGTGAATGGGAATGATTTTGATATGTTTTCATCTGTACAGAGGAAAAATCTTTTGTCGTGTCTATGAGTCGTTCGTAGGGGATAGTGTAGTTGACACGGTCTCTGCTGACACTTCAGAGCTGCGTTGTGGTCGCGTCCAGGCGCAGGTCCTTCATCAGATCTGGAGACAGCCTGCATCCGGTGACTGCAGTAAACCTCGGGATAAACAGAGAGACTAATATTAGCATAGACGCCATTCTTCTTATGATGTAACGAGTACATCAGGATTTATGGGAAGTGTTCCTGGTTCCGGCTGACCTAATCTATGCAGCCTAACATTGAATTATAAATGTCTATAATGTGTTATGTGTATGCTAGGTCAGAGAGATGTGTTTTTAGTCTAAAAGTGTACAGAATTGAGTACAGATCCTTGCAACATGGGGCCGTGCATTATGCTGCAACATGAGGTGATGGTCTTGGATGAATGGCACAACAATGGGCCTCAGGATCTCATTACAGTATCTCTGTGCATTCAAAGTTTCATCAATAAAATGCACCTGTGTTTGTTGTCCATAACAAACGCCTGCCCATACCATAACCCCACCGCCACCATGGGCCACTCGATCTACAACGTTGACATCAGCAAACCGCTCACCTACACGACGCCATACATGCTGTCTGCCATCTGCCCTGTACAGTGAAAACCGGGATTCATCCGTGAAGAGAACACCTCTCCAAAGTGCCATACGCCATTGAATGTGAGCATTTGCCCACTCAAGTCAGTTACAACGACGGACTGCAGTCAGGCCGAGACCCCGATGAGGACGACGAGCATGCAGATGAGCTTCCCTTAGACGGTTTCTGACAGTTTTTGCAGAAATTCTTTGCTTATGCAAACCGATTGTTGCAGCAGCTGTCCGGGTGGCTGGTCTCAGACGATCTTGGAGGTAAAGATGCTGGATGTCAAGTCAAGTCACCTTAATTTATTTAGTGCTTTTAACAATATGGATTGTTTCAAAGCAGCTTTACAGTGATAATAGGAAATTACCATAACAGATTGTTTAGGTTTTACAACAGCTGTAGGATAAAGTTATTGTCCAGCTAAAGTTAGTTATGATTGATTGATTCACTTCCATTGTGAAGATCATTAGTTATTAACTTAGGGGCCGCTAACACAACACCGTTCTAACAGGAAAACCCTTAACGAGTTCCGGCCGCCCATCTGCGCAAAACAGTGACTGGTGTCTCGAGAACGCACTCCCTGAAATAGGTTCGAAGGTGCAAACGATTATCCGTTATCTCTGCGCAAACCTTAAAAATGCAAACCCGTGAAAATGCAGACGTCGCGCACATGCGCATTACGTGTTCAGTCCAAAGGTATGCGCTTTAGAATATATGTGTGACTGCGGTAAACCTCGGATAAACAGAGAGACTAATATTAGCATAGAGGCCATCCTTCTTATGATGTAACAAGTACATCAGGATTTATGGGGAGTGTTCCCGGTTCCGGCTGACCTAATCTATGCAGCCTAACATTGAATTATAGAAGTCTATAATGTGTTATGTGTATGCTAGGCCAAAGAGATGTGTTTTTAGTCTAGATTTGAACTGACAGAGTGTGTCTGCTTCCCGGACAATGTTAGGAAGATTGTTCCAAAGTTTTGGTGCTAAATAGGAAAAGGATCTACCGCCAGCAGTCAACTTTGATATTCTAGGTATTATCAACTGGCTGGAATTTTGAGATCGCAATAGACTTGACAGACTATAATGCGTTAAGAGCTCGCTCAAGTACTGCGGAGCTAAACCATTTAGTGCTTTGTAAGTAATCAGCAATATTTTAAAATGTATATTTTTTTAATAGGGAGCCAATGCAGTGTTGACAGAACCGGGCTAATATGGTCATACTTCCTGGTTCTGGTAAGAACTCTTGCTGCTGCATTTTGGACCAGCTGTAGTTTGTTTATTAAGCGTGCAGGGCAACCACCCATAATGGCATAACTATAATCTAGCCTTGATGTAATGAACGCATTAACTAATTGTTCTGCATTTTTCATTTGAGAACATATGACATAATTTAGATATATTTTTAAGATGAAAAAATGCGGTTTTACAGATACTAGACACGTGACTTACAAATGAAAGATTGGTATCAAAGAGCACACCCAGGTTCCTAACCAACAACGAGGACTTCCATCAGCCATCAAATGTTAGACAGTATTCTAGGTTATTACACGAGGAAGTTTTTTGTCCAATAAATAGAAACTCTATTTTTTCAGAATTAAGTAGTAGGAAATTGCTAGTCATCTAGTTTTTTATATCAGCTATGCATTCCGTTAATTTTGTGAATTGGTAAGTTTTGTCAGGGTGTGAAGAAATATAGAGATGTGTATGATCAGCATAAAAGTGAAAAATAATGGCATGCTTCCTAATTATATCTCCCAAGGGTAGCATGTACAGAGTGAACAGCAACGGTCCTAGTACTGAGCCTTGTGGTACACCATACTGAACTTGTGATCGATAAGACATCTCTTAATTTACTGCTACAAACTGATAACGGTCAGATAAGATTCGAGATCGGCTTGTAATTGACTAATTCTGTAGGATCAAGTTGCGTTTTTTTAACAAGCGGTTTAATCATAGCCAGCTTAAAAGTTTTTGGTACGTGTCCTAATGATAAAGATGAATTAATGATATTAAGAAGAGGATCTATTACCTCTGGAAGCATCTCTTTTAGTAGCTTAGTCGGTATAGGGTCTAACATACATGTTGTCGATTTAGATGATTTAACGAGTTTATGAAATTCTTCCTCTCTAATAGTAATGAATGAATACATTTTTTCCTTAGGGAGACTACAATGAACTGCCTGATGTGATACTGTAGTAGACGGTTGCATAGTTATAATTTTCTCCCTGATATTATCAATCTTATAAGTGAAGAAGTTCATAAAGTCATTACTGCTGTGCTGCTTGAAAACGTCTGGGCTTAAAGCTTCATTTTTCGTTAGATTAGCCACTGTTTCAAATAAATACCTAGGGTTTTGTTTATTTTCTTCTAAAAGGGTTGAAAAATAAGCAGATCTAGCATCTTTTAAGGCCTCTCTGTATGCAATCGTGCTCTCTTTGCAGGGCTCCAGACTAACTTTTTTCCCTAGGAGCACAGAAAAACCAACTGAAAATTTTAGGGGCACAACCAGAAAATTTAGGGGTGCACACCGTAAATCAACATGCTAACCAAATCTACTAATTTCCACTGTATTACTAATAAATACTTTGATAATAGATGCAGAAATTACAATGTGCTGTTTCAAATTCAGTGTCACATTTTATTCTGCACTTTTGAAGATGCAACAACAACGTAAACTGACAGCACCATAGCTGTCGTGACAGTACAAATATTAAACAAATATACCATACATTCAGAATAAAAAAAAGTGCTTAGTAACCTTTCGGTCATTTCACAGTTACAAACAATACTTAAATGTATGTAAACATTAGGGGCACTGGCCAATAACATTCAACTAGAACAAGTAGGCCTAAACAACTTGAGCCTTTACTCACTCCCCCTTAGAGCAGATCCTCCTGTGTTCCACTAGGAGGCTCAGAAGGCCAGCCCTTGTAATTTGGCCTCCTAGACCTTTTACCCTAACTGAACCATGTTTGTACAGCTTCCTTGGCATCAAACTCTTGTAAACTAGGTCCCTCCATGCTAACTCGAATCAAGTCCTCCACAGTGTCTACATGCAGGGACCCCCTGACATCAGATTTAATCCTCTTCTGAGCAGAAAATCCCCTCGCATATAGCAGAGGAGACCAGGAGGACCAGCATGATGTGCACAAGATGTAGGATGTTCTACAAAGAATGGATCATCAGTGTAGGTTTTATTTCATCAAAAAGTAATAATTACTAACTAAATTAACAAGGATATGATCATAATGGGGTACCTTGTAATCAGAGCAGAATGGCAACTTAGTTACCATCATCCCCCATAAGGCATGGTAAGACTTGTCCATGTAGTTCCTAAAGATGAATGTCTTCATGGATTGATACTCCTCTCTAGCCAGATTGAAGTCACAGCCATTTCTGAAAGAGTGAAAGGAAAACCTGACCAAACAATCTAGGTTAAGGATCAAAGTAGATGTTTGAAATGTTGCTCTGTGTTATCCTTTTTATATCTTTATGATAATTTAAAAAGAGTCACTAACCTTGTTAAGACAGAGGAAAAGTGGTCTAGCAGGAAGTCCAGCCCCTCTGCTCCATAGTCTGTCAGCTCTTGTTGCTCTGGCCAGGAATCATGACTGAATATCTTGAATGACTTCACTGCCTTTGCTGATGTTGATGTTGACTCTTCATCTATCAAGGAGTAGAAAGACAGAGTTGAGAGAAAAATAAAAATGAATGTGTCATAATGATAGCTTATCTTATTTTCACAGATTTTTTTAAATATATAATTATGTGCTTTCACTTACATGTACAAATCAGACTGCTGAATCTTTGCTTCAAATGAAGCAAAGTGCAGTCAATGGTTGCTCTCACTGCTTGTTGTAGCTTAGGTGTGCTTGCCATGAAGAGTCCTTCCTTTCCCAGCCCAGCAGCTTCACTTTTGATGGTGATCCCCTGAGTTCACAAAACATTCAACATTTAGACAAGAATAAATAAAAAAAATCAACTCCAAATCTAAAATTTACTTTTAAAAAAAACTGCTCACATGCATGCATACATACATAGATTTATATGCATACACATACACTGCTGTTCAAAAGTTTGAGATAGGTACGATATTTTATGTTTTTAAGTCTCTTGTGCTCACAAGGCTGCATTTATTTGATTAAAAATACAACAAAAAACAGTAATATTGTTAAATAGTATGACAATTTAAAATAACTATTTTATATTTAAAATTTCTGTGATCCAAAGCTGAATTTTCAGCATCATTACTCCTGTCACATGATCCTTCAGAAATCATTCTTATGCTATGTTTGCTATGCATTCGTATGTGATGCTCAAAAAACATTAATTATTATTATCAATCTTGAAATCAGTTGTGTAAGTTTATTTTTTCAGGATTCTTTGCAACTGTTTTTAATAATCTGGATAGTTACATTTTGTAATGAGATACATTATATATTATGTATAATGTGTAACACGTAATGTTATCTGTTCATTAGAGACATGTATTTGGCTTATTCGTGTTTAACATGTCCATGCTGCTAATTTTCTTGCTGAACTCACGTTAGCTGTGCATAGAGAAGCATAGTGAATTGTATTTAAATTGTATTCTCTGTGTGTGTGCAGTTTTTGGGACTGGGAGAAAGGAGAGAGGTTGGATTATTTCTACAATGGGAACCCACGGTACACACGTATCACATCCATGGAGTATCTTAATGGGCATGACTGCTCTCTCCTCCTCACTGCTACTGGTCTGTTCACCTATCAATCATGTTGATACAGACTTTGAATGGTTCTCATCTTTGTCAGTTTCTGTGCTGGCTTTCACCATGCCACTTTTTTGCAGATGACGGAGCATTGCGAATTTGGAAGAACTTTGCTGACCAGAGGAATCCAGAGATGGTCACAGCATGGCAGGGGCTGTCCGACATGCTGCCCACCACACGAGGTTTGCTTTCACACTCACAAACACTGTGCAGATACCACTCTTCTCCTGTCATCTGAGTTTCTTTTCCCTATCTACCTTACACTTGGCCAGTGTTTGAAAAAATCTGTCGGTATGTCCAGTCTTCCTGCGTGATGCGGGAGTGGGACTGTAGAGATGCCCATGGGTGCTCTGGTATGAAAACAGAATATTAGTCATTGTATTAGTTTCAGTTTTGTTGGTTTATTTCAAATGTCCTCAGTGTGCTGTTTCGTAAGACAAATGGGCAGTTGTGTCTATTTCACAATTGTTTGTGTTGGACAACATTTGTATGAATGTATTTATTGTCCTTACCAGAACCTTAGCTATTTTTGGGATATACATATCATTTACATTACACGTTTAGCTACAAAGGTGGCTAAGCTTACCTTTGTTTAATATATATATTATATTTATATATATATTAGGTTACCAGTTAAGACTCCCAATATCAACTTACAAATCTGACAAGACTAAATGGTTTCACTTTATTTTGATGGTCCCTTTAACACATTCTGTTGACTGTAAGTAATGTTGCATCTACATGTGTACTAACTCTCATTAGAGTGTTAGTCGGGTATTAGTAGACTGGTATGGTTAGAGTTAGAATAAGTTGACATGTAGTTGCATATTTACTTATAGTCAGTAGAGTGTCTGTTGGAGGATCATCACAATAACGTGTTGGCAGATATTAAGCAGACAGTCTACTAATACTTTAATGAGAGTTAGTTGACACATAGGTGTAACACTACTAATAGTCAACAGGATGTTCAAACGGGACCATCAAAATAAAGTGTTTCCGACTAAACAAAATAATATTATCGTCCCAGTGCCTTCTCATTATTCCCGGTGGATAATACCTAGATGAATTCCTAGGTGTCAAATCTCATTTCAAGCTCTTCCAAATGTTCAAATTTGGTACTGTCACTATAACAAATGAAGTTTGGCTGTGTTTGAAATGGCATACTAATGTGTACTATTAATGCTATTTCTATAGTATGCTGTCTCCATATTGTGTGTACTGCACAATGTGCACATTTAATTTAAATAAAAAATTACTGTATCCTATTCTATCTTTGAGTCGTTGGGCCCTATTTTAACGATCTGAAACGCAAGTATCAAACGCGAAACGCAAGTAACTTTGTGGGCGGATCTCGGGCGCTGTTGCTATTATACCGGCGGGATAAATGACTCTTGCGCCCAACGTAAATCTAAATAGGTGTGGTTTGGGCGTAACATGCAATAAACCAATCACAGCGTCATCTCACATTCCCTTTAAAAGCAGGCACGCTTGTTCCATGGTGGATTGCTATTATAACGGCAGATTTGCCAGGCGCACGCCAGGAGCGGTTCACAGTCGAGGAGACCGACATTCTCGTCAGGGCCGTAAAAGACAGAGAAGTGACATTGTATGGGGATGGGAGAAACCCACCCAAATAAGCTTCGGTTAAACAGGCTTATTATAATTTGGGTAAATGTGTAAGCTAGATTTATGCCTATTTTTTCACATCTTCATGGACACCACAATGATTTCCCTCGTGTGGAATATTTTTCCTTGTAATTATGTATGGTTTGCAAAAATGTCAACTGCTGCAGCTGTGTAGATGAGAGAAGCAAAGTGTATGCGCATTGTGTACACGCTACATTATGGCCAAGCATGTGCCCTTAAAATAGCATCTGAACGCGTAATTGTTTTCTGGAACTGGAAAATAGCACCAGGGAATGTTTGCGCCGGAACACGCCGCCTCTTTTTGCTGAACCGCCCTCGGGAGCGCAAGTTCATTTCCTAATTTACCGACGTGCGTCTGCAGAGGGAAAAGTCTGCTGTGCGACAGGTGCGAAATAGGAATGAAACATGCGTCAGTGTACAAAGTCAATTGAGCTGGGTGCAAGATAGGGCCCATTATGTGATTGGATAACCAAAAGACATATTTACACAAAACTGGATTAAAATTGCACAAATTAAGCTTTTACATATTCTGTATGGTTTCACATACCATTTCAGGTATATGCTGCCTAGTAAACAGTGTTCCATAGCAAACACAGCATTGGCGGAATGCAGATTATCAGTGAAAGATTTTCGTCTCTTCCTCACATAAAGATATCATACACCTGATCTCATTTAAAATGTCATTTCAACTGGTTTTCGAGGACCACTGAGCCGGGTCAAAACTCCATCAGTACAGAAAATAGAGGTAAATCCTAAAGTGTCCTTATGACCTTATGACTGCTAGCCAAATTTAAAATTCATGAATGCATTTCTGCATGAAAGCTTGTCTTATATTAATCCATGCTAGATGGCTCTTTTACCTCAGTTATAAAATGAAAAGGTTTGCTTCTAAGTATGAAGCAGAAAAAAATCAGCAGCTTAAATAGAAATCATAAGTGTTCATAATTCTTAGTGTTGTTCCTCATTCCTGTTTTCCCTGCATATAGTAACAGTTTCTTAGACACTCTTTTGCTTTCCTTTATTAATAAACAACTATCACTGTAATCCCACAGCAAAATCTGTTTACACTTTTCCTCCGTAATGTCTGTAAATACATTTGCTAGCATCCTCTGTCATTGGAAAGGAGGCACATGGCATCTGTCAGCAATACGAGTGTTAGTTCACCCAAAAATCTCTTACTAACCCTAATACCAAACCCCTATTAACCACAAGTACTATCTTCTGTGGACCATAAAATATTTTTCTTTTAAATGTTTATGCAGCTCTTTCCAATACATTGAAAGCATAGTGACTTCACACAAATAAAGCACTATAAATATTTAGCCTCATATAAGATATACCTAAGTCTTTTGAGGGTTTCAACTTTCTGCTTTCCTAACCAAACACAATGCAACAAGCAGCACACTAAAAAGGTATCTCTTCCATGAGTTTTAACTGGTCCGTGATCATACATTGTCACATTTCCATTTCTGCCAGGAAGCCGCACACTCTCGAAACCACATATTAAACGTGGCTTTGGACTGTGAACGTTTATAATTAGATTTGAAATAGCAAATCTCTCAAATTCTTCAAGGAAAATCATGAAAAGTATAGTGTCTGATGAAGCATTATGAAATATGCAGAATGAAAAAAGGTCTGAAAAAAACAATGAAGGTGCACAAAAAGAGAGAAACTATTCTGTTTTTCAAATCAAATCACCTATTCAGATTTGACCCAATTTCTAAAAGAGTATTTTTAGAAATATATTTTTCTAAAACAATATTTATCTAGTAAGAGTCGTGCGCTGCCGCATTCGTGCATGCTGTTGAACAGTGCACGCTACAAGCTCAGTATAACGGCTGCCAGGGCAGGAAAGTTTGTTTTTCGGAGGTGAGAGACTTTGAAAAGAACGTTAGAATAATGACACTGACGTATAACCTGACAACATCTCATCTGACCGCGGATACTGAATCTGGGAAACGCGTTTTTCTCAGGCAGTCTTTACTTAAACTGCATCTGACAGAATTGTCAACAGCTTTCATGCGCATCTTTCAAAATAAAAGGCTTGCATCAGAAAAACTGTATTACGGTTGTTTTTCGTTTCTTTGACTGCACACTCTGCGGCCCACTCAAAACGGTCTTGTAACCCACCAGCTGAGACACACTGCCCTAAAAGGTCCCTGGTCCCTGGCCCCAAAAACTTTGAGAACCCCTGCTTAAGTATACTATATTATATACTAGATTATAGTGCACAAGTTGTATGGACTACTTTTATAAAACGTAAATGCCACTCTATACTACATGGTAACTGTGACATTTATTCTTTTGTTGTTAAAGAGGTTTAGGTTTAGAGAAACATGAGGGGTGAGTAAATGATCATTTTTATTTTTGGGTAAACTGAACCTTTATTACGATACTGTTTTGACAAAGATCTCCCCGTGTTCAACATGCCTATTGCTGTTGGCCAGTAGTTCTCTTTCATAAGTTGACTCATCGATGCGTTGCCATGATGCAATGGAAACACCCTTCGGGTGGTGCTGATTGTCTGAACCCGTACAGAATCAAGCCAGTTTATTGTCTATGGCACCGGCACCGCTCTTGATATAGTGAAGCCACCATCTGCTCCTCAGATTTTCCTCTTCAGAAGTAGTTTATCTGGCCCATGCTAGTTAAGCTATTTTGTTGGATATTCTCAATTTTGTGCACCAGCAACCGCATTTAGTGGAACGTGCTTTGTTCTCCTCTTGGTGAAGCACAATGAATCTTCGTCATTGCCAGCCGCTGTGCTCTCGCTTCATTGCAAGAGACAACCTGCATGGTAAGTGTGTGAAATGCACATGAGGCTATTTATGCCGCTTCTGACTGCAAGTTTCGCTTGCTTTCTTTGATAAGGATTCATCCGCTCTCCGCCGTAACTCTGGCAAATAAATCGGCTGAGGCCCCTCATAAATCCAAGGCCTGGGGATCAGATGTCGAGCTCGAGGCTATGGAGAGCGAGCAGGATGATTCACCTGTGGAATTTCTCCACAATTATTTATGCCCCAGTCCAGAGGCACACAGAGGATTTGGAGGATTTTGGGTCCGCAGCCGACGATTCTCTCTCAATGCAGGCCCGCTTGGCCCATGCTCTAGTTTCCAGTCTCGATGCATGCTTTGCCCGTTTCAGGCTCGGCCATCATGTCACGGTGAGCACATGGTAGACTTCTGGTTCTCATGGCAGCAACCTGCCTGCTGAGAGTTTCGTGCATGTGCTTTTGTGCTCTCTGGAGGTGGAAAGACCCTCTCTTTTTGTTACAAGGGGTCAAAATGGGTGTCTGCCGCCATAAGGTTATCACAACAGACACCTCCCTGACTGGTTGGAGTGCAGTCTTCGAAAGCAGAGTGGCTTGCACGGTGTGGTTTTCAGAGCTGAGCTCCCTGGTGGAAGGGTGGTTCTGTTGTCTCAGTTCCAGGGCAGGATTTGGCAACCTCAACCCGAGATTTGGAAGCTATGGGTGTGGCTGATGAGGGGCGATTGCTAGTGGCTTCTGGTCTTCCCGCTGATGTTCGGGAGACCATTGAAGTGGAAGGTCTTTCATGTCTTGGTGTACAGTGCAGTAGATCTGGCCTTGCACAGAGTTTTCTTGTGAAGGTGTTTCTGTGACCCAGGCCTCGTTATGTACCCAAAGTTTTGCCCACGTCATTCCGCTCTCAAGTAGTCATGCTTCATTCTTTCTGTCCACCTCCCTTTGCCCCCACGGAGGAGGAGAGGCTTCATTCACCCTGTTCGGGCTTGAAAGGTGTATGTGGACCACTCTGGCCAGTGGCGCAAGTCGTCTCAGTTGTGTGTGTGCTTTGGGGCCAGCCACAGAGGGCTTGCCACTTCTAAGCACAGCATCTCTCATTGGGTGAGAGACGTGATTTCTTTGGCTTATGAGGTGCGGAAGCTCCCTTTTCCTCTGGGTATTAGGGCTCACTCTACTAGGAGTCTCACGTCTTCCCAGGTTCTTTTAAGAGAAGTCCCTTTGGGCCAGATCTGGCACCGCTTAGCTTGTGTGGTATATTGTTCCCATTGCGTCATTGCTACGCAGTGTTGAGTGAACCTATGAGAACATCTTGGGTTACTCGGGTTACCATGTTCTCTGAATAGGGAACAAGATGCTGCGTTCGCTGCCAAGATCCTCTCGCTGCTGAGGGGGGCTTCTTCGGTAGAAAATCTGAGCAGCAGATGGCACGTTTACTATTTCACTATATCAGCCAATAAATTGGGGTGATTCTATATGAGTTCATACAATCAGCACTGCCCGAAGGTCAAATCTAGAGCATAACCAAAAAAATAAAATAAAAATAAAATAACTCAGTAAATAATTATTTCAAGATAAAAACCTTAATGTCCTCCAGACTGAATGTCCGGACATCTCAGTCACGTACATCAGAACGCAAATAAATGCTTGAGCCGCTGGCTTTCCTAAAGAGCTCCTTCACGTCTGTGCTTCTTTAAGATGGATGAGCAAAGTTTTGGATGAGCATCTCCCTTGCTGTTCAGTCTCCCAGTGAGAAAACCTGATTTACTTGGCAGATGTCATGCTGGGAAACCACAGCCTTTTCTCCATCCCTTTCCTGCAGTGTGTATGTGTGTGAGTGTAGATAAAGTATACGGGTGAATTAAATTCAGGTGGAATATGGTTGGACATCCTCTCTCTCTCTCTCTCTCTCTCTCTCTCTCTCTCTCTCTCTCTCTCTCTCTCTCTCTCTCTCTCTCTCTCTCTCTCTCTCACCCCTCCCCCTCTCTCTCTCTCTCTCCCCCTCCCTCCCCCCCTCTCTTTCTCTCTCTCTCTCTCCCCCCCTCCCCCTCTCTCTCTCCCCCCCCTCTCTCTCTCTCTCTCTCTCTCTCTCTCTCTCTCTCGCACTATGTGTGCGCATGTGTGTGCGTTCAACAATAGAAAAGTGAATGCAAGAGCCTGCTTCCATGTAAAAGTGTGTGTGTGTGTGTGTGTGTGTGTGTGTGTGTGTGTGTGTGTGTGTGTGTGTGTGTGTGTGTGTGTGTGTGTGAGTGTGATAACGCTCAGTACCCTTATACCCTTGCATACCACCTCTAAATTCACTCTTTGGTGATGTAATGCCACATAGACTGTTGGTAGTCCAAGTGTGCATCGAGAACGCATGATGGTCACAAAGGAGGCATTCTCAAGCACTAAAGCCTAAATTGAAAGACAGGACAACCCTACAGTTGTGTGGATTTTAATGACATTTGTGCACAAAGGCAATTGTAAGACCACAAGTGCGCATGAAGTGCACCATTTGGGTTAGGGCCACAGATCACATCCTGGTGTGTGTTTGATAACACTGTGCTGTCCTCTGGCTGATATACTGACAAGGCCTCCTGATTTCCTTCCTGTGTTCTTCCTCTCTCTTTCTCTTCTCCTCACAGGTTTGGCCCGACGGGTCTCAATCTATCTTGACAGAAGTAAGCAGGGAGGTGAGTGCTTCTCTCTCTTCTTTTCCTTCACCTCTGTTTGGTGTTTGCATATGTGAGATTCAGCCACTAATGTTTTTCCATTTCCAGTTATAGCCTAACATTTTTCTCTACATCCATTCGATTGGCTCTTTTTGTTCTTTCTTCAATTCTGATTGGTGGAAGTCAAATCTGTCCAGTATTTAATTGGAAAATGTGTTTGTTTGTTTTTTGTTTTTTAATCTCTTAGCTAAAATTAACAAACACACAAGGGATGTGGAATCTGTAGGAATTTACAATTGATGGGCATTTTTGTTGAAACGTGGATTTCGTGTGGGCTTTCTCGTTGTTCTTGTTTATTATAACACGCATATGAAGAAAGGCAATAAAATATTATGTAACCTTTTAATTTTAGTAATATTCCCTGAGTAATTTCACCATCAGCATGTCTGGGCGACTAAATAATGTATATATTTTCTTCTTACATACATTTATTATTTATAATATGTATATTTTTAATACATTTGCGTGAGAGCAAAATGTATAAATGTTTGCATAAAATATATATGAGTATAAAATGTAGATTATGAATGTGCATTATAAAATATATGAATATAAGAGTAAAATGCAAGTATCATATAGTTCACTTGGCAGATGTATATACTGTATATATATATACACATATATATATACATATACATACATACATTCATATACATACACACACACACACACACACACACACACACACACACATATATATATATATATATATATATTTATATTTATATATACTGTGTGTGCGCTATGCACAAATGTCTTTCTTTGCGTATCATTTCAGTTGAGCTGTTTGAAAATTTATGTTACTTAATTAGGTTCAAGCTCATTCAGTTAGGCATAACACCGGAATTTTCCGACCAGTGAAGACAAACCAAACTCATGATGAATGTGCTTCATAAAGGTTTTTTTTTTTTTTTTTTTCTGATGTGAAATTCTCCCTTGGCTTCTCCACTTATATCTTAGCAGTGTTTGGAGGGATGAGTGTGAGGAGGTTTTTCTCTTCCCCAAGATTGGATTTTTGATAGACAGCAGAAGTTTTGAAAGTAGGGCAGCAGTGCTTAAATTTCAGCATCACAGTGTGTCCTGATCCACATAACTTTTGGCTGTGTGTTTAGGACACTCATAAGGGTATTCTCTGCTCTAGTGATTGAACAGCATGAGAGAATGACAGACAGACAGACAGACAGTCAGAACTGAACCAGGGCTCCAGAACAGCCAGGACAAAATGCCCCTCTCACCATTCAGAAGGTGATGTCAGCGTGAAAGCTGAAGCTGAAGCTGTGACCTGACGAGTACTGTCAAATTTTAAGACAGAACCCAACCTGAACCTGAAATCTCTCATTCTCAGTCTATGTCCTAATCAAGTGAGTTGACCCAGACACATGGATTCTCAACGCTCTGACTAAAATCTAAGAGAGTGTGCGTGTGCACAATGAGTTGTTTATAAAAATAAACCCTACTCAAGCCCGTAGTTATTCACCTTATGTAGCAACATAGAAGTAAAATATTTTCTGTTTGTTTATGTGGGCACTTCCGATTCATTTGCCGCTGTAGGTAAATGACCAAAAGAATAACAATATTCTGTAAATAGTAAGATAATTTGCGCTTTAAACCAGTGTGTTTATGATTACAATAATAAATTAAAATGATATGATAATAAGTAAGAGTTTACAATATCAAGCAGCATAATGGACTTTTTTTGTACAGCTTAAATAAATGAAAGCGGATGAGACCGGAAGCCTCGACACAATCAAGTTACAATGGCCACGCCCGCTCTTACTTTAAGAATAATGTGAATAGACGTGTGGACGCCCAGCTTGTAATTAGCAGGTTTGGCTATTCCAGTAAATACAAATCTACTTACGCTACTGCATGCAGTCAAGTCAAGTCATCTTCATTTATATAGCGCTTTTAACAAAAGCGCTAGATTTTGTAGATTGTACCAAAGCGGCTTTACATTGACAATAGGAAATTAAAGTAACAGAGATTGGGGAGAGACTTCACAGGGGAGAGACTAGACGACACTTCAGGACTGTGTTGTCGTCACTTCCAGGCGCAGGTCCTTCATCAGTTCTGGATACAGCCTGGATCCGGCGGACTGCGGTAAACCTCGGGATAAACAGCAAGACTAATATTAGCGTAGACGCCATTCTTCTTATGATGTAACGAGTACATCAGGATTAATGGGAAGTGTTCCCGGTTCCGACTGTCCTAATCTATGCAGCCTAACATTGAATTATAGAAGTCTATAATGTGTTGTATATGCTAGGTCAAAGAGATGTGTTTTTAGTCTAGCTTTGAACTGACAGAGTGTGTCTGCTTCCCGGACAATGTTAGGAAGACTGCTCCAAAGTTTTGGTGCTAAATAGGAAAAGGATCTACCACCTGCAGTCGATTTTGATATTCTAGGTATTATCAACTGGCCAGAATTTTGAGATCGCAATAGACGTGAAGGACTATAATGCGTTAAGAGCTCGCTCAAGTACTGCAGAGCTAAACCATTTAGTGCTTTGTAAGTAATCAGCAATATTTTAAAATTTATATGATGTTTAATAGGGAGCCAATGCAGTGTTGACACTGATATGGTGGTATAATCATGTATGATATGGTCATACTTCCTGATTCTGATAAGAACTCGAGCTGCTGCGTTTTGGACCAGTTGTAGTTTGTTTATTATGCGTGCAGGACAACCACCCATAATAGCATTATAATAATCTAGCCTTGATGTCATAAACGCATTAACTAATTGTTCCGCATTTGTCAATGAGAGCATATGACGCAATTTAGATATATTTTTAAGATGGAAAAATTAAGTTTGCACTTCTGGGCGATTTATGATTTACAATTTACGATTAGCATTAGCCAGCACTTTTAAATTTGTTTTGATGTCAGGCGCTCTGGCTCCCGTCAAACATGTGACTATGGTGGGTGGTGAATCTATTTTCACTTTCCGTTTAATAGAATCGCCAATAACTTAGGCACATTCAACATGATTCTCAGTGGGTGTTTCACTGAGTGGGGAGAATCTATTTGAAGTTGTAATCGGAACGGAAGAGCGTTGTTTTGTCCCGCGACTACAGCGCCTCACCGTCACCCAATTGCCCTGCTGCATGGGCTCTACAGCCGGAACCGAACAATGTACAGAGTTCACTAAGCTAGTCGCATCCAAAGCAGTATCTAAAGCCCTATCCTCGATTAAATTTTGGATGCGTGTCTCTAGTACTGAAATCTTCCCCGTCAGCTTGACTATACCCCTGCATTTATCACATGTAATTCCTTGTTGACTGATCCTACTCACCTAAGTTGTTTGATGGACTCGTAAAAGGTGCGAGCAAAAAAAAAAAAAAAAGATGCTGGTTAGCCTTGGCTCTCTTCGGGACAGGTGCTTGGACAGGTTCATTGTCACATCTGTAAAAAACAAAACAAAACACACTGTGAGCATACTGATAACACAATCAAAGACACTGTATTATTATCATTATCGATCACTAATGGCCATGGATAAAAAAAGACAACAGTTTTTGTAATATCACACAAGAATATGTACTTTTATATTATGATGATGTAAACAATTATATTTCATCTGTAAAAATTATGTCTGTGGACTTACTCGGGAAGATTCTCCATCATACGGAGAACTGAACTGCATGCCCCTTTGTGAGTGTGCTGGAGAAGGAGAGCTAGCTGCAGCCATATTACTAAAAAACAACAACAAAGAAAATATTTAGCATACATTATCCAAAGTAAACTGATGGGCAATTAATTGTTATGGACGCACAATCTATGTATATATCTGTTGATGGTCCATAGGACAGAGAAATATCACAGCTTCGCCGCGAATATCTGTTGATGAGCCATAAAGACCGCACGCATTTAGTGACGCACGCAATGAACGGATCGTTCGCGAACAGCACATCACTACATTTCAAACATTTACACCTGTATTCACAAACATCTGTGCATAAGGCAGCATTGAAGCATGATAAGCAGTGTGATAGTTTAACCAAAACTATATATATATATATATATATATATATATATATATATATATATATATATATATATATATATATATATATATATATATATATATATATATATATAATGTCTAGTATTTAGACAGTAGGCCTAGGCTATCATATATTTTACCGGAGGCTGAAATATATTTAGACTAAATCACATTACACTTAAGCAGATATTCACAAATAAGGTACATAAGACATCCGGCAGTATTTTAGCATGATAATCAGTGTTATAAGCTAATCAAAACTGAGTGAAATATATTTAATATACAAATATGTTTAGAGAGTAATAGCCTATCACATTGAAAAAGTTTACACTTGAGCACATACACGAATATTAAGGGATATTGTTATGCAATCTTTCATGTAAGATGCCAAAAGCTAGCCAACACTAAGCAGATATAGTCTGAATTATCAGAAAAATAATTATATAACAGTAAAACTTACTCCGAAATTGTGTCCTCGGCGGGATCAATTCGCTCTTCAAAATGCAGCCGTTCGTCGTCCGAGTCTTCATCTTCCTCTGAGGAAAAGATGCATTCTTCCTCGCTGTCCAGAATCATCTGAAGGGCGGAGAAGCCGCAGAAGCGTGCCATACTCAAAACGCGATGAACAATCAGTAAGTCTGATGAAGAAACTGTGTTTTTATGGCATTGATCGGGGGGCGTATGCGATGCATACTAGATCACCTAACTATTTACATGTGAATCGCGCCGGGGGCGGGGCGGTCGCAGCTCATTTAGAGATAATGAAGGGAGAAGGAAAAACGGTACCTCTCCTTGCTTTCAAACGGATTACATGAGTTGAAAACATTTGTTTTTTATATAAATTACTTCATTTAAAAGAAGAGATTTCAAGCTTCATAAAGACATATATCACATGTCTGTGTGAGAAGTATTCGCTGAGTTATGATTCATTTTCGGACGCGTTTCAGAATGGACTACACGGACAGAGAGAAGGCAGAACTTTTTTTCTTTATTTGGCGAAAAACACAACACTTTCTTATTTTTGTGAGTATACACAAAAATAATACACATTTAACAGAATCGATTGATGTATGAAACTCCTATGGAAAATCAAAGTCAACAGAGTATTTATGTGTTTCTTTTACACTGATAAAAAAAAAAGCGAGCTGATATCGCCGGCGATACCGTCGACCTCAGGGGGTTAAATAAGGGAGACATACAAAATGTGCAGAGCAGCGGGTTGTACTTCACTCAGACTGATGGGATTAGCACACGAATGATTCACTGAGAATCTCACCTTTTGTTCTGCAAATGGCTTTCGGAGCCCAAATGGCTCTTGGAGCCTTATGCTGATTGAATTAGGATTGGCCAGACCCTCAGTCTAGGTTGTTACCTAAACCTGTTACATGCTTTGTTTGAATTTGTCTCCACCTTCAAAAGTCCCTCCTCCTAAAATGCCTATAAGACACCATGTACAGTTATATACTTTAGATTATGTTGGACGAACCGCAGCTGCGCTCAATAAAGAATAACTTTGTTTGAACGTGATCCCAACGTCTCCTGGTCTTCGATTCTGAGTTTCCAACACAACATAGGCAGTATAATGACAGACACTCACAAAGTCTTTGGGTGGTTGAACGGGCCATAGATCCGATGACACAATACTGTACAACTGCTGCCGCATTGTGCAGACAGACAGTAGCCTAATGATGACACCTTCCACAGACTTAATAGATGGGTATGCGTGTGACATCACCATCGGCCGGAGTGACTGCGGTTACGCCCACTGAGTGGCAAAAAGACTCAGCAGCAGCATTGGATTTCAGTGTGAATGCCGTGAAAAAAACACAAAACATCTAAAACGGGAAAGAGCTTTGCGATTGACTTTACAACTAGATTTGACAAGAAATCTGAGGTATATTTTTACAGATTGCCGAAAGCTACAGAACAGAGAAGCAAATGGATCACTGCAATATGAAACAACTGTGTATTTTTATAAAGCAACATATTGTATTTTTATAAAGCGTTCACATGCAAATTTGCTTTATTTCCCTGGCGTCGAAATCAGGCTCATATAAATGTCAGGTAACACGATTCTTGGCTGCATGCCAATATCCATGGATCACTGGATCTTTGGTAAGTTGTAAGGAACACTATATATCGAGTCCAACCTTTAGTTTAAACTGATAATCGATTGTTTTACTCGCATTTTCACAGTTTTCCCTATTAAATCCAGTCACGCAGCAGCTCTTTTGCCACTCAGTCCGGCCGAGGGGGCATGTTCTGGTGGGAAAGTGACGCCAATGCATACCCTCTATTGTCTAAAATGTCACTGCAAATGATTTGACAAATGATTTGCTCTATACATCCGATCGTGGTTGTATCTCGCTATTAGTGTTACTCGATTGACTGCTCGATCGATATTCGATTGCTCCTGGTCGATTGCTCCTGTCTGCCACGTTGCTTCTGCTGCTGTTGCGTTGGTTTGTGACTGTAAGCTTCGTATATTTTTCTGTTTTGAATCATTATTTACTATCATTCCTTGTTGTTTATACTGCTAAATATAACTCACTCAACATCACACATTAACCCAGTGGTTCTCAATTCCAGTCCTCGGGACCCGCTGCTCTGCACATTTTGTATGTCTCCCTTATTTAACACACCAGAACCAGATCATCAGCTCATTAGGAGAGACTCCATGAACTGAACTGAGTGTGTCAGATAAGAGAGAGACATACAAAATGTGCAGAGCAACGGGTCCCGAGGACTAGAATTGAGAACCACTGCATTAACCTGACATCGCTAGCTTCAATCTAAATCGTTATTGCTAGCACAACACGCTAAGTTTAAACTTTGTTTGAACGTGATCCCAACGTCTCCTGGTCTTCGATTCTGAGTTTCTAACAGTTGCTAAGCCATCTAGTCAGAGTCAAGCATGCATGATCATTATTCCTGTGAAAATATCTTCTGTTTTGCTATTTAGAATGTATCATTAAATAGATATTATCATGCGACCATCTCAATATACACTCACCTAAAGGATTATTAGGAACACCATACTAATACTGTGTTTGACCCCCTTTCGCCTTCAGAACTGCCTTAATTCTACGTGGCATTGATTCAACAAGGTGCTGAAAGCAATCTTTAGAAATGTTGGCCCATATTGATAGGATAGCATCTTGCAGTTGATGGAGATTTGTGGGATGCACATCCAGGGCACGAAGCTCCCGTTCCACCACATCCCAAAGATGCTCTATTGGGTTGAGATCTGGTGACTGGGGGGGGCATTTTAGTACAGTGAACTCATTGTCATGTTCAAGAAACCAATTTGAAATGATTCGAGCTTTGTGACATGGTGCATTATCCTGCTGGAAGTAGCCATCAGAGGATGGGTACATGGTGGTCATAAAGGGATGGACATGGTCAGAAACAATGCTCAGGTAGGCCGTGGCATTTAAACGATGCCCAATTGGCACTAAGGGGCCTAAAGTGTGCCAAGAAAACATCCCCCACACCATTACACCACCACCACCAGCCTGCACAGTGGTAACAAGGCATGATGGATCCATGTTCTCATTCTGTTTACGCCAAATTCTGACTCTACCATCTGAATGTCTCAACAGAAATCGAGACTCATCAGACCAGGCAACATTTTTCCAGTCTTCAACTGTCCAATTTTGGTGAGCTCGTGCAAATTGTAGCCTCTTTTTCCTATTTGTAGTGGAGATGAGTGGTACCCGGTTGGGTCTTCTGCTGTTGTAGCCCATCCGCCTCAAGGTTGTGCGTGTTGTGGCTTCACAAATGCTTTGCTGCATACCTCGGTTGTAACGAGTGGTTATTTCAGTCAAAGTTGCTCTTCTATCAGCTTGAATAAGTCGGCCCATTCTCCTCTGACCTCTAGCATCAACAAGGCATTTTCGCCCACAGGACTGCCGCATACTGGATGTTTGTCCCTTTTCACACCATTCTTTGTAAACCCTAGAAATGGTTGTGCGTGAAAATCCCAGTAACTGAGCAGATTGTGAAATACTCAGACTGGCCCGTCTGGCACCAACAACCGTGCCACGCTCAAAATTGCTTAAATCACCTTTCTTTCCCATTCTGACATTCAGTTTGGAGTTCAGGAGATTGTCTTGACCAGGACCACACCCCTAAATGCATTGAAGCAACTGCCATGTGATTGGTTGATTAGATAATTGCATTAATGAGAAATTGAACAGGTGTTCCTAATAATCCTTTAGGTGTGTAATTCTGTAGTTAAAACATTAAAAACATTAAAACGCAGCATTCCACAGGAAAAATGTTTAAAAGCAGCGCATCAACTTCAAATATTTCTATTTAAATTCATAAATATATTTCACTTCTGGATAATAATTTGATCTAATTTGAGGGATTAATTCCATTAATGAGAGTGGCATATTTAATATAAATTTGTAGGCTATATCAAATGGAAAACAGAGTTTAAAATCATTTTGTTTACTTCATTACTTCATTCGCACCAGTTTACAAATGTGTAAACATTGGTCTAGAGTTTGCGAATAGTGCACACTTATTTATTTAGTTTATTTTTTGTAAATCCTGATATGTGCATGAATGGCCATTTTGTACATTTATACATCAGGCACTTGAACCCTACTGATCATATTTGGGTTGAATTTCAATGGCAAAATCAATGCCTGGTGCTCACTCATGCTCTTGTGTCTGAACATCCCAACAGCCATGATCCAACTTATAATGAAAAACCTTCCCATAAAATTGGAAGCTATTATAGCAGCAAAGGGAGAACCAACTCCCTATTAATGCTCATAGTTTTGAGATTAAATGTTCAGCAAGCACATAAAACTGTGGTGTGTGGTGTCTGTTCACATACACAAGCCCTTATCCTTGAAAACCATAAATATAACAAGGTAAACACAAGAGAAAATGTGACCCACACTACATTAAATACAAGAAATGAGGGTACACAGTTTGCAGCTACCAAAATGTGAATTATTTCCTGAAGAGAGCATTAAAATTGGAGTCTTGATTAAAAACCGAACACAACCAAAAAAAAAAAATGTTAAGTCTACTGTCGCTGTCTATAATCGCTAGTCAAGAGGTTAAAGATGCAGTATTGAGTGTTTTATGACACAATTCATGAAAATGTTGAGACAAAATTATGATGCATTAATCCATGTTTTATAATTCTGAAAAACAGGTGAGTGTGATTGTATTATCTTTTATCGTAATGAACAGACATGTTAGGAGGGCCCAGGGAGTTATATATTTGAGTTTGTATGCGTGAAACCTCCCCTACTCTCTTGAAGGTGCAGGTATGGTGGTGGACTGGGAGCAGGAGACTGGCCTCTTGATGACGTCAGGTGACGTTCGAGTCATCCGGATCTGGGACACAGAAAGAGAAATGAAAGTGCAGGTACTACACACAAACACACGCACACATCGCTCCCAGGCGAGCTTTGTAGCTCGATCATTTACAGTGGAAATAAAAAGTCTACATACCCTGTTAAAACAGCTGGTTTTTGTGATGTAAAAATTAATAATATCAAAACTTTTGCACCTTAATGTAAAAATTACAACATATCTAATGCCACTGAAAAACTGATAAAATAAAAAATAAAAATAACCTAACTGCATAAATGTGCACACCCTTTTATAATTGGTTATGTGGCTGTGTTGAGAATCATCAAGCTCACGTGAAATAGTACACACCTGTCTTCACTCTGATTCTCGCAGTGACTGTGATTAACTCCAGATACTTCTCCAATAACTTCCCAAATACTACTTCGATTTTTCTGATATCATCTTGGTTGCATGCTACTATATGGAGCTTAAAATATGACAGTATGATTTAAATTTGAATTGTGTAAATTTTAATTATTTACAAGTGTAATCTAACAAAATTGAATTTTATGTGGTATTTTAAATTGTTCTGAATTTGATTTCTTTAAACGAATATTGAACATTTGAAATTTAACGAATTGAAATGTTTTCATGGCTGAATTTTTTTTTCATGTATTTTCAAACAGCTATTTTTTTTGTTCTGAATTCTTAGACTGCAAATATTCCGTTTAAAAAAAAATACAGATTCAAGTTTTCAAGATGAAGAAAAAATTCAGAACTTCAAATTCAGTTTTCTAAAATTCAAACCGCGGAAAATTCAGATCTTACAGAAAGTAGGTCACAGGTCATCCACAGGGAAGAGTAAAGGATCTCAGAATAGTCGAACAGAGCATTTTGGCTGCACTGCAGTAGTTTTCTGCCGCAAACGCGGTGGTGGTTCAAGAGAATCCGTGTATCTTTCGTTCAGTCGTTTTTTTTTTGTTTTTTTTTTAATATTAAGAGTAGAAAAATGAGAAAGCAGCTTGAGTATTAGATTTCTAATATTCTAGTAAGGCCGCTGCTGCAGTTGCACGGAGCTTACAAAACTTAACGCGTGTATTGCAACTAGCTACATTTCATTTTCTCATCAAACAACTAGACTAACGAATGGCTCGGCACAACAAAAGAGCCTAGACAGAGCTTTCTCTCTGTGTAGACCAGCAGTTGGTCTGAATTTGCTATAACCTATACTGTAGCCTATTTTTCGGACTGTAGGCTAAGTCACGTTTTATCATGAAACACGCTGTGATTTATTCCAAAGTGACTCAGGCATATATAATGCATTTAACGTTAAATAATCTAAATGTTGACTTTCAAAAGTAGGCGCACCAAGAAGGCTATTCGCTGTATTTTGGTTCATTTTTGGTGTGCGCCAGAAAGATCTTGAAGGAGATCGAGACGCACTAAAGCAGCGCATCATGTTGTTTTATTTATTTTTCAATGGCATGATATTTTGTAGTCATTTTGAATGTACACAAATAAAAAAAAATTCGAATGATGACATATTATCTGTATGACTATAAATAACAGAGTATTAAGTTATTTCCCAGCAGTGGAACAAATCCAAGTGATGGCGCAGGCGCATCCCGCTCTCACACAACATAGTATCAGTTCTGGCGTTGCTTCATATCGCAGACTGTTCATTATCAAAATAAAACACAGTCAACCAAACATATAAAAAGTTATTCAGCCTAATTTAATTGGTCTGTTGTACAATATAAAGGGCAAGCTGTGCCGCACAGTCCTACTTGTTATTCCAAACGTTTCCCTTAATTGCTGTGAAGACGCTGATTTAGCCTATACGTGTATATTGAGACTCGACTGAAGTATGAAGCCTTTTTATTTGTATTATAATATAATATATTAAAATACATAATCTTCTGAGTTTTATGATGTAGGCCTTGTGTGTTTTATTTTAATTAAAATTTATTATAATTTACATCTCAAAAGGATGCGCTTTGTGCATTCTCTGACATTACATTTATTTATTTCATTAATATTGAGTATCAATTGATGTCAAACAAAACTGTGTGTTATTTTCTCTGGCAACTAAACTTCCAAAATAAATAATAATAAAAAAAAATTAAAAAAACTTTCAAAGCAAAGCCATTGTGCGTTCTCTCCGCGCTCCGCAGCTTTTCCACACAGATTTAGAGAATTGGCTAGCTAAAAAAAAATAGGCCAAAGAAGTAGACTAACGGCTAGTGTCCGGGAGATGCGAGGTACGTTCATATTTATGAAATAAACATAACTGATTTTGTCTACACCTAAATACATTTCCAAGGACCCCCTAATAATAACAGTGATTAAGCCCAAATGTGGGTGGTGGTAATGAACACAATATGTTTGTTTGCTTTTTGCCCAAATGGTCTCCACTCTATGCATTTTGCAATAACACAGCAACATTTTTTAACTGACCGTATTTGCCAGAAAATAAGTCGCATGCACATGAGTGCAAGTAACACCGGATCATGTTGAAAGAGAAACGCGCGCGTGTCAAATCGTCATAAAAAACGCATTTTAATATTAGCCTATTCAGCAATAGTGTAAAAGACCTGTAAATAAAATACAACATTTACATGATAAAACACTATTTACATGTAGGCTATGTGTAGCCTATTTTACTTTCCCTTACTGTATGACAAATCCTTAAATGAATGCAGAACAACAAGAATGAAAAATAAGTACCCATGTATAATAAAATAATATATAGGCTACATAGCCTATAAAAATAGCCTATATTGTGCCCTTTATTACAAACAACATTTAGCCTATTTTAAACGCCAAGCCTAAACAAATTTATTTAAATCGCATCTCTCATTCAATCAAAAGTTTTCATATTTGCAATGTAACATGTGGATGCTAACTATTAATATAAAGAAGGCTTCATACTTAAGTCGAGTCTCAGAGAGAAAGCTCTGTCTAGGCTCTTTTGTTGTGCCAAGCCATTCGTTAGTTTAGTTGTTTGATGAGAAAATGAAATGTAGCTAGTTGCAATACACACGTTAAGTTGTGTAAGCTCTGTGCAACTGCAGCAGTGGCCTATTATTACTAGAATATTAGAAATCTAATACTCAAGCTGTTTTCTCATTTTTGTACTCTTAATATCAAATAATAATAAAAAAACGACTGAACGAAAGATACACGGATTCTCTTGAACCACCACCGCGTTTGCGGCAGAAAACTACTGCAGTGCAGCCAAAATGGTCTGTTCGACTATTCTGAGATCCTTTACTCTTCCCTGTGGATGACCTGTGACCTACTTTCTGTAAGATCTGAATTTTCCGCGGTTTGAATTTTAGAAAACTGAATTTGAAGTTCTGAATTTTTTCTTCATCTTGAAAACTTGAATCTGTATTTTTTAAAACGGAATATTTGCAGTCTAAGAATTCAGAACAAAAAAAATAGCTGTTTGAAAATACATGTCTAAAAAATTCAGCCATGAAAACATTTCAATTCATTAAATTTCAAATGTTCAATATTCGTTTAAAGAAATCAAATTCAGAACAATTTAAAATACCACATAAAATTCAATTTTGTTAGATTACACTTGTAAAAAATTAAAATTGACACAATTCAAATTCAAATCATATTGTCATATTTTAAGCTCCATACTACTACAAGAGCCATGGGCCACAAAAAGCTTATGAGGCATCAATGGGATCTTATTGTCGAAAGGTATCGCTCGGGTGAAGGCTACATGAAATTTCCAAGGAATTAGATATACCATGGATCACAGTGAAGATAGTCATCATCAAGTGGAGAAATATGGCACAAAAGTGACATTATCAAGAAAAATGTTCCTCCAAAATTAATCACAAGACAAAGAGTAAACTATTCAAGGAGGCTATTGCAACTCTTTCTTGCAAGTACTGGTGGCAAGACAAGCCTTTTCTGACTTTGTGAAGATGTAGGGAATCATAAATAGCTCCAAGTACCAGTCGATTTTGGCACAGAACCTTCTGGTATCTGCAAGAAAGCTGAAAATAAAGAGAACTTTCAACCTTTCAGAATGACAATGATCCAAAGCACACATCTAAATCAACAAAATAATTGTTTCGGCAAATAAAGATTTATGTTTTGGAATGGCCCATCCAGAGCTTAGACCTAAATCCTATTGTACCGTATTTTTCAGAATATAAGACGACCCCCGTTTTCAAGATGTACCTTTTGGAAAAAGGCTTTTTGGAGAGCAAATCTTGTTTTTTAAAGAAAATACTTTTTTTGAAAGTAATTTTCATATTGCATATTTGTCATTTTTAAATTTTTATTTTTGTATTTAAAGTATGGTAAATACTGGTAAAATGTACCAACAACAATCACATTCAGAAATAAACACTGTTGCATAGCTACCATAAAAATAACCTGAAGTTCTCATTTAGTAGATTTCACTGTGACTGATTTCTCACCTTTTTTATGTACAGTGACAGATGCTGGCATGTCAAAAAACAGAGGTGTTTGATCCGCATTATCTGATCCAGAGGATATGAATGTTTTTTCCTTAGGCCGATCTCATAGCGCTGAAAAGACATCAGGTTCTCCCTGAAGTCGGAGGGCAAGCGCTAATCCATTACTTTGCATCATTTTTAGCGGCCGCTTCGAGGATATTGACAGGCAAGTGCATCAGTATGTAGCCGAAATAAGAAATGATGGGCCTCTCTGGTGGGTATGCTTTTTGGCGATTTCTAGTGACTTCAGCTGGATGACTGCTCTGGTTATGGGCATCCCCTCATTTCTTTTTTTGGCAATGTACTGACACACTTGTCTGTCAGTTTTTTCGAAGTGCTTGCTTTTAGGACCGCAGTAAGCTTTTCTTTAACTGTTAGCATTTTTAAGACTGTCTTTTTGGGCTCGTCATCTTCTAACATTAAACTTTGACACCGTATTTCTTGGTTGCTTAATGAGAGTTGTTTGACTCCGCTACGTTTATCAGTCCTGGGGGAAACACTCGTTCTACACATATTTGGTGCTCACTATTGTTGCGGGTGTATTGTTGACATGTAAAAGTTTAGACCCCGAATATAAGACGACCCCATTTTTTCAGATGTATTTCCAAGAAAAAAACATTGTCTTATATTCAGAACAATATGGTAAATCTGTGGGGTGACCTGAATATATAGTGCAGTCATGAAACTCTAGAGGGTGCAGGCTGATTGGTCCTTTAAATGCAATTTGCAAGCAATCACATCATTACCGCATGGCACAAGCTGATTAGCCTCTGCTGATCCTGCAGCCAATGAGATTGTTTCCTCAACTATTAAATAGTCTGGTTCAGTGTTTACTGAAGCCTAGTCCTGCAGTGCATTATCAAAGTTCATCTGAAATCCTCCATCTTTCCCAACTCCACCTGATTAGATCTACTACAGGATTTATGTATGTATATTTATGCAGTAGCAGCATATCTTACATGCTCAAAGCAGCTTGTCTGTATATCTATTAGCAGTAGAAAGTTCATACTTGCTCTGCAGCAGCAGCGTAGCATGTCTAGTCTGCCAAGACCAAATACATTAACATTGCCATATTCAATAACATTCTAAAAACTATTCTGAGAGTTTTCATAATTGCCATTAACTAATATTGCAGATTCTTGTATTATTGTTTTGGTGAGTATTCTTCAGTTTAATTATTTCACAATTTGTCTAAATAAGTGGGATCTCTAAAATTAGTATTTTACTGTGCGGTTAGAACTGCTTTTATGAGACGTCTTGCTGGACAGAAGTGAAGCACAAGAGAAGACTGAAACTGATCATGCAGTTCAGTTCTCATGGATAGGCTTGGTCTCTCTCACACATTTGGTGCACTTTCAGGCATAATTCAATAATAATTTTATGATAATATTATGATTTTGAGCACTGAAGCTTGACATGTATTCTGAGATGTACATGTATTGCATTGGTGATTTTGCAGATCTAATTTAAGCCCTGAGGTTTTAGATTGTTGTCTCACATGGCATGAAAACTGCACACCTTTCAGCCTTTCATTCAGCTTTCTGTGTTGCAGGACATCCCAACAGGAGCAGACAGCTGTGTGACCAGCCTGTCATGTGATCCTCAGCGGTCACTTGTAGCTGCAGGTCTTGGAGACGGATCTGTTCGGGTGTACGACCGCAGAATGGGACCTAACGAATGGTGTATCACGTTTTACAGAGCTCTAATTGTATTAATATGCAATTGTATTATTGAGCATTGGGGAGAATCAAATCACAGAATCCTTTAAAAAGAGTTATATTATTGAATATTCATCTCTGATGTGCCACCACAACTAGTATGAATTCATAATTCAGATGTCTTGAAATCTGAAATCATTTCTAATTGGCTTGATGAAAACTGGTGGCTACAGGCAAGTCCTGTCCAGCACCACTGGGTTCGTTTGTCTTGCATTTGATATTGGTTGGATAAAAGTATCTGGAACAATCTGTCACACCTTCATGCAGTAGCAGTTCCTGGCCATAAATTTGGGTAGGGCACATTCTGGGTCTTAGCGCTAGTTTATGATAAACATTTTGTAAGCTTTGTATCCTAATCGGTGAACATTAGACACACTTTTGACAGAATTCTAATATCCTTGTGTTATTCAGCCTGAGGGTGGCACTCTAATGATGATTGACAGACTTAAGAATACACGACAAATGCATAGAATGCCATCTTAGAATTGCTAAATTTTTTATTACGTCAGAATGTTGTTTTAGATTATTACAAGTTAGGAATTCCAGTAAGGAAAAAAGTCATGTCTATTCTCAGAACAAACATAAAATAAACACAAAAGAAATACTGTATATAAAGGCTATTCACATGAGCATGTTTAAACTAAAGGGTTTTTAATTTCATTAATTTGATATGCTACTCCACACAAGAAGAACAGACATGCCAACTAGTTACTGAACTGATAAAGACACACAGCTGAGGCGGACTGATATCGTCTTGGTCTGGAACGAGGTTTACGTAACGTCACGTGAAAATAAGCGGGGCAGCCAGAAATCTGCCCCAATGCCTCTCTACGAGAGCGCGCTGCAGTTCCATTTTTCACCACAGATTTAAATTTGTGGGGAACTGTAGAGCTAGGGAGGGCTCAGAGACCGGCTGCCCCACTTAGTATCATGAATACATGCCTGCCGAATCCATGCGCTACATTTTAATATATCCTGCTCACTTTACGATAGTATAGAAAGTCCGAAAAATATTTGTTGCAGAATGCTGAACACATATCTAATTTATCATTAATTCAAGCTACAATATATGCAATAAAAAAAATTCGCCGCTAGGGGTCGCTAACCTCTTACAATAACAAAGGCTTAGGTTGATGACGCAGTGATAAGCGGAATCATAGAACTTGCCGTCATGCTGATGGATCTAATAATGTTTATGGATGAGTGAAAACGTTCATGTTTTTTAACATGACTGTGGTATGAAGCAGGGCGCGATTGCTAATGAGAGACATATATGAGCGCCACACGCAAGTCCCGCGGATATAAAGGAATAAGGACATTTAATTCTACCGAACTACCCGCAAGTGCAAAATTAGGCACTTTTTAAAATTGTGAATTACTCTCAATTTACAAATTCTTGGAAACATTTAGGATAATGGAAGTACACAGTTGAAAGAAATATATAACACTTTGCAAGTAGTTTTTTGGATATTTTGATACAAAATTCTTTATTTTACCTGTCAGTGTAAGAATATTTTGGTGGGGCTCTGCCCCACCTGCCCATACAGACGAGCCGCAGCTGCCTCCATGTGTTCACACACTATCACCTGCAGATTCCATGAGAAAGTGTAATTAAGTCATAAAAATCCCTATGAATATATAAATAATGCTAATTTAACAGCTCCCTCCAGTGCTAGCATTTCCAAACACTCAAGATTTCCCCTCTGCTAGTCACATTCGTCAGCTCTCTTCCGTGCATTATTATTTATTTTCTTTCATGCACCTTTAAACACTCCACCTCTGTGTCCCACAGCTCAGGCTGACATTTCCTGTGTCACACTGTTTTTGAGTTCCTTTTCATTAATTTGCATGCAGCCAGGGAGCCACTATACTTTAAGAGCATAAAATTCTTAATGAAATTGAAGTAAACGTGCACCCTGACCTCTGTAGACATGCTAAAGTTCTGTCACAGAATGCAGAATCCATATGCGGACATCCTTGCCTCAACTAAAGGCGAGCATACACTGTGCGATGTCTGTGCGATTTCAGCAAGGAACCTACTCACACTGAACGAGTAGATCGCATGCGATGTAAAGCCAAAGCTCAGGATTTATGTGCTCACACTGTACGGTCCGAACGTCGAGCTGCGACTTGACTGCTCACACTATACGTGTGAATGCGCGAATCAGCGCGATAAATCCTCGTGCCGGGTTGCGCCTATGGACGATATCATGTAGCCTATCCAGAGATATTGTCAAAACAAGCATCAGCTATCAATATCAAGAAGATTTAGCATTTCCAATTTATATATTAAATTATTAGTAGGCTAGTATTATTGTTATTATTATTATTAGGGAAGGCTACTTTTATTATTAAACTGATAGGCTATTATAATTAAATAGCCACGCAACAATTTCATAGCGCATCACCGCATAACCAACGCGCTGTGAGGATAATAAAATATTAGCCTACATAGAAGCTTTACTCCTCATTAAAAATTGTCTAAAACATTTAGGTCGATTACAATGAATTATATACATATAATTAACTATTAACAGTCTATAATATGTCCGAACACTGCAATAATTCATCAATGAAAATTAAAAACAGCTTTATTTAAAAAAAAATAATAATAATAATAAAAGAGGCAAAGTGTAGCCTACATCGCAGGTGGCTTGGAAGAAGTGGGTAATGGTTAATCCATTTTGCAACACGAACTGGAGGTAAGCAACAGTAATAGCTTTGAACTACAGAACTTAAAGATCTCCCTTTTTCTTTTTCTTTTTTCTTTTTTTTGCTGCAGATGAAACTGTTTTCGCGCAGGCGCAGTGAGGGAAAAAACACTGAGTTTAGGGCAATCGGTTCGTAGCTCTGCTTCAACTGTGCGATATAGTCACGAGGAGCGACCAAAATTTCTAACATGCCAGAAATTCATCCGACCATCCGATTGCCGGTCGTGAGAGGTTAATCGCCTCTCGTTTCCCCCTGTACACTGCACGAACACTGCACGACAAACGACGCACGACAAAGCTGAAAATCGGCCCGACCCGAAAAAGAGTCGCACGAGTCAGAATTCGGCTCAAAATCGGACGAAAATCGCACAGTGTATGCCCACAATGCTGGAGTGTTCATGGTCATGTTTTCAGTCTAGTTTAAGGGTGTTTCGTCTGGTTACTTTTAAAATGGTCTAAAATGTTCACCATTTTTTCAAATTCACACTTTAATTCTTAAAATGTGAAAATATATCTATACCTAAACAATTTCAATATTTTTTGTGTGAAACTGATTTATATAATTTTTACACCAAAAAAAAACACTAATTTAATTGTGGCATAATATTACAAAAAACAACAACAACAAATTCCACTAGTAAAAAAGGTTAATTGTCAGCAAAAAACATGTTTAAAATAGGAGGCATGTGTAAAGTAACAGACAAATTATGCTAAATATCACTTGTTAACAATACATTTATTATGAAATATTTCCAATCATGCTGTCATTTTGTCAAATGATGTAAGAAAAATTTAAATTGAACATTGAAATTATCTCCATGATAGAATGTATTTAAACAAAATATGATATTACATATTGTCGGTTATGATATTATGAGATGTGGTGTAAGTTGCATTGTGATAGAAATGACTGGTTCAACTCTTGAAATTCCTCCAAATTCTCCAGTGATACTTGTACAGTAAATACACTGATGGGTGTTAGTATTTTTCTCCCTCCAGGATTCTTTGATGAATAGAAAGTTCAAAAGAACAACGTTTATTGTTGTTTTTGTAACATAATGTTAATGTATTTTCTGTCATTTCGATCAATTTAAAGGGATGGTCCACCGAAAAATGACAATTCTGCCATCATTTACTCACTCTCATGTCGTTCCAAACCTGTATTTCTTTATTTCTAAACCTGACCGTTTTGGTTCCCATTGACTCAAAATGCATGGACAAAAATGCATACATTTGTTCAGTAGAAGAAAGAAATGCATACATGTTTTAATGATATGAGGCTGAAGAAATGATGACAGAATTTTCATTTTTCGGTGGACTATGCCTTTAATGCATCCCATAAAAGAATTAATTTCTTAAAAAAAAAAAAAAAAAAAAAAAACTTACTGACCCAAGACTTGTAGAATAGTGAATAGTAGTGCAAGTCCATAGTTCCAAAAATGCCCATTGTGTAAGAAACACCCTTCTAAAGAACTATTATGATTTCTTCACTATGCTACTAATCACTGTTTTTCTGTGTTCTGGTGCATTGATATTCCTCCAGCTCCCTCTAGTGTTCAATGTTCAATGATGCTTCCTAATTTTTATGGAATGATTGGCTTATACTACCCAAATATCTCTTTTTTCCAGTCGTGTGATGACATATAGGGAACACAGTGCTTGGGTGGTGAAGGCACACTTGCAGAAGGAGCCCGAAGGACACATTATCAGTGTCAGGTAACTGTTTTTTTCTCCCACATAATTTAAATCACTTCATCATAGAACTTACTCTCTTTTTGTAGTCACTTCACAATTTGGTTCCCCTCTCTTTTAGTGTGAATGGGGATGTGCGTTTTTTTGACCCACGGATGCCAGAATCAATCAACATCTTGCAGACAGTGAAAGGACTGACAGCTTTGGACATCCATCCACAGGCAAACCTGTTTGCTTGGTGAGAGATGCACATGCACCTTTATACATAATCCATACAATCAGTTCCATTGTGCAAAAATATTGCTGTTTAGAAAAAAAAACTTGACTAAAGTTATTAATGATTCTGCTTGTAACATCACATTTGTAGTTCATTTTTAAAGTCAGTTTATTTAAAGTGCCCCTATTATGGTTTTTCGAATATACCCTTTCATGCAGTGTGTAATATAGCTGTTTGTGAATGTAAACGTTCTGCAAAGTTAAGTCGAAAGTGCACGATAAATAAAGTTATTGTCTCCCAAAAGAAAGAATCGACTGAACCGCTATTGCGAGTTGTTTTTTATTTGAATCATACTGCTTTACGGTCCTACGTCACTAGAAGATACGTTTGCATAATGTCCACCTGTTGTACGTTGTCCATCCGCGAACAACTTTACTAGCCCACAGCACTTCGTTTTACTGATGACTGCTTCTCAAATATCTGAGTCCATGCGGGATTCTTAAAGCGCTTGCTTTAGAAAGATGGGTCGGTACCCACTATATTTTGACTAACTTGCACCTCAATCACAACCTGTAAGTATGAATAATTATTGATGATATATTTTTACTGGGTGTTCAAAATACTTCGTTTTGTGTTTTATATATATATATATATATATATATATATATATATATATATATATATATATATATATATATACAGGGTGGGCCATTTATATGGATACACCGTAATAACATGGGAATGGTTGGTGATATTAAAGTCCTGTTTGTGGCACATTAGTATATGTGAGGGGGCAAACTCCTCAAGATGGGTGGTGACCATGGTGGCCATTTAGAAGTCGGCCATCTTGGATACAACTTTTGTTTTTTCAATAGGAAGAGGGCCATGTGACACATCAAACTTATTGGTAATGTCACAAGAAAAACAAAAAGTTTGCCCCCTCACATATACAAATGTGCTACAAACAGGACTTTAATATCACCAACCATTCCCATGTTATTACGGTGTATCCATATAAATGGCCCACCCAGTATATATATTTTATATATGTGACCCTGGACCACAAAACCAGTCTTATGTGTAATTTTTTTAAAATTGAGATTTAGACATCATCTGAAAGCTGAATACATAATCTTTCCATTGATGTATGGTTTGTTAGGATAGGGCAATATTTGGCCGAGATACAACTATTTGAAAATCTGGAATCTGAGGGTGCAAAAAAATATTGAGAAAATCGCCTTTAAAGTTGTCCATTTCTATTGGCGATTGTGCTGCATCCATTCACAAAAATAAATGTTTTATATATTTAAGGTGGGAAATTTACAAAATATCTTCATGGAACATGATCTTTACTTAATATCCTAATGATTTTTGGCATAAAAGTAAAATCTATAATTTTGACCCATACAATGTTTTGTTGGCTATTGCCACAAATATACCCGTGCAACATAAGACTGGTTTTGTGATCCAGGGTCACATATATACTTATATTATAAGTTTCCGGCTTACCGGCTAAATCACGTTATTACTGTCTTACTGAAATGCTTCTGCTAATCAGCTGTGGGCCACTATTATCTAAAACTGCATCTATTAAAGGTGCTGTAGGACATCTGTGAAAATGCTAAATGAACTTTAGCCTGATAGCACTAAAAGCGTACATCCCACCCTTCCTACAAATCGCCGTCCAAAGCCAAGCCTCCTGAAAGCATGAAGCCAAGAAGACCGAAAACAACGTTACTGCAATACCAATATCATGTGTCATTCACCGGTGAGAAAACTTTATTGTAACACTACAATACCAAACGTAAACAAATTCTTAAAAACAGAATTAGATGCAGCAAGTTTTAACCAGCATAACAAAATGTTTCTGCAGAGAATCACCTATGGCACCTTTAATGCAGATTGTCTGTCATTCTTACTACTTTGAGGATAAAGGATGGATCAAGATTTGTTGTACAAACATTTATTACATCAGTTATTCACATTAGTGCTGGGCGAACATATGCACTATTATTGATACAGTTAATATAGTTCCCGCATGTGCACCGCAAAAAAATTAGAAATATACACATCGGTTTGTTGATGGACATACACTTGTTAAAGGAGAACTCCGGTCAATTTTAACATTGAGCTCATTTTTTTGTACATTTGGAGTGCTGTCAATACAGAGAACAACATCAAAAATCGGTGTTGCCTACACCGAGTTATTCTATTTTTAAAATTTGCACCCTGTTGACTTCAATAGGGCAAGTACTAAACCTGCTTTTAGCCTCTTAACATCCTTGATGTGTCATTACAAGTGCACAGAAAATGTGAGTGATTCCTTCTGAGTGAACACGAGTGGATCTGACTGCAGTAGATGTAAAAGATATGTATAAAAATGATGTTATTTAAGCAAGCGCAAATACCTGTTTACATCCTGTTTTCGGTTGAAGTCCAAAGTAGTCGATTGCCGAGTTCACGCGCATAGGTTTAGTTACCTATGATCACGCGCGTGAACTCGGCAATCGATTACTTTGGACTTCAACCGAAAAACAGGATGTAAACAGGTATTTGCGCTGGCTTAAATAACATCATTTTTATACATATCTTTTACATCTACTGCAGTCAGATCCACTCGTGTTCACTCAGAAGGAATCACTCACATTTTCTGTGCACTTGTAATGACACATCAAGGATGTTAAGAGGCTAAAAGCAGGTTTAGTACTTGCCCTATTGAAGTCAACAGGGTGCAAATTTTAAAAATAGAATAACTCGGTGTAGGCAACACCGATTTTTGTAGTTGTTCTCTGTATTGACAGCACTCCAAATGTACAAAAAAATTAGCTCAATGTTAAAATTGACCGGAGTTCTCCTTTAATGCTGATGGTGATGAATTACAGTTGAAACATCTCATAATGTGCCTCAAACTGAGTAGTGTATCACTGAGAAACGTCTTGCTCGAGTCGTCCTTGCGATGGAGGTTCGGGTTGAATAACTAGTTCTTCCAATGTTCCGTCATCGGACTCGTGCTCAGATCAATATTGTAAAATCAATGTCATCATTACTGTCATTACAGTTCAATCGCTGAGCTGTAGGAAGCCTCCGGACAGAGATGACGTTCAGTTATGGTAATTGGCGTGTAGCTTCGGACAGTCGCTGTGCGCGGTAGACCAGTATCAACAGACTGGGCCATCTGGCCAATCAGAGAAGAGTAGGCTCTCAGAAAAGAGGGATTTAGAGAGACTGATTCTTCTATCGAGTTGTTCCAGAATCATTTAAAAATGTGGTGATGTACAATGTATTTTATGAGAAAAAATACACTGTTGTAGGAGACCTCCAAAACAAAATTAGGAGCCTTTAAAATAGCATAATAGAGGCTCTTTAAAGAAACAGTTCTCATTGCACTTCTTCTAAATCAGGTTACAGGGCCTGAATAAAGAGGAATGTCATGTTCATGATATAATTCAGTCCTGAAATGCTTGTATCTCATTTAATCCCTTTTTTATCTAACTTTCTCTCTCTAGTGGCTCTATGAATCAGTTTATAGCTGTGTATAACTCCAATGGGGATGTGATCAGCAACATTAAATACTATGATGGTTTCATGGGGCAAAGAATCGGAGCCATCAGCTGCCTGGCCTTCCACCCTTACTGGGTAAGACACATTTCTCAATGACGACCTTGTCCCTTATTTCAATAGATAGATTTCCGATGACGTCACATTTCTCCCGCAACTCCTTACGGCGCCATCTTGTGTGTCAAGTGGGTCAAGCGTTTGTGTTACGGAGCATGATAATATCCTGAATCGGCATTATTCTGAACATGAAAATCATACGATTATTCTCCGTTTGGCTGGAGTTAATGTTCAGTGCTGCTCTTGTGAACATTTAGAGGTTTTGTGCTCTGGAGATGTGACACTTTATCTAATCATTTCCAAGATGGGCTAGCTAAATGCGCTAGCTCTCATCGACTGTCAAATCGCTGTACCCAGGCGGCTACTATCGACACAGCCATTGAGAGGTGTTGGCTGGGCAGAAGCACACTCTGACGATTGTCCACCTTCATCACTTTCTCAGTGGCCACATCAGTTGGTCGAGCCAGAGGCAGAGGCTAACGTTACACCTGGAGCACATCGCTCCGTGCCTCTGCTCTCCATCTCTCTCCTACACACTAAATTAGTTCGGAACGTTGTGTTGTTGTTGTTGTTTTTTTACCCAGATGGTGTTGTCTTGACACTGAGTCTAAATGTACCGTATAATAAGGAATGTGCAGATATCAGCCGCCTGGCTACAGCGATGTGAACCGTCAATGCAGGGCTCCAGACTAACATTTCCACGAGGGAGAGAGAGCAAGACAGCGCTTAGTTTGGAGACGGTGAAGTACACTTTCGCCTGGCTCCGAAGATAGAGAGAGTGCGCGCACGCGACCGGCTCTCTCTCTATCTGCTCGTTCTTTCAGTTAAACATGCGCCCAGTTTATCTACATTACTCACCGATCAAATAAGACTTTGGCGGGACAAAAATTCACTTTGGCGGGCGCTAAAACAAGTTAAATGCAGGAGAATTCATGCGTGAATTTAATTTCATGCGTGAGTAGTACATGACCATGCACTCGCACAAATGCGACCACATAAAATTTTAACTCGCACATTCTAACTCGCACAGAGACTTTCTTCCTCTTAATTCGTCAAAAGTGTACGCACTAACGGTGTGGATGAGATACTTGGCAATGTCCATTTCCTGAATATCGGGGTACGTCGCAGGATTAGCCTACATAACCAGTCCTCTTTCGACATTGCGTAAGGATCCTTTCCATCGATATAACTCAATTTCTCATCATATTTTTCCTTGCAAACATCGTCTAATGTGTCCCTATAAATAACCTTCACCTTGTCGCCAGGTTTGGAGGAATTTGTCATCGTTATCTCAACACAAAAGAGTCAAAAATACTTTATATTAACTGGCTTTCTATTAATGCAGCACAGTGAATGAGCCGTGTCTCCCAGTGGCTTACTGACAGCTTTGACACACAACATGGCGGCGCGCCGCAGAGGATAATGGGTAATTCGAGAAACGGAAACCCATCTATAAGCTGTTATTTCTATAAGCTGCAGTGTTGGGAAAGCTATTTTTAACTGTAAGCTGTCAAGCTTTTAATTACGCTTAAAAAGTAGTTAAACAAAAGTCAAGCTACTGTGGTATAAATTCCCTTATGCACCTGACTTATACCTGGGGCGTCTCCTAATCGACGTCAGATGAGTTGGATGACGTCTCGCCCTTTATCAAAACTATTACTTGGGAATAAGGTCTTTAGTGTTTCACTAATCTGCTGCGCTGCAGTAACCAGGCAGACTCCAGACAATGCCTTTGAATATGCTTTCATCATAGCCAGGAGGACCTCGTATAAATCACAGAGAATCCCACCAGCAAAAGGAAATACAACAGTTTATATAGGATAGGTTCATAGCAAAGGTAGCATGACTTTTTACTCATCACATAATTGTTCTCTAATACGATTGGTTCTACATATATGCAATTTCAGCTACTTCTACCTTCTTTGGCAAAGCGAATTTAGCCTTTTTGATTACTCAGCTCATTACAAGTCATGGGGTTATTATATTTAGATAGCAGTCTAACCATGGCCATATGCTTCCGTTATTTTAACACTCTAACTTTGACTAAAGTTTTGGTACATTTTGTTTTCAAAAGCAAATAAATGTTAATCCTGCAAGAAAAAGAAATGTTTGTCATAATTAGTTAAAAAATTCCTTAACACTACTAACAAAAGTACCTAACTATACTAAAGCTACCTGAGGGGGCAATATTTTTAAATGTATCATATAACTTGTTTTGTATTATGAGAGCAGTATAGTACTAAAACAAAAATTAGCATGACGACATAAAACTTGATGAAACTTATTTGAAAACACCCAAATCTATTACTTGAAAACATAGTGATGAATAGCAGCATGTAAATAAATATTTTTCTACAAAAAATAAACTGCTGCTCAGGGATTCAAATTAATCTGTGAATTGTTTTTTTGAACCACTTGAATTGTGAATGAATTGGACTTCCAGAGACTACTAAAAAAGGATAATTTAACCCTCACTATCGATACTCAGGAGCTTAAAGACAAGCCACAGTTGATCCACATCTGTACATCATTTTTTTTATACTGACACTTAATTTAAATTTAAAGATGCACTGAGGGTTTTTTTTTCCCCAATGTTTTACCTCTCAAGAAATATATAGTACTTTTGACCAGTGTTCTAAATAATGTTCTTGCTCAAGATAAAAAAAAAAGCTGTTACGTTTTTATTGCTACATTTTGAACAATGAGCACATAAAGGCAATTTTGAAATATATCAATCATAGCAAATCAAATAATGAGATAAACTTAAGAAGATATGGAAGACCAGCCAAATACTAATTTTCTACTTATCAGTAATGCCTCTCATTATTATTTATATACAATGGAATCAATGCAAGCTTTTTTTACTTTTCCATTTATTCTCATGGTATATTGACAGATGTCAATATAAAATAAGACCAATGTAGTATTGGCCAACAAAACAAAAATAATTTCTATGGTAACACTGTAATAGAAAATAAAAAACTTTACATATATAATCCTCCTTTTCTTTGACCTCCTCAGCCTCATCTGGCCGTGGGCAGTAATGACTACTACATGTCCATCTACTCCGCAGAGAAGAGACTCAGATAACATCATGACCTCTCACCTTTGACCCTTGCTGCCCAAACCCAATCACCACCAATCCCCACCCCCACCACCCACCCCGGATGTAAATTACTTCCTGTACATATGCAACAACCATGATGAATGTCTAAAGAAGGCTGCTGAACCCACACATGATGACTATATTAGTATCATTATTATTATTATTCTCAAGATAATTCTCATTATGGATTTATTGATTGTACACTTGGCTGTGCAGAGGAGTGTATGTTATTAAAATTGCATATAAAGATCTTAAAACTTTATGGTTCGGCCGATGCTGGCCGGGTTTGACTGTCTTGGAACTGTTAACCTCATGCAAAGCCTTATAGTCTGATAGATCGACCTGAAGACAAGAGACTATGAAGATGACAAACTTCCAGAAGCTAGGTGTTCCAGGCTGACTGTTGAAGGCCTGTTGCTCAGTGGGTTCTCTCTGAAACCACATGCCTCATCATATCTCTGCTGAAGTACAGTTGGATCTGCTCTTCTTCTTGTGTGAAGAAATGGCAAACTGATGCAGCGCTCCTGCTCGCCAGTCACAACCTTCCCTGCACATCCCTGCTTAACATATTCACACACGGTGCCAAACCCCCTCCACATCAAAACACTTTTTTTGGACTGTGTGTACACAGATGCTGCATTACACCTCAACAACACGCATGACTGATCTTAAAGCACTGGACACGGACAATGGGGACTACCCTTCATTTGCATCCACACTAAGCAAAGGTTCTTAAAAATAAGCTCAAATAATCAGGATGTAGATTTGTAGACAGAAATGTAAAGATAAGAATAGAAAGTAAGTTTTTGGAACCTGGGCATTACAATAACATCAAGCTTGCATTCAAGAGTCAAATGTAACAATTTTGTTATCTCTGTACACACACAGCACCCTATTTGAAAATATGCCAGAGCTTCAGTTTTAATTTGCTTGTCCTTCATGCTGGAAATGCCACACTACCTACTTTTGCAGCGCCAAACCTTTTGTTCTGTTGGTCATCATCGTCTTCATCATTTACCCCTCCCCATCTTCTGAGCAGACTGCTCTTTCCATATGTTCTTCTGGAAATTCATTTGGTCATAAAAATCGAATATGATCTCCATTTCTATTTTTCCTCAATGAAAAATTAGTGCAGTTGACAGAAAAGAAAACGGACTATTTCATATTTTTTGCCTATCATGATGTTGCAGTTTGTTTGACCTGATCTGTTTCCACTTTCACTTTCCCTGTCACTCCATGAATGTCTAATCTCTTAGTTAAACATAGAGCAGTTGTTTTCAATCCTGGTGCTGAGGACTCAATGCTCTGCACATTTTATGTCTCCCTTATACTGTATATCACACTTGATTCAGATCATCAGCTCATTAGGTGCGAGATCTATGAACTGAATATAAGACTGAAAACCACTGGCATAGTGGCACAGCATTATGTGGAATCAAATACAAGTATCATGTCTTTCTCATAGTAGCACTTGTATGTACTCATAAAGTCTGATTTTGTCCTGTGCTGCTGATAGCTTAGTCCCACAACCTTTATCAGTTTGCACAAGAATGTAAATGAAAGTGTTTGCTAAAAGCCTATAGGGGTAGTTCACCCAAATACGAAAATGTTATAATTTACTCACCTGCATGTCGTCCAAACCTGCATGACCTTTCTTTTGTGGGACACAAAGGAGATGTCGATCTAAGTGTCCAAACAGCTTTTTTTTTTTTTCTCATTTAATGAAAGTGGATGGGGACCAGTAATTTTAAAAGTAAAAATAAAAAGTCACACAGGTTTGTTTAAATGTTTGGGTAAATTATTCTGTATAACATTTTTTTGGGTGAACTATCCCTAAAGTACAGCAGAACAATCAGGTGGAGCTTTTTTAATCTTAAGTGTTTGACATTTTTAGAGTACATAATGTGAATAAAAGCTTTAAACAGTGCTAAAGTAAGATTTGTAAGGAACTTTGAGTTGCTGATACATTTAGCCAATCAATAAAACTAGAAGGGTTGAGGATCAGGATGGAAATGTATTTTTGTAAAAGATCTGATCAAAGTGTTGTTGTTGTTTTTTTTTTCACATCCTAGTAAAAATGTCTGTGAGCATATCTGAACTTTTATTGTGAGGTGACTGATGGAAACAGGCCTGGTTCAAATACTGAGAAATACTTATAGCTCTTAGACATTTTCCTTTGGGGCAATCATGTCACTATCAAATTACACCTTTTTAGGGAAATTTAATTCATGTCTTCGAATCAAATTATAGATAAATGAAAGAAAAAAAAAAATTACATTTTGAAGCTTAGCTCCTTGATTAGTTGAATTAACACTAGTCCTGAATCTGTTTTTCTGTTTAGTGAGATGGTGAAGGTAAAACATCCTTGTGTGTAGTGTCCATCAACTCTAGCACCCTGATTTTCAGACATGTCACTGATGATGCGAAATTATGACTGACAGAAATGTTTAATTCTTACCTTCCCAAAATCCAGCTCTTGGAATGTATTTGAATTGATGATGTTCATTTTGTAACCGGTTTATGTAATTTCTGTATTTAAATTTTTAACCAGATAAGGTTTTATTTTGTCATCTTTTAATCTCTTCTTCGTTTCAATTTTCCTTTTTTTCTTTTCTTTTTTTTTACTTGTATTTCATGGTATGGCTGCCATTCTCTTGCTGTGTTCGCATTAATCCCTGAAGGGAAAGAGAAAGCACATTTGTCCTTTACCTTTCCCCAGGACCCTTAGTCTCTTGTTGGATTCTCTGCCCCTTTTGGACATTTGTTTTCATTGAAAGTATAATTTGGTAATTCTGTGGATTTGTTTATGAATTGTGCCGGTATATTCCCATCAGAATATACCGTTTTTCAGCTCGCTGTGGGGAGTTGGGGATGTACTCTGGCTTCATCAAACTGGAAATTACTGCTCTACTAATCCTGCTTTGGGTTTTAAAATTTTAAAGTAAAATAATTTAAATGAATTGAAACAATCAGGGGTTTTCCATGGCTGTAGACTGCTTTTTCACCATGGTTTAAATGACAAGAAGAAAGCATTCGAATAAACCAGTTACATAAATGTACAGTTTGATTTATTTGTCTCTTTGCTTTGCTTTGCTTTGCTTGTTTCTGTCATACTTTTATCCAGTTCCTCTTAATGTTGGCAGTTTTTATTTGTGTTAGTTGACAAATGTCCATACATTTATTTTATTTATTTATTTATTTTTCAAAATCAAGATTTTAGGTTACAGGAGTCACTTTTAATTTTTTTCTTTTTAATTTTACCTTTTCACAAGATTGCTTTTCAAGTCATTCAGCAAAATGCCTTAATTTATATATATTTATCTTATATATATGTGTGTGTGTGTGTGTGTGTGTGTGTGTTAACCGTTTATATTAATTGTTATAACTGTATAACAAAATATACTATATTTACTAGAAATACTAGAAAAAAACAATTATTGCATTCTTGCAAAACATTTGTTTACTAGAACAAAAGCAAAAGCAGTCATTATTGTGATGCATGATACTTTTATATCTTAAATGTGCTGCTGCTTTGTGTCCACAAAAGTATAATTGTTTGCCCTGTTTGTTCTGATCATTACAGGAAGACTGAAAGCCAGACATGGTTTCATAGTTAAAACAGGAGTAATCATCTAGCAGTTCAGTTTTGTTTTGTTTTGTTTTGTTTTGTGTTCGTTTTGTTTTCGTTTTTTATAATTTCCCTGTTTTCGCCTCTCTGGGAGGCTCTGCTGGTTCACAATTGGATATGGAAGTCTCTGTGTTTACCTGAAGAGTACTGACACAGGTTCACTTCCACCTCTTGTCCATTGCACCAGCCTCCTGCCTCATCAGAGAGATGCAAATCTAGCCAGAGTGAACATTCCAGCTCCTAGCATCACTTCCTCAGGAAGCAACACTCACTTCCTGTGAAATTAAGAGCACAGAGGCTGTATGAAGTGATAACCCGGCAGAAGTGAAACACTACATACACAGCTCCTCCTTTCAGTCCCAATTCACTTTGTCCCATAACACACATACACACACTGGTTAGAAGTGCTCAGCCATGCAGGTGAAGATCCAGCCCTCTCTAAGGATGGGCACCATTCTCCTCCTCTTTCTCCTCACCTGTAAGGACACCTTTTATGTCTAGTCTCTCAGTTCTGCTTTAAATGGATACTGAAGTTGCTTGGATATGAATTTGTCTTGGTTTTTGTCTTGATTTGTGTGTTTTTTTTTTTTGTTTTTTTTTTTATCTTCAATGACATCTGAAATCAGCAGAAGGAGCCTGTGCAGGTCTGTAAGCTGCTAATTTCTCTGCCTTGTTGTTCATTTTCAGAATGTTATAATCATTATTTAACAGTGGAATGTTAAACTGTGGAAAGTAGTTGTTTTTGGTTTGTTAAATTTAATTGTAATAAGGATTTTGAATATTTTGACCACATTGATTAATACCAATAAAATCCTTATTATTTGGACTAAGGATTTTTGTTATGCTTTGTGGTACTGTGCTACTGTTTTTGAAAACATGTCCATGTGTATTGTCACATGCCCTGGTTCTAGCGGGAAGTGAGGCATGAGAACGGTCGTGTGATTTTAACGCATCGTTCTCTTTCGGCATGATGCTCTTACAGCCAAATATTATAAGCTTGAATCCAAATCGGAGCTATATATACTGTAGAAGCTTTAGCTCCTTTTTACTATGCTTTGCCAGCTTATGAGGAATAACCATGATTGTTTATTTAGTCCTGCTGTGCATTAGAAATAGAGATTTTCCCCAAATAAGTTTAAACTTAACTAATTTGTCTGACGATAACCTTTTGAAATAGCAATTATGTATGTATATTTGTATGGCTTCATAGAGAACAACATGAAATATTGACTTTTAAAATTTCATTCATCACACCAAAGGACCAATAAACTGAACTAGATAAAAAAATAACTATTAAAGTAGTAAAGAACAAAAAGAAATGGTGACCAAATTAATCACTTACATATTCTTTCCCTTATAAAGAATATCAGAAGACAAGGAAATATTGTTGCGCTCAGATGAAGCTAGTTGTAAGTCCAGGTGCGTGAAAACCAATAAAATATAGAAGAGACTGTAGATGGTTCGCACTCTGAAAAACTAGACAAAGTCTTTAACAAAAAGAATCAATTATTTTAATAGAGCAAGAGCAGATGTTTCAGCTATCCAGCTATTCTCAATGCTCATAATGAGCGTTCAGGGGTCGGCATGTAACTTTGGCCGCGGGCCAATATTTTTTTAAGCCAGTAGATGGCGGGCCAGCTACACAGAGGAGGCCTATGGATACAAATGAAATATTCTTATATAGGCCTATAATCGCAGAATATGATGGGTCCGTCACCGTCCGTGGACCATTCGTTCAATCGTTTTTTCAAATTAAAACCAAAAATAAAAAGTTGAAAAACGACTTGTTTTTCCATTATTTATTTCCTGAACTAAAATGAAAAAACTAATAACGACGGGTTTTCTGATTTTCTGATTGTGCTCAGATCAAAAATAGAAAAAAATAATTACTGGATTAGACAAATTGTAATTTTGATTTTTAATTTTTAATTTAACACCTTAGGTATATATCAAGGAAATCATTTTAAACAGATCAAGTAGGCTACTATTGTGGTAACATATTACAGCCATTTTATAAGGTGTGAATAGCAATCATACCTCATTCGCTTAGTCCGACTTTTGAACTTTAGTCCTTTTTTTTCTGTATTATTTATTCGGGACACACTCATACACACCTAAGGTTTAAGGAGGTCTGCGCGGGACTGTTTTTTTTCCGTCCCGCTCCCACAAGGTTCTTTTCAGCAACCGCTTAAAATACACTCGATGTTCACCCGCTTTATTTCCCGACCTGACGGGTCCACAAAATTTAGATCTCGTTTCCATAATCTCACATTCAAATGTCTCTAACGAAAAGAAGGAGATTAAGTAGCCTATAATAATTATAAATGCTATACAAAAAAAAATGTGTTCGTGTCAATATAAATATTAGGCTATTTTAACATTGTAGCCTACTGTCAGCAGAAAAAAAAAGGCTCAGAAAAAAATTATGAAATATAAATAACAAATTAAATAGGACAAAGCCTATCACTCAAATTTCTAAGCAACATAAACGAAAATCATATTGCCCTACTGACAAATGAAGTAGGCTATTTTCTGCCGAACTATTTCAAACATCCTTGCAAAAAAAATATGTTGTTGACTGACAATGGTTTCAGTAGCCTACCGTACCAAACAGCTCCTCAGAGGTGTAGGCCTACAGGTGGTCAGAATTAAGTGCGGATACGCTGTCAAAAGATGTCGGGAGTGGGCTATTGTCAGTCAGACCGCACGCTCCGTCCAAAGTACACCAGAGTTCCGACCGCAACCGTCTTTTGACACGCGAATGGATACAAAGTGGTCAAGCATATAACTAGACGCGGCAGGCGCGAATTTGACGCGCTATTCGCATCCGGTATGAACGCACCGTTATACTTTAAAATTTAATCCCGAGCCGTATGATTCCCTATGGGCGTTTCACACAGTGAGTAGCCTATGCGGCGGTGAAATCGCCGCGCGACTACGGCTTTTCTCAAGTAGTGGAAGAGATTTGTGCAGCATTTAGGACTTCCAAAATAATCCGGCGGGCCAGAAAATATTGCTGGCGGGCCAGTTTTGGCCCGCGGGCCGCCAGTTGTCGTTCCCTGCTGTAAGTGCTTAAAAGCTTTTGTCACCTCTCTACTGGAATCTTAGGCCATTATTTGTGTGCAAAAGCTTCCAGCTCATTGATATTCTTTGGTTTCCGTGCTGCCACTCCTTTCTTCAAATCTCACAGATCCCTAAACCAAGCTTTGGTAGATTTGAATGTATACTTGGGATCCTTGTCCTGGAAAGTCTAATGATCCAGTGAAGCTTCAATTTATGAATTAAAGGCATCACAATCTTTGCAAAAATAGCTTGATGCTTCAAAGAATCCATAACGCCGGCACATGGTCCAGATTTTCACTTCCTGCAGCAGCAAAGCAATCCCATAAAAAGACTGACCCACATTCATGTTTGACCCTGCGAATGGTGTTCTTTTAAGCCATGCATTTTTTTGTACCAGACATACTGCTGATCCATGGGTCTCATCACTCCAAACAATCTTCCAAGAACTACACAGTCCTATCCAAATTCCTTTTAGCATGTTCAAGTCAGCCTTGTATGTTCTCTTGTTCAAGAGTGTCTTTCGTCAATGTGTCCAGGCATGAAGTCAATGTTTGTTTAGGGTTCTTTTCATAGTCTGCACTGATTTTTTTTTTTTTTTTTTCTCCATTCAACAGGTCATCTTGCAAGCCTTTTGTAGGAAATTGAGGGTTTTTTTCTCATCCGCTCTGATCTTGATGCCCTTGATTTTATTTCCCTTGATTAATTTGAGCTTTTTCTTCCATGTGCTGGAAGGTTTGCTGTGGTAATGGTACCATGCGTTTTAAAACAATGCTCTGTCTCTAGGAACTTTTAGTGTCTTGGAAATGTTCTTATAGACATAGCCTATTGGAAGTAATCAAACAACTTCTCATGGCTTTTGTGAGAGCTCTTTTGTCTTGGCCATATCTGCTACTGAATTTCAGCATATGCATGAGCTATATTTATGCATGCATCACGGCTAAAGCTAATTAAGTGTTGTTAAGTGAGTTCCCAAAATCTTGATATTGTTTTTTAACACAATTTTTTACCTTACCATACGGGATTTAAAAACAGCAATATTGGAAAAAGGTTTGAATAAGTATGACATAGCTAATGAAAAACAAAATCCTATAACACAAAAATATAAAATTTTATATTGATATAACTTTTAATATGCCTTTATTAGTATAACTTTTTAGTAAGTTATATTACTTTTTTATTAACTGGATCTTTAGAAAAAATTGCATTTGTAACAGTCTCTGTGGGACTGAATAATTGAATTAAATGGGTGTGGACAGAGGTTTCTAAAATAGTTCTAATCCCCAGAGATGGAACCCTCGAAATATGTTTAACTATTTTCCTTCCTGCCCTAATGTTGAGACCCCCTGGACACCGCTATCAAAAGGGAGATAATAAGACTGTTCTGTCGTCCTCCATAATTGTTTCCCTCATAAGGGTATCAAACACTGTGCTGAATGAACCACAAATATGCTACGAACAGACTCATGAGATGAGTCCAAGGTTTCAATTGGTTGTTGAAGGTAATTTGATTAGTCCATCGGTCTTCTACTGCAGTTCTAACTGTAGCCGTTTGAGTAGAATTGATTTCTTGCGGTGTAGGATCTACAAGTTGTATCTTATTCCTTGAAACCTCCATTCCTATCCGAGTAGTAAAATGACTTTTTTTCTCCTCAGAGTTCTTCATAAAAAGTGCAATACTTATTATCCAGCCCAGGAATGAAGTTCAAAGAAGTACAAATGTGTCACTGATATGCCAGGCAGAAGTCACCCACAACACAGGGTCTCATCTCAACTATAAATACATATTCTACAAATATGATCAACCGTTAAATACTGACCAGACCAATGCTACGGACTCCCTCTACTCTATACCTGATGCCAGAGTGGGCCACTCTGGGGAATACAAATGTGATGTTGTCATTGGGGAGAAAAAGAGGAAGAGCAATCCCAAATACCTGACAGTGAAAGGTAGAGTAACACATCAGTTCAATGTCTAGACGATTCTTGTTCTTGAATCCTAATATCAGCTGATGTGTCTGCAGGTCTTCTGGCACCAGTCCTAACAGTGGATAAACTGAGATTGACAGAAGGAGATGATGTTACTGCTGTCTGTACAGCAGAGGGAGAAACAGGTTTTTTGATGTTTTTCTTTAGAGATGGACCTAGGGAACTCTACCGGAAGGACACCAAGAGTCAAAAAGTTGAACAGAATCTGACCCTTGATAAGGGAACTGTGAATATGTTTTGCTACTATTCCATTATTCTGGGTAGCACAATAGAAACATCTAACAACAGTAATGTGATTAGTATTGACATTGAAGGTAGGAAGTTTTTTTAAATTTTTATATATGGATTATTAATAGGTTTAATGGATTTGTTCATCCTGGAAGTAAGTTTAAATATGTACACATTCTGTTCCAATTTAGAGCTGGGGATCAAACCCAATATTACAGTCATTCCATCAACATATGTCACAGAAGGAGATAACATAACCTTCAGCTGCAGTGTGAATATGACTCAGCAGAGAAATTCAGAACTCATTTTGAGCCATGGGCGCACTATGCTTAGTTTGAACATGATACATGAAGATTATACTATGCTTGCTAAGGCTAATGACTCTGGAGAATATGAGTGCATTTCAAGCCTCGGTGGTGTTCATAAATCCTCCTCTTTGAACATCACTGTAAAAGGTGAGAAATATTGAATTTTTTTCAGTGTTATTTCATAATGTATTTCTTGTGACATTTCACCTAAATAATGTATTAACAGAGAATTTTTGATTAGTACATTTGTTTAGAAACATGCAGTGACCATGAGCTGTCAGTATGCAGAAAGGACAAAAATAGTACCATAAAAGAACTATTGGTCAATGCGACTTTGTATGTTACTGTATATTACGTCTTCAGAATATTTTTTGTGTGTGTGTGAATCTGCACAATCACATTTTAGATTATGCATTTTAGACCTTTTTTGCTTCCACACTTTGTTTCTTGTTTGGTCAAAAACTAAAATATATTCTCTTTTAATAATGACTTGCATATTTTTGCCTCAGAGATTTTCTCTATACCTTTCCTGAGCATTCATCCTGCTAAGGTATTTGAAGGAGAACATTTTGCCATTACATGCCAAATCAGAAGCTTTGCCTCAAGAATTCAAAAGGAGGATATAAAGTATTCAATATTTAGAGACAAAACACTTGTAATAAATGATAACGGATACAATGGCACTGCAGGCAAAGCGACTAATGGGAAATACGTGTGTAAGGCTGAAGCCAATAGGATTATCAAAGAGAGCTCGATGCTGCTGTTAGGAACAAAAGGTAGGCAGTGCCTATCAACTCTTGTCTTGAAAACTAACCAAAAAAAAATAAGATCAATATAAAAGTATTAATTAAACATTGTTTCTCTCAAGTGCTTGTTTCAAAGCCCGTGATCACAGTTGATGGTCCTGTTATCGTGGATAAGCCATTTTGGGTCCGTTGCCACTCTGAGAATGGAAGTCTGCCAATTATCTACTCTCTGAAGAGAAACAATTTCATTCTGAACAGGACCGAGGTGTCTAACTTTCAAGAGGCGGCTCGTTTCTTAATCATGATATCAACTCCTTCAGACATTAGTAGTTACTTGTGTGAAGCAGAGAATAACGGTCAAGTCTCAATCAAGATGAGTGAAAGGCTACATGTGACTGTAATAGGTGAGTTCATTGTAAAGATATTTGTTTTCATTTTCAACCCAATTTGACCCTGAAAACTTTCAAAAATCCTTTTTACCCAATAATTAGAGAAATAACTTTCTAAATGATGGCCATTGTAATTCTAGAAATGTTAATTTTTTTTTTAGCTCTGCGTGTGCACATTCAAATATACCTAACTATAGTTTTGTGTTATTTATATGTGATAGTATTGTTATTTTTTTTAATTTTAATAGTTTTTCAGGATTCTATAAGAAAAGGTTTGGTCCAGTGTGTGGCCCCCCTTGTTGGCGCCAGGCCCCTGGTTAAGAACCACTGATTTCATGTTGTGTCACTTAGTAAAAGCAATGGCCTAGAATTTTTTTTGTTTTGCAGACATCTTTGAGTTAATTTTTCTCTTGTCTTTAGTTCCAGTAGGGAAGCCCTTACTGACAGTCCTTCCAGTTCCTGAAAACATTGAAGAGGGCAATGATGTTACCCTGATATGTGGCATTCCAAAAGGCTCTCCACCAATCAGTTTTAGGTTTTATGGCAGCAATCACACAGCAATTCACACCACAACAGTCCAGAGTAATTCATCCTCATTTGTACTGAGTACAGTGAAAAGAAAAAACAGTGGAAATTACTACTGCGAGGCATTTAACACGGCAGACATGTCAAGCAGGAGTGACATTGTCAAGGTCGAAGGTGAGCGTTATCTTTCTTCAGCAAACTGAGTTTCATTTGTTCTTTCTGTTTCAAAGTTTCCAATAAAGTCCTAAACATTTGCTTCTTTAGGATTTTCATCAAATCAATAGTCAATTCTATGAAATGACATCAAGACTCAATACATAAATGAATACAATATTATTAGTTCTTTCCTAAATAATATTATTTGCGTATGCAGTTTTTTTTATTATTAGATTGCATTACATTGATTCATTCTTAAAAACATTTAAAAAATTGATTTTTTTTTATTTATTTTCGTTTTTTGCAGAGAGTATAAAGTTAAATCTCACCAATTTTTTTTAACACAATTTTCTGTGTGCAATACCTGTGGTTTTTTCTCCTACCTCTCCTAAAGCAACACAGCCACTCTGTTCCCCTTTATGTATACAAAGTATACAAAGTATAGGGGCTTTCGCACCGGAGGTAGTTCCTAGAACCATTTGCGTGTTTGCACCGCAGGAACTAGGAACGATTTTAGTTCTAGGAACTCCTTTTGGAGGAACTAAATTAGCTCCTACTTCAGAGCAAGTCCTCCTGGGAAGTTCGTACGTACGAGGTGGGAAGTCGCGCTTATAACGACATGTGCGTTCAAGTCACTTTCATCGGAGCAAGATGGCGGAGTACTTTCTCTTAATTAATTACACAAAAATACAGTAAGGTTATTAAACTCTTGTTCTAGAAAATGAAGAACAAAGAAATGTGCATCAGGTGTACTTTGTATTTTTATGTTTTTAAATAATTTATGAAGCCACTGCAACTCATCGTTACATGTTGCATTGTTATATTATAATACTATCATATTCTGTGTTGGCGATTAGCTAACTGCTCTGTAAATAGAAAAGCCTGACAATATCACAGCTAAATACCTTTACATATTGTGTATTCCGCCATGTTAATCACTGACACGCCCCCAACTCGTACAGATCGGGGCTTAAAGAAAATCCCGAACTCCCCACTGTTATTTACGACATTGTGGTGGCGTTCAAGTGCGTTCAACTCGTAAATACGATCTATACGAGATGACTTGAACGCACCATAAACCAGCACTATACGAGTGCTCGCAAAATCGCCTGCCCGACGTACCGGGGCTATTGTGTTTTCAAGTCGGGCTACCAAAATGCATAACCGGCCTGCCCGACGGGCTATCTGAAATAGTCTTCACTTCAGTCTTGTTATAATCAGATTCAGCGCGTTCTTCATCTTCAATTCGCAGCGGCGCCGAGCAGAGCACATGTCAGAAACAGCGGACAGGGTGTGTGTGTTTGTGTGTGTTCACCTGAGTCTCATTGGTCTGTCAATGTCAGAATATTTGAGATGGCCAATCAAATCAAAGTAGGCGGGCTTTATATATACAGAAGCTGTTGCGCGCAAATTTTTGAGCAGAGCGACTAGCTTCAGTTTGCGGTCAAGTGCGAGATAAGATGTAAGTAGCTAAACTAAATATTTCATATTTGACAGCTTTTTTAGGTCATAAATGTGAAACGAATTACAAAAATAATCAGACAAACGAATATACTTTTGTCGAATTTCGCCATTTTGAACTGAAAATAGGCCTATGTAACGTTAATTAGTTTACTGTCATTGTGAGGGGACATTAACAGAGCATTAACAAAGCCGTTTTCATGTTAGGCACAAGATTAATAATGAATGTGTACATGTTGAGAATTAATATACAATTTGTAGCCTTCAGTAAATTAAAAAAGTTCAGCTTTAGGAGGGAAAGAGACAGGGCAAGATGAGGAGACTGAGAGAAAAAGAAAGAGTGATGGATAAGAAGTGAGAGCAGGTATTGACACATAATCTACTGCCCACTGACATTGTTTTAAAGCTATTTCTTATCCTTTTTTGGCCTTCAAACGTCTTGAAATGGACATATCAGAGAAATAAAAAAATTTAACCCCCTAATAATAACCCCTGTTGGACCTCTTTGATTATAAAGCCCTGTCTACGGCTCTGTATTAGGAATAAGATCAATAATGAATGTGTACATACTGTGAATGAATGAATACCTAGCTTTCTTAGTAGCTTTCAGTAAATGAACACGTCTGAGAAAATGATTCATAAATCAATCTATCAGTTGACCCTATGTTTACTTCACTGACAGACAAAAATGAAAAGCCTATATCAGGCATAAAAAAAAAACGTTTCTGACCGACCCTGTCAATTTATGTGCGACCCAAATTTATTTTATGAGCTTGGGGAAGAAATAATACAAATTAAATAAATGCACAAATAAAAAACTTTGAGGCGAACTATAATTTATGTTCTCTTATGAGAGGTTCTCTCGTATTGCGTAAGTTGCTTACGCTACAGTAAAGTCATCTTTTCTCGAGATCGGAAGCCGAAAATTATCCTTAATTTTGTATTTATTGTCAACGCAGTGTGGCAGCCAGCAGACCATAGCAGGCTGTATCAGCGTGCTCATTGGCTGACCTGCGGCAACTGCAGCAGCCTACCGGTGAGCCCTGCGTGACGTCACCCCCTCCACACGTCACAGCCCGCCAGAATGAGTGCGGCTAAGCGTATATAAGGAAGGGCTCAACAGGCTGATTTTCATTTCTTCAGCGAAGCTCTACGCATCGCTGGACTCTGAGAGAAGCCACCGCCGTTGAAACGAGCGACCAGCAAGCTTAGGACAGCGTCTGAGGAAGCCGGTCGTCTTCGCCGCCTTCAGCCATCCATGCCTGCTACGCTATCCGACGTCATATATCCTTTTCATGCTGTGTGTGTTCGCCGCTGCGACACACACTCTTCTTCTAAAAGAGAAATTTTCTACGAGGCGTTGTTTCAAATGCCTCGCACCTCTCACGTCCCACTCTCTCTCTTCCTCTGTTCGAGCCGTGCAAACTGCGCCGTTCGCAAGGGATGTCAGAAGCGGACAGTAATGGGGCTAGCTTCCTTTACGTTACAAGAAAGCTACCCCGCCCTCGCGCGTCCCTCACCAGCGAAAGGAGAAAAGAGAGTGTTTTAGTCCCGCCGAGGCTGGACCAACCTCCATTTCTCACACATTTCTCAGTCCCCTCTTGAGTTCAGGCGATTGGAAATATCAATGTTGCAGTAAACAAGCCTGTTATAATACATGCACGCCTGCAAACAAATGCCGACGCAAAGCATGATGACGCTCTCTCTTCCCGCTCTCTCTGTCTGTTCGAGCCGCGCAAACTGCGCCATTCGCAGGGGATGTCAGAAGCGGACGGTCACAGGGCTAGCTTTCTTTACGTTACAAGAAAGCTACCCCGTTCGCGCGCGTCGCTGGAAATATCAATATTGCTGTAAACGAGCCTGTTATATTACATGCACGCCTGCAAACAAACGCCGACGCAAAACATGATTTGCGTGCGTCACTCACCGGCGAAAGGAGGAAAGAGAGTGTTACCGCCGAGGCTGGACTAACCTCTATTTCTCACACATTTCTCAGTCCCCTCTCAAGTTCAGGCGACTGGAAATATCAATATTGCAGTAAATGAGCCTGTTATAATACATGCACGCCTGCAAACAAACGCCGACACAGAACATGACGCTCCCTTATATGCTCGCACTAACTGAAAGCTTATGTGTTTTCCCCCTGTGGCTCAGTGGCGAAATCTTAGGCTTTCGTGCCAGAGACCCGTGTTCGAATCCTGGCTCTTGCGGCAGATAAAAATGATGCTGTTTGCTACTCCGAGCTCACGGCCAGCTTCTTACATACAGAAAGCGAACCCACCTCTCGCACCCTCCCACTCTCAGGATGGTGCTCGAGTATTTATGAGCGTCTAAACATATGAGCCTTCAAAGCATTTCGCTCTGTCAGTCCCCTTAAGAAGGCGACCGCATATGTGTATTTTGCAGCCAACGAGCGCGTTGTACAACCCGCTCGCCTGCACCCAAACACCGTTTCTACGGCAACCCAGAGAAATCTCATAAGAGTACAATTCTGGTTTTCCGGCTCACGCCGATGGTGTCTTGAGTGTAGAAAATGTGCCCGCTTCCCAGTGTTCACCCCTACACACAAGCGCGGTTCCCCCTGTGTCATTCACTCATGCAGAGCCCACTCTAGAGCTGGCATATGCGGCTCGAGTGTTGAATGTAGGAAATGTGCTCACAAAACAGTGCCCACACCTACTCACTGCCCGCTCTGCTACACTTTTATCCCAGGGGACAAAACCTATAAAGCCGACACACACCGGCTATGTTGTAAGTCTTGTGTCTGCCCGTGGGCTCCCACGCTTACTGATAAACACAACACATCCGCTTTGTCAGTCCCCTTAAGAAAGGCTACTGCAGAAGTGTATTTGGCAGCCAACGAGCCACTAATACTACCCGCTCGCCTGCACGCAACTGCCGTTTTCACGACGACCCAGAGAAATCTCAAAAGGAGTGTAATGCCTGGGTATCCGGCTCACGCCGTTGGTGTTTTAAGTGTAGAAAAGAAAATGTGCCCACGTCTCAGTGTTCACCCCTACACACAATAGACATGTGCCGGTATCCAGTAATGCAATAAACCACGGTAATGAATATGCACAATATTGTTATCGCGGGCACTTCAAAATACTGTGAAAAATAATAGATCAGAATTTAGATTTATTGAACGCACATCAGCTTATTTTCCATCAACCGCTTAAACAAACACTGCGTATATGCTGCACGAAACACGTGCCCACTCTGATGTAAACAATCCCCACATGTAGAAGCACTGTGTGCATGCAGTGCAGTGTGCACTCTAGTCTAATGTAATGAATCCTCACATGGAGAAGAAGCATGGTGGAAGGAGGAACGCTGCTGACGATTTATCCACAGACAGTAAAATAAAGGATTTATCCCCCTTCTAAAAGCAGGGCTGCCAACTCTATGCATTTAGCGTGAGACTCACGCAATTGACACTTTTCACACGCTCTCGCGCCACACATCCATTTTCTCACGCAGAGAAAAATCACGGAGCAAAGAGGACACTGACACCCGACAGATTAGACAGAGCAGGTTACTTTTGATATGAAAAAAAATCGCAGCTCTCATGTTGTTCTGTCCATTTTATTACGAAATTCAGACAATAAATACTGTTTTGGCACTTGTAAATGTGATGTGACCGATCGCCGTAGCGCCTCAGTTCAAGTAAACCGATCATCTGTTACTTTTTATTTAAAGATACAGTACAACTTACCGAAAGGTATTTATGCATCATAAATAATATCGATCCATCGTGTCGATCCACGGAAAGAGGTCAGTAAAACTGCAGGTGAACAATTCTGTCACAGAACGTTACATTTACCTCAGGAAAGCCATTTAATGACCAACACGTTAGTTGACTAGAAAAAATAGCTATAGAGATGAGTATTTTGCTAAATATGTGCACTATATTATATTTGTATTATATTTTTACTTGTGTCATAATTTACATGTTATTATAATGAAAACCAAATTATATTTAATTTAATTTGTTAATTTTTAACCTTTAATACCAGCTGACAGAGCTCTCTGTATGTTTACAGCATTGTGAGATATTTTTTTTTCTTGAGAAAAATTAACATGTAGGCTATTTACTGTAGCCTACCTAATATTTATCCAAAGAGTCAATATTGAATCAAGATTTTTGAATTGAATTAAAATCGTGAAAATTGTGTAAAATTCTGTTTAGTTACCAAATGTTTTGACAATCACAATTATACCTATTGTGACGCAAGTTTTTTTTTTCTACATCCCCCCAATCCATCCGTTTCTCTTGAGCAATTAAAATATCGTGATAATACCGTATACCGTGATAAAAGCTCAATCAATTAATCGCAGCATGAAAAATTGATACCGGCACATGCCTAACACACAAGCACGATAACCCTCCCACAGAGCCCACTCTCATAAAGCTGGCAAATGCCGCTCAAGTGTTAAATGTAGGAAATGTGCCCACGAACCTGTGCCCACACCTACTCACTGCCCGCTCTGGTACATGGCCAAAGTTACCTCTTACCGGTCACGTTATGAATGTAAGTCCTGTGCCCACTCACGAGCGCTCACACTTACTGACAAACACTTTACCCCCGGCGCTGCTCGCACGTCCCGGTTTTCCCACAAAATGCTCCCTGTCCAAAGCAACCGGACATTGTGTGTAAAACGACCAGCCATCGCTGTCAGCGAGCCGCCGTATTCAAGCACAGAGAGCACGCGTTCTGCGCCCATGCCTCTGGTTCAGGTTCTCGACCCCACGAAGTGCAGTGATCGAAACCTGGAGGCCATTCTGCCCTTAGCTGTACATGCAGAAGTATGGGTGCTGAGCACAGTAAAACAGGGCTATTCGCTGCAGTTCGCTCGCCGTCCCCCGCGCTTTCAAGCACGGACCGAGACGAGAGTAAATATGGAAGTAGCACACCTACTCCGCGCAGAAATAGCGAAACTGCTGTGCAAAGGGGCCATAGAACCAGTACCTCCTTCTCTGAGCGAGTCAGGCTTTTACAGCCGATTGGCTGATTCTAGCACAGTCGGAGGAAGAACTTATTTCTCACAGAACAGTGCTTCTCAGCCACCTGGAAAGCCTGGGTCTCACGGTCAACTGGACCAAGAGCTCATTACTGCCCAGTCAGTCAGCCTCTTTTCTGGGTTTAGAACTGGACTCTGTGGCAATGACGGCCCGGCTGTCGACACAGCGCGCACGCCGTGTTCAATGCCTGGCCGTGTCTTTCCAGATGGGCAGCGCCGCACCTCTAAAAACATTTCAGAGGATGCTGGGTTGTATGGCATCAGCTGCAGCAGTGGTTCAGCTGGGTCTACTGCGTATGCGCCCGCAGCAACGCTGGTTGAACGCTCGAGTGCCTCACCGAGCCTGGGCGTCCGGCGGCATACGAATCAGAGTGACTCAGAGCTGCGTTTCAGCACTGAGACCCTGGTTAGCGGCCGACTATTACCAGCGGGGAATGACAATGGGAGCCGTCTCGCACTGAAAAGTTATCTCGACAGACGCCTTCAACTTAGGTTGGGGCCCTCTTTTCGAGGGCAGACCGGTCTTTGGCCTGTGGTCAGACCAGGAGAAATGCCTCCATATAAACTGTTTGGAGATGATAGCGGTCGAGAACGCGCTCAAATGTTTCCTCCCATACATACGGGGCCACCATGTTCTAGTCCATTCGGACAACATGTCCGTGGTGTCCTACGTGAACCACCAGGGCGGTGTTAGATCCAGGAATCTCTGCAAACTGACAGAACGCCTTCTCATGTGGGCTCATCACTCGTTGCGCACGCTGAGAGCCGCGCACGTACCGGGCCACAAGAATGTCGGCCCAGACAGACTGTCCAGAGACAACATTCCCCCGGGAGAATGGTCTCTGCACCCTCAGACAGTCCAGTCACTATGGCGCCTTTTCGGAAAAGTGGAAGTCGACCTTTTTGCGTCAAAAGACAACGCTCATTGCCCGAGATTCCTCTCGAAGAGCGAGGACGCGCTGGCCAAAACCTGGCCCAGCTGCCCACTGTACGCTTTCCCTCCGATCTCACTGTTACCACAGGTAATCAAGAAGATCAGGGAAACGCGCCACTCAGTGCTCATCATAGCCCCGCGATGGGAGAACCAAGCCTGGTTCCCAGAGCTGGTGAGGCTGTCGCACGTAGCCCCATGGCCGATCCCGGTGAGGAAAGACCTTCTCTCCCAAGCCGGTGGATCAATTTGGCATCCCCATCCAGAGCGCTGGTCTCTGCATGCGTGGATAATCAACGGATACCCGTTGCTTTGCCAGAGGGGGTTGTGAACACGATCACGCAGTCTAGAGCTCCTTCTACGAGAAGACGCTACGCGTCTAAATGGTCAGTGTTCTCCAAATGGTGCGCTACAAAGAGCCTGGATCCATGCACGTGTGGGGTTTCATAGGTGCTTTCCTTCCTTCAAGAGCTGTTGGACAAGGGCAGGTCCCCTTCAACGCACAAAGTGTACGTTACGGCTATTGCAGCGTTCGCAGAGTCGATCTTTCTTTGGTCCTAGAGGCCCTGAAAGTGTTTCCCTTTGAACCGTTAGAATCTGTGGATCTGGAATACCTCTCGCTCAAGACCGTTTTTCTGATAGCTCTGTCTTCAGTAAAACGTGTGGTAGATCTACATCTGATAGCCCTGCATGTCTCGAGTTCGGACCGAATGACTCTAAAGGCATCCTCAAACCGAGACACGGTTACGTCCCCAAGGCGATTGGCACTCCCTTTAGGGCGCAGATCATCTCCCTATCGGCTCTGCCAGCATCGGATAGCGAGGACAGTGATAACCTCCTATGCCCCGTCAGGGCACTGAGAGTTTACATCACACGCTCCGCCGCCTTCAGGCGTTCTGAGCAGCTCTTTGTTTCGTTTGGCGGGCGCACCAAGGGTCTCGCCGCCTCGAAACATAGCCTATCCAGATGGATAGTGGACGCTATCGCAGCAGCTTATGCGTCCAAACACCTGCAGTGCCCTATGAGCATCAGAGCTCATTCCACGAGAGGCATGGCTTCATCGTGGGCTTGGTCCAGCGGGATTTCTATCCACGACATTTGTATGGCGGCAGGCTGGGCCTCCCCCTCTACATTCGTGAGGTTTTATAACCTGGAAGTTCCTACCTTGTATTTCCCAGTCCTGTATATTACCTGTATTTCCCAGTCATATGCTTGTGCACTTGCACTGGCCCGCGTTGCTGGCTGCCTATTCTCCATACAGCTGCACAAGAGGATGATACTCTCTATACATAGACCGGCGGAGCCGCTCTATCTTTTTTCCCTATGATGTGCTTATGTACTTGTGCTGGCCCATGCTGCTGGCCGCCTCTCTCCACATGTTTATACGTAGACTGGCAGAGCCGCTCTGTATTCCATTAAGTGCTTATTACATGTGCTGGCCCACGTTGCTGGCCACCTGTTCCCGCATGTTGTGTTCCTTGGGCTTCCCCGGGACTCATGCAGTGGATGCTCAGCACGCACGGCGTTGACAAGGGGTTCCCGCAGCGTAAGCAACTTACGTAATACGAGAGAAACTCTCATAAGAGAACGTACTTGGTTACCTAACGTAACCTCGGTTCTCTCTAGAAGAGGGAACGAGTATTGCGTAACCTGCCGTGCTCGCGCCACGAGCTTATTCGCTTCAGTCAATGAAAACCAGAGTTCAGCCTGTTGAGCCCTTCCTTATATACGCTAAGCCGCACCCATTCTGGCGGGCTGTGACGCGTGGAGGGCGCGACGTCACGCAGGGCTCACCGGTAGGCTACTGCAGTTGCCGCAGGTCAGCCAATGAGCACGCTGATACAGCCTGCTATGGTCTGCTGGCTGCCGCACTGCGTTGACAATAAATACAAAATTAAGGATAATTTTTGGCTTCAGATCTCGAGAAAAGATGACTTTACCATAGTGTAAGCAACTTACGCAATACTCGTTCCCTCTTCTAGAGAGAACCGAGGTTACGTTAGGTAACCGAGTACGTTTTTGTACACAGTGCCGCATGACGTTACCGGTACTACGCGACGTTAGCAGGTTCCAGCTCACCACGCCCTCCTTTGGTATGAACTAGCCTACCACGCATAGTATTGCATCAGTTAGGATAGCTTCAAGTTAACAGCACTGCTGGACTGCATAGCTTTCAGACTTGGAAATTAGGCGCCAGTGGAGCTCAAGTGTGCAACCTGAATTTTACGCGGGATTGCTTCTCCACACAGCTCGCGCTGAAAAGCGACGCAGTGCCAAACGCTGCTCCTCCTGCATGGATTCCACCACCGCATCGGCGTCTTGATGTGAGTGATCATATATATAATCACAATTTATGGTTAGGCTAAGTTAATCCTCTGGGGTCAACAAACGCGCCGGCGCATTTTGCTGGATTTTTTCCACATAGCGGCAAAATATGAATATGCCTACAGAGAGTGCGCGCTATTGACGCGCTATCAACTCGATAAAACAATAAAAAAATAGAGTATCCATTGTTACTACTGTAAAGTAAAATAAAAATAATTATAATAATTTCCTACCTGCTACTGGGGAAAAAAAATAAATCCCTAACGACCCATGACCTCAATTGACAACCAACCGGAACCAAACTTTTTTTTTTTATGCCTCAGTCAAAGCTCAGCTTTAGGAGGGGAAGAGACAGAGCAAGAGAAAAACAAAGAGAAAAAGAGTGTGATGGAGATGAGGAGAGAAAAATAATCAGCTGCCCACTTACATGGTTTTAAAGCTATTGTTATCCAATTTTTTTGGCCTTCAAAACATCTTAAAATGCACATATCGTTAGCCTCATAGCATAATTGCCTAAGTCATATTTAAAAAAAAAAAAAGACTTAGGCACTTATGCTATGAGGCTAACGATATGTAGATCAGAGAAATCAAAATTTTCTCGGGGGTGCCCCTGAACCCCCCTGACTAGCCTACCTCACATTTGGGACTTCAGTGATGATAAAACCATACCATCTGCATGTTAATGAAACTTAATAGTGAGCATTAGACCCTAAACTAAAGTGTTACTTTTTTTTCTTTTTTCATCATACCCTCATTGGGGGCTGAGCCACAGACATGACTGATTCATGTTCCATACTGGTCACACACATTTCAGTTCAGTTAGAACCAGATGCATATTTGTTGATATTTTGTGTTTTGAAAAAGTTTGTGATTCATTGTTTTGACTCCTAACCAGTTTCCTACATTAAAAATGTTCTTTTTATCTGGGCTAGTAAAATTCATTTCGGGGCTACCAAAATCTGAAGAGTGCCTGCCCGAAGGGCTACCAGCGATTTTGAAATTTTGCGAGCCCTGAACTACCTGTGACGTTAGTGTACACTGATTGGCCGAATGCACGCAAAACACCAACACCCGCCATTTAACAAAAAGAAAAAAAAGCTACGTTAACATAGATTATAGCATATTTATTCCAGAAACTAACTCTACGAACATGGAAAACAGTGATAGATGGGCCTCTTAACCTTTATGGTTAAGAGAAAATCCAACACAACTTTGAGGGAACCAAGCCAAACATGATTATGTATTTCTGCTCTGCTAGCAAGTCAAGTCACATTTATTTATATAGCGCTTTTTACAACACAGATTGTTTCAAAGCAGCTTTACAGAGATAACAGGAAAGTATGCAAAAAAGTTTGTTTCCAGAAGAAAATAGCGTCACAGTCCAGCTTAAGTTCAGTGATGTTTCATTTTTGTTAAAAAAAAAAAGTTAATAATTTAGTTAATTTATTATATATATATAGCTGCTCTGGAGTAAACCGTGATGTCATCGTCCAGCTCAGTTCAGTTCTTGTCAATGCAGGCAGATCAATATTATTGTTGAATAAATGTAATGTTAAATTTAATGTCCCTAACTAAGCAAGCCAAGCCAATGGCAACAAAGGTGGAAAAATGTGACAGTGTCAAGGAACCAAAACTCCATCAGGTGGCAGAATGGAGAAAAAAAACTTGGGAGAACCCATGCTCAGTTGGGGGGCCAGTTCTCCTCTAGCTAATGAACGAACAGTGTATGATTATGATTCAGGCAGCATTATAGGTCAGAAGTCAGATTGGTTTGGTACAATCAGAATATTATCCAGTTCCGTCTGCTAATGCCTTTTCATATACTGTTTTTCTATGTATAACAGTTCTATCTAATAACGTATGGACAGGTGTTGAAAATTAGCACATGTGCTATAACACTTTAAACAATGCATCTGGTTCGTCCAATGTTATTGCTATGTCTATATTAAATAAATAAATAAATAAATAAAATAAGTATTAGACAGGACTGTTAGACAGATCGTAAACTAATGAACACAGAGAATGCGAGCACTATGTGCAGTGCTTAATTTGTAAAGTGGGAGGTCCCGGAGCGCAGAGGGGGGGGTGGATCCGGCGACTCAAAACGGGTTGGAGGTAACTGAACAAAAAAAAAAAAAAAAATTACACGACCTACGTAGCTTCTCTGCAGGGACAGCGCCAGATAATTTTTAACGCATGTGCTGAGTGGGTGCTAGATCATTGACGGGGAGCTGCGCAAAACTTGGCCACTAAATATTTAATATTCAGTTATGTTAATGATCACAATTAAAGTTTTAATTTTATTAAATTGAACAAGCGCAACATTCAGCATTCAATCAAATAGGCCTATTCTAAAAGATGTAGGCTATTATTAATAATAATGTTATTTCAACACAATATCTTGTTATTTCGAAATAATATGTGTGCGTGCATCTGTAAATCCGGTGACTCGTGTATTGATTTTTATTAATAAACAAGTGTTTTCTCTAAAAGTGTCGACTCGGCTGCAAAGATGAAATTGACGATCGCCATCTCGCGCTTATAGAGAGAAATGCACATAAATAAGCCTAATGGATTACATAATCAGAGAGTAGCCTTTTTCTTTTTTCGTTTTGAATTATTTCGTTTAAAGACATTTCAAGCTTTGTGTATTTGATGTATTTGTCATGTCTGTGTGAGGCATACACTGAGTTTCGTTAAGTTAGGATGTGCTCTAGTTCACGTGCAATGCAAGTGAGCGCGCGGGCGCCTCCGTTATATTTGTTTCGTAGGCCTATTCATTAAATACAGGCAATTGGTTGATGAAAAATGTATTAAAATTAAGATACAATTTATACAAAACGAAATTCACTTTAAAGAAAGGCTTTCTACAAAACAACTTCAACTTCAACTGTCAAAATCATGTCTGACTCGCTCCATGTCTCATATTGCGCATCCTATCTTACTCGGTCGTGCTGTTCACTTTTCATAAATCAACATAAATGGAAAAAAAATAACATTATAATATTTTAACAAATATGAAACTAAATGCGCTTTTTTAATGGCTACAATAGTATAGTAGGCCTACAGACTCTCTATTTGTACAAATTTCTGCACATTAATTTAATTCTGAATTTTGCACAAGTTGAAAGGCATTTGTTCAAATCAAGTTCACGGATAATTGTGCGTGCATTTATTAATCATTATGATACTAAAATCCTAACAAATAGGCTATGCTATGTACAAAAAATCAGATGAGCCCATAATATGAACGCATTTACACGTTAAGCATTTTCCTCCCATAGAAAACCATTAGCCTATAAGAACGCTTAATGTGGCTTAATGCAGATTAGAATGTCCCCTTATTATGTCGAAATAACGAGATATTATGTCGATACTAGGCTACTGCTGTGTCCACCGTGGTCTCCTTTTTGATCAGCGGAAACGATTTTTGCTTGTTTGGGATCTGACTGGTCAGCGTATTTGAAAAAGTTAAGCAAACTTTCCTGTCTTTTTGACATTTTTCCCCTGAGTGAAACGATCGAGGCTAACAGCAATCTCAACTCGTACAACAAGCGCGCAAATCATGTGTCACAAACATTGAACACTACACAAACAGTAATTTTATTTTTTTTCATTTAGGCAATTAATTTTAGTGACACAGGAGGTGCCGGATCCAATAAAAAAGGTTCCGGATCCAATGTCGGAGGTGACGGAACATGTTCCGGCGTGTTCCGGCTCAAATTAAGCCCTGACTATGTGCTCAGGCTCTGGTTGGCGTTCTTTGCACCGTCAAAATAAAAGTCACAACATCAAGCGCGGCTTACGTCACTTCAGAGTTCGTACTGGCGGTGTGAATGCAACCAGGAAAATGTTCCTAAGGGAACCATTCGTTTTCTGGGAACTACACTGGTGGCTAGTTCCTAGAACTAAGTTCCTAGAACAACCCGGTGCGAAAGTACCTTATGTGTCATGGGTTATTTTCCAAGTCTTCTGAAGCCATGCAATATGTTTTTTATTTGTTTTTTGTTTTTTTGTGAAGAACAGACTGACATTAAAAATCATTATTCAATAAAAATATTGCTTGACAGCCATGGACAACTTAAAATTTTATTGTATGAAAAAAAATGCATCTTGGACATTTTGCTACTAAAAACCCCTTCTGCGCTCCACGGAAGAAAGTCATACAGGTTACGAAAGACATGTAGATGGTGACAGTTTTAACTTATGGATGACCTGTTCCTTCAAAGTCACCAAATATTTATTTAAAATCTTAAAGGTAATAAAGAAAGTCCACATTATTTGCTGACTAGTCATTTTCTGATATGTCTCTTTATACCTGTCCTCCCTGTAGTGAGCCTGGCAATGTGGAAAAAGGCTTTGATTGCTGTGTTCTGCATGCTGTTAGTGGCGCTGCTGGTCCTTTTCATCGTGATGCGCTACAAGGCCAAGCGAGGTAGAGAGACCTACAGCCCCCCTGCATTACAAGCTGCCCACATTTCTGATCTGTGAACAAAACTCCCTTTTGAACTTTTCTCTCTGTCACAGGTAAAAGACAGATGGCTGCCAAACTTTCAGTGTGAGTTGACTGGCTTATGTATAAGTTGGTCTTGAGTTAACGGCATTAGAGGGACAAGATTAGGGGTTTTTGTTTTATTAGATAGTTGTTATACCATAGTTACTGACCATGCCTGTACAAGTCATTTGGTCCCAAACAGTCAAATCTGTTTTAAAAGGAATGCCAGTTTATTTTATCCATAGACAACCAAGAAAGTTAGATAGCGGCGAATATTTAATGAATACTTTTGATTTTTCTCTCACCAATCCTCAGAAAGCCTGCAAGTCCTAAATCAGATGACTCTCTAACCCTGAGTCTCACCCATGACCCCCATTATAATGCCCACACAGGTAGTCTCTTTATATTTTTTATTTGTTTCTCAGTCATCATCATCCACTCCATTTATTCTTTCACTCTTTTTCACTATTAGTCTATGTTGTGGTCATTCACCTTTTCAGACCAAAACTCTTGCAACACTGACAAATCTTTCCTTGAAATATAGTACTTTATATTGACTCCTTTTATGATTAGACACCAAACTGTGGGTCATTTGGATTGAAGTTCTTTCAATAGTTTTGGGGCATGCCAAACTGTTTCCAAAAGGGTTTTTTCTTTCACCAATGCCATAGAAGAACACTTTTTTAGTTCTCCAAAGAAACTTTCAGTGAACAGGTCTTTAAATAACCCATTTTCTTACTGTAAAGAACATTTTAAAATCTAAAGAACCTTTTTTCCACTATAAAGTCATTTTTAACCTATTGTAATGGAAAGGTTCCATGGAAGTTAATGGTTCTTCATGGAACCAAAGAACTTTTATTTTTATGAGTGTGGGTCTCATCTCAAGTCATTGGTGGAAAACTGACGCTAGTGTGTGGAACAGATTTAAGTTGACTCTTTGTTAAACTGTCCACACACTTACAGAGTGCCCTCCCCCCTTACTTCCTGTTAAAGAGCAACGTCATTGTTTCAGAGCAGATGCTGTTCGGTGAAACACACACATCCTTTTCATGAGTCAAGAGGACAGACCAGGAGTATTCAGGCTTTGCTATCTGTCTACATAACTTATGTGTGTGTTAATCTATGGCCATTACATTTAGTTGCCAGTTTCCAATAAATGTTACTGTACTAAGACACTGTGTGCGCTGGCAAACTCACTTTCTAATTCCACACGCAGATCTACCCTTTGACAACTTGACAGACAAGGTGACCTATGGGACCTGAGATCTCCACAATTAATGGAAACAGTTTTGAAATCCAAGAGACCATCTAGACAATCTAAATGTTCAATTTGTCATTTGTCATCAATGTGATGCTGGCTACTAAAGTATTACAGTCAACTGCCCCATCTTCTCCTTACAACAGGAGAAAAATGTTTAACTCACCTTTATCATATCAGTTTGGCTCATCATTCATCTTAACAGAATCTGTATCATCTGTTCACCGTGTCCTTTTTCTCTGATTTAACTGCTTTGCTTATGTGTGTATGTTTTTGCTTCCATCATCATATGTTTGTTAATAGATGTTGTTTGTTTCATTTTACACTAAAAGTGTCTGTGTTAATGCATTATTTACTTTATATGATTGTGTGTATGTGTTTAGTTGGTACATACATTCAGATTTGGTAGGCACTTTAAATCTAATAAAATGCTTTATTTGGAATTTCCTCATTTTGAATTTCTTCCCTCTTATTGAAAGATTGTCAATGTCTGACTTTCTCCAGTCTGTCTTTTTTTAATATATTTGAATGAGATATAAACTAGGGATTATTTAATATTTCTGAATTTTGATCTTTGCTAAAGATAGAGTTATGTTTTTAAGATCCACCTCCTTTGGTTTAAATCACATTTTGAATGGCAACTTTGTATAGGCATTTATTTTATGTACAATTTCCTGCTTTTGTATTTGTCTGGTTTATTGTACAGTTACTTATGTCCAGACCAAACAGTTTAGTTCAGATGCAATGTCTCTAAAAGCAGGGAAATGTCACTGACTAATCCTAAAATGTGTTTAACATGCTGAAAAGTGAGCTTATAGATTTGGTGAGAAATCAGGGCAAGTCTAAATTTGAACTCTGTTAAAGTCGTGTGTGTGTGTGTGTGTGTGTGTGTGTGTGTGTGTCTCCGTGTGCATGCGTTCATTCAGTCGTTCCTAACATCTCAGATGACTCTCTAAAATCTGAAAATAACATATTTTGGTAAAGTTTGGAATAAGAATGAATGTACTTCAACTAATTTTATTTCAGCTGAGACTGGTGGCATGTAACTGATCTTGGCTGATGCACTCTTTTTGCTGTGTTTCAGTGGAGGTGAATAACAAAGAGAGTGTTTGGAGTGAAAGACCTCCAGGTACATCACCACTCAAGTAATAATCTGAATGCCGGTTCCCAGGCACTGTCCAAACTATAGCATTTTTCTTGCAGCATATAATGTACCTGAATTCTCAAAATCTCTCAACTACTTGATTTTGTTTACTTTTATTCTTGTTGTTAATTTTTGTTTCTACCAGATGAAGCTGATCAGGACAGCCTACAGTCACCAAATGAAGGTGACGTAGAGTACACAGAGGTTGTTCATCCTCAACCTGTAGATCCTACACAAAGTAAGTTCAACCTTTTAAAATCATATCCATCTCTTTTTTTCTCCTCTCGCTCCTCTTGCCTTTAAAGAGGAAGATTATGATTTCTGATTAGAGAAAAGCCACTTCCTGGGTAGGGTCTAACCATCCAAATTATCAAGGGCCTTGGATTTAATTACTGAGACATCTTATAAACAGGAAAGGCCAGACTAATTAGGTTCCTATTAACTCCAATAGCCACTTACTTATCCAGAATTAGAGTTAGTTTGCATTTGACTCTTTACACAAAACATTTCTTAAAAATATATATTAAAAGAAAAAAAAAATATGATTTTTTTAAAGCAATTAAAATGCACCTTAAACCCTCATATTATTTTGTTCTTTAGTTCCTCTGAGAAAAGGCACAGAGACTGTATACAGTGAGCTTCAGACCTCTCAAGGTACAACCAGCTAAGAGGGCACATATACACACACAAATTACACAAAAAATGATGTAATGCAAACAGTGGGTTGTGTTCAAATGGCTCTCTTTTTCTAATCATATTTCTGATCGTTTATACAGGGGCTCCTGAGAATATTAACCATGTAAGTTCCATTCTTTCAATCCGCATGACCTTCTAAGCCAGTGGATTGCCCATTGTCTGCAATTTTTTTCCATCCTGCTGTCTGATCTTTAAAAAAAAAAAATCAGGATGTCTCCTGTGTCTCAGTGTATACAAACTTCAAACAGATAAGAAAGTATAATGTTAAAAATGTTTATTGGTTTATTGGTGACAAACAGTGAACAGTGCTTTCTGTTGTTTTCAAATGACTCAAAATCAAACATTACTTCAACAAGTGTGCATCTTGTTTATTTACAAACCAACAACATTTATGGTCAAAGGGCAATCCGCCAATTCCTAACACATTTATTTTATAAGTAATATCTTACATGCAGTAGCATGATACATCCCTGCACCTGACCACTAAATGTGATCTTGGTTTTTCTTCAGAATCCTAATGTCATGTGGGAGGATGTAACATACTCACATAGAGGACTGAATGTGTGTGTTTTGTAAAATCTGTCTACAGTAAGTGAAGAGGGAAGCACCAGTCAGACTTTCCAGATAGGAACAAATAGCAGGGCTGTGGTTTCCTCTTGAACAGAGGGCCAGAATTTACAGAGCAGTCACACACACAGTGACCTCATAAACTCTGTGAAAGGCAAGAGTAAAGGAAGACAAAGTACATCTAAACTGTTAGTTAAACTGGCATCAATCAGAATGTCCTTGTTTTTATTATTATTATTATTAAATTCCACACTAATGATTAATCTTTTTCACCTCTTCTTATGTGTGCATCTCTGGTAGACTATGGATTACCAGCAGAGTTAAGCATGTAAAGGGTGACACGTGAGAAATGTATCTTTTTTTTGAGTACTTTATTTATAACCATTTTTATAACAAAATATGCAACAAAAAAAAGACAATTGCAACAAAAGGAGACATTATAACAAACCCCCTACAATACTCCCTCATTTCCCTCGTGCGACTCAACATGAACACATAGCTTACAGTTCAAAGACATCATACACTATCCTCAAAGACAACAAACAGATACATTACAGTAGTGTGCATATTCAAAGTATAAGGTGCATATATCATGTAAGTACAGCAATAGTAAAAAAAAAAAAAAAAAAAAAAAAATAGATAAAAAAAAAAAAAAAAAAAATTAATAAAATAAAATAAGAACCCAGATAAATAAGTAAATGAATCAATGAGTAAATGAAGGAAGGAATCAATCACCTTATATTTGCCTCAAAATTGTCCATTCAACCAGAATTATAACTGACATGGAATGGTATGAAACAGACACGTAAAAGATCATCAAATAAAGAGAATAAAGAATACAATAATATCTATAGGTCCACATTTGTACAGGTGTTTAGGTGGCCCCTCCCTCTGAAAATTGCAAGTCATCAAAATAAGCTAGGAAAGGTGACCACATTTCAAAAAATTTGCTTTTTGAACCTCTGACAGTGAATTTGATTTTATCAAGCTGGATGTAATACATTACTTCTTTAATCCATCTATTATGTGTTGGGGGCTCCGCTTTTTTCCACTGGAGAAGAATTAAGCGTCTTGCCAACAGAGTGGTAAAGGCAATTACCTTACACATTCCTTCCTTAAGCACAATATTTTCCGGGCTAGTGCCAAAGACAGCTAACAGGGGGTCAGGTTCAATAGGGACACCATACATGTCACTAAAAGATTTAAAGATTTCTTTCCAAAACCCCTCCAATCTCGGGCATGTCCAAAACATATGGGCTGTTGTGGCTGGCGAATGCAGGCATCTGTTGCATGCAGGATTAATAGTGGGATAGATCCTAGCTAATTTTGAATTGGTGAAATGTAACCTATGAAGTATTTTAAATTGAATGAGAGCATGTCTGGCACAAGGTGATGATGAATGTACTTTGTCTAAAATGCGACCCCATTCCGCATCAGTAAAGTCTCTACCCAGGTCAAGCTGCCAGGAGTTTTTAACATGGTCTGTGCTTCGAGGATTTATGGTGCTTATAAGAGAATATATGCTAGAGATGAATCCTCTGCTCTCTGGTTTTAAATCCAGCAGTGCATCAATAACTGAGGGAGCAGGTAATTCAGGAAAGGATTTGAATACTGACTTAATGAAACTCCTTATCTGTAGATATCTAAAGAAATTAGTTTTAGACAAAGAAAAATTGTGTACAAGCTCCTCAAAGGAACAGAAAATATTATTAGAAAATAAATCTTTTAAGGATCTAATTCCCTGTTCCTCCCACACCTGAAAAGCAGCATCCATATAAGATGGGGGGAACAAGCAATTAGAAACAATGGGACCAGCAGCTGAAGCAGCTTGTAATCCAAAATGCCTCCTAAACTGCGACCAAATTTTTAACGTGTGTGCAACTACTGGATTCGGTGATGTAATGAAACTCTTTCCTGATATCGGAAGAGGTGCACAGACCAAGGACTTAAGAGCAAATTTGGTACATGCTTCCTCCCCTTTCACCCATACAGGAATTGATTGTGAATCCCAAGCAGACACCCAATGTATGATTTTTTGAATATTGCTTGCCCAATAGTAAAATAAAAAGTTGGGCAATGCCATGCCTCCTTGGCACTTGGGTTTCTGTAAAAAAGATTTTCCAATACGAGGGGATTTACCCCCCCACAAAAAGGAGCCAATTAGCTTATCTAGATTGGCAAAATAACATTTTCTTATGAATATAGGTATATTTGAAAATAGATATAAAAAGCGTGGCAGAACCGTCATTTTAATCAAATTAATACGGCCAGCCAAAGACAGAGGCAAAGCAGACCACTTCTTGAAATCTTTCTTACAACGTTTTAAGAGTGGGGAGAAATTGGCCTTAAACAAGCTATTAAAGGAACGTGTTACTGATACACCCAGGTATTTAAACGTATTATGAACCACTCTAAATGGAATACTATGGGGAACAAAATCTGGAGGTACAACAATCGGAAAATACTCTGTTTTATGCATATTAACTTTATAGCCTGAAATTTTCCCAAAATCCTCTATAGCTGACAATATGTGTGGTAGTGATGAAGAGGGGTTGGAAACATACAAAAGAACATCGTCCGCATATAAGGAAATTTTATGCTCTATGTCATTTCGAGTGATTCCTCTAAAAGCAGGGGACTGACGGAGTAATATAGCCAATGGCTCGATAGAAATTGCGAACAACATGGGTGAAAGCGGGCAACCCTGCCTTGTACCTCTATGTAACGAGAAATATTCTGAGAATACATTATTTGTGCGAACTGAGGCTACTGGGGCGGAGTATAAAAGCTTAACCCAGGATATCATATTTTCAGGGAAGCCAAATTTTTTAAGGGTAAAAAAAAGATATTCCCACTCTACCCGGTCGAACGCCTTTTCGGCGTCAAGAGAAACAATGACTTCTGCGTCCGAGTGTGAATGTGTGTACATTACATTAAACAAACGGCGCAAGTTGTTAAAGGGATTACGCCCCCGGATAAATCCAGTTTGATCGTTGTGAATTATTGCGGGCAAGATGGGTTCTAAACGCACCGCAAGGGCCTTAGCTAATATTTTAAAATCGGCATTTAGCAGAGAAATTGGCCTATATGATTCACAGATAGTTGCGTTCTTGTTTTCTTTTAACAAAAGCGAAATTGATGCCTGCGAAAGAGTAAAAGGAAGGAAACCTTTCTCAAAAGCTTCACTATATACCGCTACAAGAAGTGGGCTCAGCAGAGCTGAGAACTTCTTATAGAATTCTATAGGGAAGCCATCGGGTCCAGGTGCCTTGCCACTCTGCATAGCCACAATAGCTTCCATAACCTCCTGTTGTCTAATAGAATCCCCAAGTTCAGGGCCAATATTCACAGTGGGCAGATTTAGCTTAGAGAAGAATGATTCAAGGAAAGTCAAATCATTAGTATATTCTGAGGAGTACAGAGATGAGTAATATTGAACAAATCTATTATTTATATCTTGGGCAGTGTGTAACATAGAACCAGTGGGGGACTGAATTTGAGTGATCACTTTGGAGACATCAGATTGGCGGGCTTGATAGGCCAATAATTTACTAGCCTTATCACCAAATTCATAAAATTGGTGGCGGGTCTTCAGTAACCTTTTCTCTTCCTGCGAGGTTGTCAACAAGTTAAATTCGGTCTGAAGCCGCAGTCGTTCTTTATATAAAACAGGATTTGGGTTTGTAGCATATTGCACATCTAAATTGCTTATCGCATCAGAAATTACTTTCAGCTTAGAGATCTCCTGCTTTCTGGTATAGGAGGAGAAGGAAATAATTTTCCCTCGTAGAAAGGCTTTAAGAGCCTCCCATAATGTAGCTCTCGAAATATCAGGTGCATCATTTATCTCCAAAAAACAAACAATCTCTTTAGATAAAAAATTAACAAATTCATCGTTTGACAATAACAGAGAGTTTAACCTCCAGGGTCTAAAACTAGAGTAGTGATTGGGGAAACTGAGCTTAAATAAAGAAGGGGCATGATCAGATATCACTATACTATGATATTCACTTGATGAAATAAGGGATATCAGGCTTTTGTCTACCAAAAAAAAATCTATACGGCTATAAGAATGATGTACTGGGGAGAAGAAGGAAAAAACTTTGGAGGAAGGGAAAAAAAATCTCCATGGGTCGAGTAGTCCATACTGCTCACAAAAATCCTGTATAACAGTAGCAGATTTGGAAGGCTGTATGATTCTAGTTGAGGACCTGTCAAGAGAGGTGTCTAAAACACAATTAAAGTCCCCCCCTATTATCAAAGCATGGTTGTCAACTGATGAAATAGTCCCAAAAACTTTGCTAAAGAAATTGTAGTCATCAAAGTTTGGGGCATAGATGTTGACCAGGATGACTTGTTTTCCAAAAAGGCAACCAGCCACAATAACATAACGACCATTGGGGTCTCTGATAACGTCATCGGCAAGAAATGGAATATCTTTCCTGATGAGAATGGCAGTGCCTCTACTTTTCACGTTAAAACAAGAATGAAATACCTGCCCCCCCCAACATCGTTTAAGCTTTACCACATCTGCATTCAGAATGTGCGTTTCCTGTAAAAATGCGACCCCAGCCTTTAGAAGGCGCAAATGTGCCATAATCTTATTTCTCTTAATTAAATTATTCATACCTTTCACATTCCAGGTCAAAAAATTTATCTCAGTTGTCTGGAGCTTGGACATTTGTCAAAAAGCAACCAATAATAAACTGGCCAGAATGAGGCACAATGGACCAAACATAGTACACTACATAAAAAATATACAACTTTACCATATGAGTGTTTGTTAAAGTGAACAGATGCTGACTGAAAGCTGATTGATAAAAATATGTCGCACATAAACCCATCCCTCCCACATTCCAAAACCACATAGTAACCATCAAAAACCAAACATCTACTGGTTTACAACGTGTCATCACTTACCAGTTTTCTACTCCTGCTCTGTTGAACACGAACTAACACAGCAATATTAACTAACAATCAGGCCTATTGCTGACGGCGCATTAAATGTAAAACCAAGAGCACGTTAACATCTTGATACATGAACAAACATATGGGACAATATTATATAGTCCTGAATTGAGTTACCAAATGTATCGTTAATAGGGATGTCTGTATATAATCGCGGGGTATCTCAAAAAAAAAAAAAAAGAAGGGGGGGGAGAATGAAGAAAAAGGGAGACGAAAAATTAGAATAGTCCCATATAACCAAAGACTTGAATATATCCATTAAGTAGACAACAATGAGTTAGACCAGCATTAACGTTGCGTAGTTAACGTTAGTTCTCCTTCTCCATCGCGGGCGGCAAAACACCTTGAATAAACTCGGTAGCTTGCTGAGGAGAATCAAAGAAATGCCTCATACCATTGTGAGTAATTCGCAAGCGCGCAGGGAAGAGAAGGCCAAACTCGATACCAGCATCTCTGAGCTTAGCTTTAATCGGGTTGAAAGCTGCTCTCCGTTTGGCTACTTCCACACTTACATCTGGGTAGAAATGGATCCGAGAGCCGTTATACTGAAGCTGTCCCTTTTCCCGCGCAAGTCGAAGAATTAATTCCCTCGTCTGATAGTGATGGAGTCGGACGATAACGGGTCTCGGGGCCTGGTTTGGTTTCGGCGGGGGTGCTAGGGAGCGATGCGCTCTGTCCACCACCGGAGGTTTAGTGAAACTCTCCCTCCCAAAGACATCAAGTAGGAGTTCCTCCATAAAAGTGGTCGGGCGTGTGCCCTCAGAGTGCTCAGGAATGCCGATTATTCTCACATTATTCCTCCTAGAGCGGTTTTCTAAGTCGTCGATCTTCGCCTTCATCCGTTCGTTGTCTTTCGACAAAGCTGCGCACATGGTCTCCAGAGAAGCAACGCGACCATCCACATCGTTGAGTGATTCTTCCACATCATTCAGCTTTTGCTCCTGCACCTGCAGTGATGTTTTAACAGCTGAGATAGAAGATTTCAACTCAGAAAGAATCTCCGTTCTAAGAGCCGCGACCTCTGATCTGATACCCCCCAGAAGTTCACGAAGATCATCCCCCTGCGCCGAAGCAGTCATGCCCGCTGCTTGCACGTTTCCCTCAGTAAAATCTGCGGTCTTTTTCGTATTACCTCTTGGCATATTAGATTACTCAGGGACGTAATTCAAATCTGATTAATTTAGTGCTAAAATGCTAGGTGCGCCGGACGTGTAAATAAGCAAAAATGATGAATTTGAAAAGTAATACTCAGAGCAGAAACTTTGCGACTTCTCACTCCGCCATCTTACCGGAAGCCTCCGAAATGTATCTTTTTGAGGATGTTACTAACATGAACAAATGTCAATTTCCATTTAATCTGATTTCTGAAAGTGATGACATACATCTCATCAATCAATTTCATGCTTGTGTTTTTGTAGCAAAGCCTGTTAGAATATGCTGAACTCAACCATGATCTTCCTGAACCTGTGGACTAGCTCAAGCATCCTGCACATCACTCTGGAATACTGTTGCCTGTGTTCCATCAATTTCTTTTATCCTTCATCCATATTCTCCTAATAAACACTAATTTAATCATGTATCTTCCTTTCATCTAATGTGTTTAATTGTTTGTCCTGTTTTTTACAATGCTGTACTGTGTATATATCGGTACTAAAACCATCCTTTTCACAAGGTTGTTTTGAGTTATCACATTTTTAATAAAATAAAATTATTTGTTTGAATTTCTCTGTGTAATAAATATCTTTTACTTTAATACCTCAGTAAATTGTCTCTATTAAGTTGGATGATGTGACTCAAACTGCTCCAGCAGTTAGTTTGTAATCGCCTCACATGAGAGATATAGATAAAGTCATGCTTTCATCCCTGGGCAAAATGCTTTTATCAGTTGACATAAATAATGTCACTTTTAGCTTGTGCTAAAGGAAACCAAAACAAAGAATTTCCTTTCAGGTTTTCCACTGGGAAAAGATGATAATGGCTAGTTAATTCCAGTTACACCCATATCACTTAGCTCATCCAGGCTGACATCACTAAGTATAGTGAGCTCAATAAATATTGGTACTACTGATAATTGAGCAAAAAAAACATGGTGTTTTGTGGTGTGTACTTTGATCTCAACACCTTTAACCTTAGTATTTATTATTTAGGTTAGTAAAGTCAAGTCTGGCCTAAATGATAAGCATTTTAAATTACTTCCAATTTTGTCAGAAGACTTCTCTGGTACTGTATGTTCTTATTCAAAGTCTTAAAACATTTAGGCCGCTGTCAGTAGCCTAAAAGAGGCCTAGAAATAGGGTTTCGTTCCACCAAGTGGGGCACTACTTTTTCTTTTGCTCAATATGTTCTACGTTAATAAAAGGTATCCAAGCAAAAAGTTCTCCACGCATTATCCTGCAGTTAATGAGAAATTGTAATTTATTGGCGCACTATATTGACTGCGTATTGAGACATATAAAACTGTTGAGCTAGATTTTCAACCAATCAGCATCGAAAATGGAAGTAGGTCACAGCCGAAATCAAGCCAATATCACTACGCACATACAGTATGTAAACATGGAGGAGGACGTAAGCAGCGCATCTTCATCTGATAGCGGCGATCAAGCTCGATTAACACCCGTAAAGTGTATTCTTCATGTCAGAAAAGATGGTGGGAAAGGTCCGCAGACCTTTACTGAAGTCCGATGGGAAAAAATCAAGCATAGGAATGGCTCAAAACGTCGGACACTACGGAGCTAACGTTAGCTATTGCTAATAAACATGTTGCCCTCCTGGACAAACCGGTCTCTGATGTCCCAACAACTACGGGTTTCACCCGGCCTGCTATCGGCGTTTTATAGACAAAAAACGCTTGACTTGTGTGTATGTGTGTGATGGGTAGGTTTAGGGGTCGGGTTACTGTGTGTGTGTGAGAGAGAGAGGGAGAGAGGTGGGTAGGTAAATAAATAAATCAAAATGAAATCTTGTTTACAATAATCATTCCTGTGAATATGTACATGTAGTGTGTTGTACCCCTGAAAAGGGGGAGAAGATTAATACACACACAAAACTCGCGCAGTTTCTCCACTGGAAGCTTTATGTAGAATGGTAATCAAAATTAATCATTTGTATAAACAAAATTAAACATTTATATTACAAATTAACTTCATTGACATCTTTCAGATCAGTATTCAGCAGTTTTTACCATATACGTATATAATTACATGAGTACACTCTTTTATAAAAGGCTATTTGAGACTCATGACACTATAAAGTACACACAGAAATACAATAAAGCATTTTAAAGCATTTAACGGTTACCTTACCTGAGACTCAACTCTTTTAAATCTTACTCTTTTTAGTCATCTATGCATATTAACTCTATGGCAAATCAGTTATACGCATGTAAATGTACAATTCCAGCTAGATTGGAACATTCTCAAGTCACTTTTACTCTACACATCTTTGAAACAAGTCGACAAATCATCACCATATAAACAGGATTACACATGAACTACACAAATTGAACATACACGAGCTTCGCGCCATTATATAGGCCTAACGCTATTCCCAACGCGCACAAAATGGAGTCTTGAGCTCGCGCATTTCTAAACTACACATTTTAAACATTTCGGACACACAATCAATATAATAATCGCGTCTCTATACTCTCAAACATATTATTAATCCTATTAAAGTGTTTTAAACTAATAATCACACTTAATACCTGAAAAGGGGGAGAAGATTAATACACACACAAAACTCGCGCAGTTTCTCCACTGGAAGCTTTATGTAGAATGGAAAAAACCCGCGAGCTCTCCCCCTAGTGTTGACGCAGACCAGAACAATCGATCGTCCAACTTATCGTGCCCATAAACTGATCACAGATTAACTAAGTATAACTATAAAGTAACATATTTATATTTTATAGACTTTTCTACATATTGTAAATAGTGAATATATTTATATATATTATATATAATTATATATCACAGTGTACACAGACTTATGCATTTAAATGTATGTATGTTCATTTTCAATCTGTCACACACTCCCCTACAAAAATAAATGTCGTCTCGACATTCTCTTTAAAGAGTCTCTAAGTACCTTTTGTAAGTTGCATAAAATAAAATACATTTTCTTGTGCAAGAATTTTCTATTCAATCTTTTCACAGTCCATGGCTCGTTCCGAACTTAATAGTTCACTTTATGGAAAATCAAGAGTTTCTCAGCAAGAACAGTCCATGAGTGTATCACAGAGCAAAAAGTTTAAAGAGGCATGAAACAACAGTCCATATTCCTGTTTGATTTTAGGAATTCAACAGCCTCTCACACTCACAGTCCATAAGGCAAACAGTCCATAGTTTTTCAAAATGTCAAAGTTCAAAACTGTTCAAGGCAATAATCCTCAGACAAAACAGTCCATCTCTTTTTTTTTTTCAAAGTGCCAGACTGTAACAGTCTACAATGCAAAGAGTCTCCAAGGTTTCAAGTACACAGTCTCGTATGAACTTTAACTGTTCATGGTCCTTATTTAGTGAATTGTATACACCAAAGGCAACTGGTAGCAGTATTGCTGAACCGGTGGCAACCATGTCGACAGGCACTGTGCAGGCAGGTAAAGTAAGTTCTGTTGTGGTGTTTGCAAGATTCCATTTAGTTGCTTGACATCATAAGACGGTGTACCAAGCTCATCATAGGTTAGTACTCTTGGTGGGTATCTTTCTCTTTTAGGCAGCTGGTAAGTTTGCTCACTTTGACTCTCTTGGTTTTCAGCAGGTGACATGGGAGTAGGAACTTGTTCATCAGCATGTAAGTTAAACTCTTGTTCTGCACTGTAAGTCCCTGCAGGTGGCTCTTGTTCCTCTTGGTCATTTTCCACAGAAGACATGTACTCAGAAACCTGTGCCAGGACCTCATTTGGATGCTCATCGGACTCTGAGGTAAGTAGCGGTTCAAGGTTTTCAGGTCCATCCGCAAAGTCTGATTGAAATACTTGTGGAGACACATAATGCAAGTCCATTTCATCTTCACTCTCCTCATCAGACTCTGTATCATTACTTAGAGGCTTTGACAACTCACGTTTCTGTCTGGGTTTTGGATGTGGAGCAGTTTCGAGAGGTAAGTGGTCACAAGGCATTAATAAATTGCGATGGAGAACTCTGGATCGTCCCTTTCCCCTTTCTGGCTTAACTTCATAAATTGGGAGCTCACCACCCATCTGTCGCACAACTGTATGGATGCTATCTTCCCAGAAATTGCGAAGTTTTCCCGGGCCTCCTCGTGGTGTTAAGTTCTTTACCAGGACACGATCACCTGGCTGCAGTGTGGTGCTCCTCACTTTGTTGTCAAAGTTCTTTTTGCTCCTGTCTGCAGATTTTTTAGCACACTCTCTGGCAATTTTATATGCCTCCTCCATTCCGTGTTTCCATTTTTCGACATACTCTCTCTGGTGACAGGAAGGCATTTCTGAATTTAACCCAAACAGCATGTCAACAGGCAATCTCGGAGACCTCCCATATAACAGGTAGAAAGGAGAGAACCCGGTGACTTCTGAGCGGGTACAATTGTAAGCATACAGCAGCTTATTCAAGGAATCTTTCCAGTTAGACTTTTGACTTGCTGTGAGTGTTCTGAGCATCTGTAATAGTGTCCTATTAAAACGTTCGGCTTGGCCATTGCCTTGAGGGTGATATGGGGTTGTCCTTGAGCCTGTGATGCCGCAGTACTTTTGGAGCTGTTCAAACAATTGATTCTCAAACTCCCCACCTTGATCATGGTGGATGCGAGAGGGGAAGCCGAATTTTAAGGCGAAATCATTAAAGATGCGATCTGCAGCAGTTTTACCTGATTTGGAGGTAGTGGCGTATGCTTGGGCGAATCGGGTGAAATGGTCTACTACCACAAGAATATACTCAAAACCTCCTTTACAGCGGTCTAAGTGTAGAAAATCAATTGAGATCAATTCAAATGGCTGGGTCGTAACAATGTTTGTTAATGGGGCTCTTGTCTCATAACAGGGCTTCTTCTGCTTTAGGCATGTGCATGTTTTTGTGACATAATGCTCAATTTCTGCCTGCATGTAAGGCCAAAAGAAACGTTCACGAATGAGTGAGAGAGTGCGTTCTGTACCTTGATGGCCCATTTCATCGTGAAGCTCTCGCAAGACTGTTTCTTTAAATTTCTCAGGCAGGACCAACTGTGTGCGGGTGGGAGTGGTTCGGCAGAGGACACCATCCTTATCAATGGTAAGTTTTCTCCATTCACGAAAAAGGCATTTTGTTTTTAGGCTGTATGTCTTGAGCTGTTTCACTTGTGGTTTTAATTCAGACAACTTGCATTGGTATACAGGACTCATTTCTTGGTCATTGATTTGAGCTTCTCTTATCTCATTTACGGACAATGGGGTGATGGTTGGAACCGCTGAACAGACTTCGATGGAGGAACAGTTTGTCGAGACTGACCATGGAATGCTGGGTCCTTCTTGAACTTCTACCGCCTGAATTGTTGCACCTATCACATCTGATGACAGCTCCTCCGAACACTCATTCATCACAGTTCCGATGTCAAGGGGCATTCTGGATAGTGTATCAGCGTCAATATTTTCTCGGCCAGGGCGATATCTGATTGTGAAGTGGAAATCTGCTAATTCAGCCACCCACCTGCAGCCTGTAGCATTCAATTTGGCAGTTGACAGGACATATGTAAGGGGATTGTTGTCACTATAAACGGTAAAGGTTGGGGCATAATACAAGTAATCACGAAATTTTTCAGTGACTGACCACTTCAGAGCAAGAAATTCAAGCTTGCCTGAGTGTAGGTGGTAATTTTTCTCAGCAGCAGATAAAGTACGAGATCCGTAGGCAATCACACGAAGTTTTCCATTTTGATTTTGGTACAATACTGCACCCAAGCCTTTGGGAATGCTAATACAGGGGGCTGGAGCAGACAGTCAATTAGTTGCTCAAGAGTGTTCTGATGCTGATCAGTCCAGGTAATAGGCTTACTCGATGGAACACCAGTTTTCATGCATTTTGGTTTTGACTTTCTCTGATTGTCTCTCATGTGGGCATTATCTTCTGGAGTGCTTCTTAACAGGTCGTACAAAGGGCTAGCGATGCGAGAGAAATCTTTAATGTACTGCCTGTAGTAGCTAAGTAGACCAAGAATTCTCCTCAACTCACCGACATTTTTTGGTTGTTTGTCTTTCAGGGATCTGACAGCTTCTGTGTCTGCAGGATCAACTTTACTTCCCTCTGCAGAGACTATTCTTCCCAGGTAACGGACTTCAGGTTTGAAAAGCTCACACTTCTTTGGCTTGAGTTTGATACCATGTTCCTTCAGCCGTTGCAGCACTTTCTTTACATCCTGGACGTGGTTCTCAAAGGTCTTACTAAACACCAAGGTGTCATCAAGGTATGGGATGCATATCTCGTCTCGCAGGCCTTCTAAACACTCTTCCATACACCGCTGGAAGGCCGCTGGAGCATTCATCAGCCCAAAAGGAATTCGTACCCATTCATATAGACCCCAGGGTGTCACAAAAGCCGTTAGGTGCTTACTTTCTCTTGACATGAACCCCTGGTGGCCTTCCCTTGATCTAATGATGAAAACCAAGCATTACCCCCAAGGCTGTCCATAATGTCCTGCACTCTCGGAATCGGTTGTCTATCTGGGTGAGTCTTTCGGTTTAAGTCTCTATAATCAATGCATAAACGAAGGCTGCCATCTTTCTTCCTTACGCAGACGATTGGAGATGAATATGATGAGTTGGATTTTTCAATCCATCCTTGTGCTATGAGGTCATGCAAATATTCTTTCATTTCACGATACAAGGGTTTTGGCACAGACAAGTAACTGCGACTGACTGGCTCCTCATCTTTAAGTGAGATACTCAATTGCAAATCTCTGATGCACCCAATGTCATTGTCTGACTTAGAAAATGAATGGCATTCTTCTCTTAGCATTTGCTGTACTATCCGTTTCTGGTATTTACTCAGGTGACTGACATCGACGGGCGGGTCCCATTCATCAGTGCTGGTGTGGTCAAGACAGTGATCCGCAGCCTGGATGTGACATACTTCAACAGAGGTAGGGTTTGCTGACACCTCAAACATACTAGCAGGTAAGACATTCTTGACAAGCTGTACTGTACCGATCGGAGTCTGGCCCATAAGAGTAACATCATGGTCAGTGTCATTGTACACCTCAATTGTGATATTTGTTGGAGCCCCCTTTTTTAGCTTCACTAAACTTTCTGTGAATTCAAGCCCCTCCGGCCACTGGTGATTCACATCAGGTTCAAAAATGAGTGTGCTGTCCTCTTTAACTGGCTGTATATACACTCGGCATGAGACCTGCATAGTACTACGTTTGGGGACGTTAACATGCTCTTTTGTGGTCTTTACTGTGTATTCACATGAGCTCTCTGCACTCAGAAGTTGAATGAATGCCTGGACTTTGCTCCTCTTTAGGCTGGGAAATGCAGTTTTCACAGTTCTCTCCAGTATTTTGTTATTGACGGTGTTTGGTTGTGCTTGTTCAATGGAGTTCACAATTTGTTCTATCACATTGAAACCTATGAGAGGGTGAGAGAGGTTTTGACCCCTTGCTACGAGCATAGGAATGACAAGTTCAGCTTCGTGAGATGCCTGTGATGATAATTTAAATGTCACTTCAACATACCCAATATATGGTATATTAATGCCATTGGCAGCTACAAGGTTCAACGTATTTGGAGCCTCAAGAATGTCAGACACATCCCTCAATGGTACTTCTGGTAAGTAATCCTGTTTCCACACTTCATCAATGACACATACCTGAGAGCCAGTGTCCCACAGTGCTTGAAATCGTTGGCCGTGCAGGTAACATTCAACAAGACATTGTCTCCCAACTAAGGACGTCACCAGGGAATGCTGGTTAACCTGAGTGCTGCAAGGGTTGTGAATACTCATTGTCCTAGAGAAGTTTGACATTGATTTTGTTGCGTTGATGCAAGTTTGCTTATGTTCAGCCCAATGGTGAGTTTGGCAGGTCTTAGAACAATACAGTATTTTTTTACATTGTGAACACTGCTTCATCTGCCTATCTGTCTTTCCACAGGCTGCACATCTCCGGGACTGATCAGTAGATCTGGTTACTCCCTGTCCCGCGGAAGTAACCGGTCTCCGTTTAAAGGAGTCTCTCTTGAAGGCCTAATGCCACGAATTCTGCATCCGGCTTGGAAGTGCTCACCACTGCCACATCGAAAACAATGCATGCAACGTTCCTCTGTTCTTTGCTGCTGACAATTGAAGCATTTTCTTGCTTGTGAACGAGCAGTCGGTGCATAATATTGTCGAGGCATATACTGGGGTTGAAACTGAGTGTTCACTCTTGTTTGGTTGGCACCCGGTGATGTCCAATAGGGCGGCACTTGACACTGAACAACTTCTCTGTCAGAATTTCTCTGTGAAGGAATGGGAAATTGTGGTGAGGCAAAGGCTGGTTGCTGCAACGATTCCCTGATGTGAGCTATTTCAGCATTGAGTGTTTTTAGTGAAGCTACATCAGTTCTCAGCTCTTTAAGTTCGGTCAACACGTCAAAAGATGATTTCGGCACATTTTGAGTCACATTGGATTTCTTATCAGTCACTTCATCACTGGACTTAACTGCATGGACAACCGTAGTTGTGTGCTGCACATTGGTTTTCTTTTTCTTTTGTCTTTCTGCCTCATTAGCACAAGCACTGTTTAATTTCTCCAACAAAGCCTCATCAGTGGTTTTGGGGTTCAGAAGTAGGGGCTGCATGTCTACTTTTATGCTGTCACTTTGGAGACCGGTGAGTACAGTATGTAAGAACATGCTTTGGACTAATGCTGGATCATATTTGAGGCCTGATTCGGCTTCTTGAGATGCAAACAGGATTTTCTGGCGCAGGTCAAGAACACGCATAAGGAAATTCTGTGGTGTTTCTTTGTTTCCTTGGCATTCAGAGGTGAGTAGCTTATAAAGTTCAGTTGCACTTTTTTCTTGGAAGTGAGAGCGCAGGATTCGTCTTAAGGTAGGTAGAGTCAGGTTTGATTTTCCTTCTAGATAGCTTCTTAACTGTAAGCCTGGGGAAATGGCACGAATGACTGCATCCACAATCTCACATTCTGGGTAGCCTCTGCTCAACCCGTTCTCAATTTGGTGTGCTAAACTTGAAAAAGTTAATTTTTCTTTTTGACCTGGGTCACCAATTTGTCCAGAAATTTTGAAATCTTTGCGCCAATGTGGGCTGGGGTGTTGGGTATTCACTAATTGTTGTGGGTATGCAGCAATTTGAAGCTGAGGCTGGAAAACACTAGGTTTTGTGTTCACTTCTTCCAGCTGTTGAATTTCACTCAATTTTAGTTTCATTGCGCTTTTTAGCTCATCTAACTCCCTTTGCAATCGATCTTTTTCTGTGACTTCACTTGTTTCTGCGATCTCCTTTTCAGTGACTGTATTTACTTCTTTAATTTGATCTCTCAGGCTTAACAGTACCGACATACCGCCATCTTCTAGTTCCGTCATGTCTTCTTCGAGATGTTGAAGGATATGAGAGATCAAAGACATGCGAGATTTAGATGAAATATTCTCTTGATCTGCTATTTTCAGGAACTCACAAACACTAAGAAGCTTGTCTTTGGGTAGTGGGTTTAGCATGGCGATCACTTCAACTTGCATTTCCTCTAGCACTGTTGTTTCCATTTTGACAATAGAGTGGGCCTTTTCACTGAGTTGGGGCTTACTTGAGACTGACTGAACTTTGTGTTTCACCTGATGATCTCTGTGGCCTCAGGTTTCTGGTTCTTTGCCTCTGTCTTGCCTTTACTGCAGGAACTCAATCCACTCTTCACTGTTAAGCTGGGTTGTTTTAGGGGATGTACTGCATCAGGAAGTGTCGGCCAGGTATGCGACTGCCCTCCGAAGAGTAGATCCCAGCGGTGCCTCCAAAATGTTGTACCCCTGAAAAGGGGGAGAAGATTAATACACACACAAAACTCGCGCAGTTTCTCCACTGGAAGCTTTATGTAGAATGGTAATCAAAATTAATCATTTGTATAAACAAAATTAAACATTTATATTACAAATTAACTTCATTGACATCTTTCAGATCAGTATTCAGCAGTTTTTACCATATACGTATATAATTACATGAGTACACTCTTTTATAAAAGGCTATTTGAGACTCATGACACTATAAAGTACACACAGAAATACAATAAAGCATTTTAAAGCATTTAACGGTTACCTTACCTGAGACTCAACTCTTTTAAATCTTACTCTTTTTAGTCATCTATGCATATTAACTCTATGGCAAATCAGTTATACGCATGTAAATGTACAATTCCAGCTAGATTGGAACATTCTCAAGTCACTTTTACTCTACACATCTTTGAAACAAGTCGACAAATCATCACCATATAAACAGGATTACACATGAAATACACAAATTAAACATACACGAGCTTCGCGCCATTATATAGGCCTAACGCTATTCCCAACGCGCACAAAATGGAGTCTTGAGCTCGCCCATTTCTAAACTACACATTTTAAACATTTCGGACACACAATCAATATAATAATCGCGTCTCTATACTCTCAAACATATTATTAATCCTATTAAAGTGTTTTAAACTAATAATCACACTTAATACCTGAAAAGGGGGAGAAGATTAATACACACACAAAACTCGCGCAGTTTCTCCACTGGAAGCTTTATGTAGAATGGAAAAAACCCGCGAGCTCTCCCCCTAGTGTTGACGCAGACCAGAACAATCGATCGTCCAACTTATCGTGCCCATAAACTGATCACAGATTAACTAAGTATAACTATAAAGTAACATATTTATATTTTATAGACTTTTCTACATATTGTAAATAGTGAATATATTTATATATATTATATATAATTATATATCACAGTGTACACAGACTTATGCATTTAAATGTATGTATGTTCATTTTCAATCTGTCACAAGTGCAGTTACTGCTCGTGAATGCAAATTAACAATTCACCATTAAATGTGTTATTTTTAAAAGTGTTTTTATTTTTTATACTTTTGAGTTTAAATTGGAGTTTGGGGGGGGGGTTTGCAAAAAAAAACTTGCATCGCAATAAGTGTATTGTGATTGTCAAAACATTTTAGTAACTAAACTGAATTGTATTAGGTGTAGTGACAACATGTTACAATGTTTATATGGTACAATTTCTGGTAAGCTAGTTTTTTTTTTTTTTTTTTTTACAAATTTCTTGAAACAAATTTCACGATTTCAATTCAATTCTTGTGATTTGATTTAATATTGACTCATTTGAATAAATATTAGGTACACAAGATAGGCGTTAATTTTTCTCAAGAAAAAAAAAATACATGCTACATGCAGCCCTATCAGCTGGTAGTATTATTTAAGGTTAAAAATAACTCAAATGAAATATAATGCGTTTTATATTATAATAACAACTTTAATGATATAAGTACAAATATAATAAATATGTAATATAGTACACATATTTAGCAAAATACTCTCTATAGCTCTTTCTAGCCAACTAACGTGTCTATATTATGGTCATTAAATGGCTTTCCTGAGGTAACTTAAATGTTATGTGACAATTGTTCTCCAGCTGTTTTATTGACCCCTTTGTTTGATTGATTGATCGATATTATGTATGAAGAATATACATTTCGGTAAGCTGTACTGTTTCTTTCAACATTGTTCATTCGTGTTTATTTACTATTAGCTAGTAGAGATGATCGGGTCACGTGCCGCTAGGGATCAATTACAAACACCAAAACGGTATTTATTGTTTGAATTTCGTAATAAAATTGACAGAATCTGAGAGCTGAGATTTTTATCATATCATAACTAACCTGCTCTGTCTAGTCTGTCGGTCTCCGTGTCCTCTTTGCTTCGCGATTTTTCTGTGCGTGAGAAAATGGATGTGTGGCGTGAGAGCGTGTGAAGAGTGTCAATTGCGTGAGTCTCACGGTGAATGCGTGAGAGTTGGCAGCTCTGTTATTATATTTTGGCTTAATTCTATTTGTTATTCAGATTTTACCTCAAATATTACCTTTGAATTGGAACAACATAATGAGAAGTAATTGGGATGTTAATGCTACAGTAGAAGTTTTCTTGATAATCTTATCATGTTGACTGTCCCTATAGATTCAGGTATATCACACATTTCAAACTGGTTTATTTTGTACTTCAAGTGGTAATTCGGCATTTTTGGGTTTATATGATAAACAGGTTTGAAAGTGCAAAATTCCCTATGTTTTCCCTTTTTTTCAAAATGGGCACCTTTAGCATAATTTTTCTCAAAAACTGCAAGGTTGTGTGTGGAGAACTTTTTCCTAAGGAATCTCTATATATTTCTGATGTTAAAAAAGTAAGTAGTGCCCCACTTGGTGGAACGAAACCCTATTTCTAGGCCTCTTTTAGGCTACCGACAGCGGCCTATCTCTCTCTCTCTCACACACACACACTAACCCGACCCCTAAATCTACCGATCACGCACATGCACACAAGTCAAGAGTCTATAAAACGCCGATAGCAGGCTGGGTGAAACCCGTAGTTGTTGGGACATCAGAGACCGGTTTGTCCAGGAGGGCAACATGTTTATTAGCAATAGCTAACGTTAGCTCCGTAGTGTCCGACGTTTTGAGCCATTCCTATGCTTGATTTTTTTTTCCATCGGACTTCAGTAAAGGGCTGCGGACCTTTCCCACCATCTTTTCCGACATGAAGAATACACTTTACGGGTGTTAATCGAGCTTGATCGCCGCTATCAGATGAAGATGCGCTGCTTACGTCCTCCTCCATATTTACATGTGCGTATTGAAAAATCTAGCTCAACAGTTTTATATGTCTCAATACGCAGTCAATATAGTGCGCCAATAAATTACAATTTCTCATTAACTGCAGGATAATGCGTGGAGAACTTTTTGCTTGGATACCTTTTATTAACGTTGAACATATTGAGCAAAAGAAAAATTAGTGCCCCACTTGGTGGAACGAAACTGAACGATACAGCTCACGTACAGCGGCCTAATTATGTGCTCTATCTTGCACCCAGCGCAATTGACTTTGTACACCGACGCATGTATCATTCCTATTTTGCACCCGCGCACAGCGACTAGTGCTGCGTTCCAGTCCAAAATTGTCATGCCCTTCACTTGCTAACTTCCCTCCGTCTTGTTCACTCGGATGTACGTCATTGCGAGTGCCCACTACTGGCGGAAACTGCAATGGGCTGAATTGGAACGTCCTAAGCCCTTGATCACTTGGAATCAGCTGTGTAGCTGATTTATTATTTACATTTGTTTTCCCTTTAAGAATTTGTTTGATGCAGCATCCAAATGTATATATGGTGTTTGGGTTGTTTTCAATTAAAAAAAAGAAAGAATTAATATATCATAGAGTTGTTTGTTGTGGTGGTGATTAGACGAGATATGTGGTGACGTCACAATCGTACTGCATTGTGGGACATATAGGTGCCTGAAGTGTACATACCCAGACAGCAAACTGACTACGAAACGCATCCGCCGCGGAGGTACAGTGAACTCCGGAACGGATCCAGAGAGCGGACCTGAAACTGCGTCCACTTGCACACCTAGCGGCTTGCGGATCCGGTGTGGTGAAGTATCTGGTAACTCTATAGTGATGGGTCCGGGCTGAGGACCCAATTAGTATGCCAGTAGTATGCCTGATCTAAATCTGTTCTCGCGATACCTTTTAGCTAACGTGAGCTGTTTTAGTGTTATTATGTGGTAGCTTTATGTAGAATGCTAAATCCCGCAGCTATATGCAAGGTAAGATTAAATTAAATTGTATATTGTATATGTAAACTGTGTATATTCTATAGCTAATATTTAAAATCTCAAGTTGCGTCAATAGCAGGAGAAAGACCGCAAAATGTAAAAATACTACTGTTATTGTGTCACGAAATGTAGTTTTAAGAGTTTTTCAGTCGAGAATGTAGTTGTTTTAATCTCAAATATGTTGTTTATTTATACAGATAGCGCCTATTTAAAAATTTGATCTGACGATCCAAGGGATCACCGGGTGCTCAGCGCTCATGTATCCCGCCTGGAACAGCCTTACCTCGGCTAGAGCTGCTGACGTCTGCCGCTGGTTTATGTCTCTAGTCTAGTGGTTAAACTTGAGATAGAATTCGTCTTATGTAGGCTATATCTAATGGACGATCTTTGATATAATTAATCTATAATTTGTTCCCTGGCAAATGGTTTTGGCTGAGGGCAAAGTTTTAGTTTCATAACTTTATATAACGTTAAATTATTTAGGCTATTTATCTTTAACGTTGTAGCCTGCTGACTTATGTTTGACTGAATCGTTTTTACTTAATTTATTTCTTGACTTGTATGGCTTCTTATACCTTTTAGGCTGCTTTTATAATGGCTATATTGATCAATAAAACTGAAATTTAACAAAAAGAGACAGGGTTGTGTCATTTTATTTTATATAGCCTATGTAAGAATATTTTAATATATATAAAATATGATATCACCAACACGGCATGTATTTTTTTTCATTTATGGGATGGGAAGTATTTCAGAGTATGTTGTCTTGAAAGAAATCAAGCATCACTGACAAAGGCTCAAAAGAGACCATGGCTTTCTAAAAGATCTTTTAAATACAGATTGTTTGTGTTTTTGTTTTACTTTTAGGACTGGAGAACATCTGGCAATGAGATGTCACGACTTTTTTCTGTTTGTTAAATGCTTAGTTAGGGTTGGGATCTCTGCAATGCAAAGGAATACCTTCTCACAACATAGCGACACTTTATAGTTAACTTAATGAATTACTAACGTAATGATAGCAGTAACACCAAAACGTACTTTGCAAGATTAAGCGCTGTTTTATATGGATTAACCCTTTCATGCATAGTGGTCACTACAGTGGACAGCTATAAAAAAATAAAAAATCTTAAATTTGTATGGGTTTTGATGGCATAGTTGCACATCATCCTCTTCAGTGGACCCACCCTGGTGCAGCATCATCCTATATATTTAAACCAAGTGGCAAGCCGTTGTGTTTCGATTTTTTTCCCCCTCCAAACCAAGATGGCAAATCAGAAATGCCAAGTTGCTCTGGAATATCCACCCATTCCTTCTATCCTAGGAGACTCTTGTAGGTAAAAAAAATATTGCAGCATCAAGCAATATCTAATGAGTCCTATCACAGTTGGGTCATTATACGTAGACGTGCCATTTTGTGTCCCTTAGGGAAAAAAAAGCTCTGTAAATCTTAATAAACCATAAAACAAATAAAATATTTTATAGTTTAGTTCCCGTAATATGTCTAATAATATAAGAATAAATTAATTTCTGTTTCTTTTGTTTTTAAAGGATTTTAATCACATTTTTGTACAAAGCATCTTGCAGAAATGTTGAAAATGGCATGTCCCTCAGTATGATTTTTCTACTTCTGCTTGCATCATCTGCCTTTCATGAAGTTGATGGTAGAAGACAAGTGTTCTCTTCTTTTCTTTGAGTTTATGTAATATCTGAAAGACAGGGACACGCTCATTGTGTCAGCCCTGTTACCAGAAAAGCATACGTTAAAAAGTTATTTGTACATATTTAAAAAGGGATCTCCATATCTTAGCTCAGGAGAGGTGTAGAGAGCCAGGACTTGCACTCTTCTCTGCGCCTCATCGCCCTCTATCAGAATCCAAGGTTTCAAGAAGATCAGAGAAACTTTATTTTTCGACCCAAAAAAACTATAAGGCCTATTTTTTGGGTCGAAAAATAAAGTTTATCTGATCTTCTTGAAACTCTGGATTCGGATAGAGGGTGCTGAGGCGCAGACAGGAGTGAAAGATTGGAGGCTCTAGAGCCTTCCAGAGCTGAGATATGGAGATCCCACTGTTGTAAAGTTTTTCTTTCTTCAAAGCAGAGACCAGGAGACAGTTGGGATCGCGTTCAACGGAAGTTATTCTTTATTGAGAACTCCTCTGTACGCGGCTGTAGAAACTTCCAACATGATCTGATCTAACATAAATTTACATGTTATCTTATAGGCATTTTAGGAGGAGGGACTTTTGGGGATGGCATGTAAATGAGTATACAGGTTAAGGTAACCTGCCCCAGACCCCAGCGTGTTTACCAGTATCAATTTAATCAGCATACCTATTCAAATGCTGATACTGGCCAGGAAATTCTGGTTCCACGGGCCATCCCAGAGCCATTTAAGACAAAAGGGTGCGTCTTGGAGCTACTGGCTAGAGCCATTAAAGACTCATTTAAAACACAATAGAGAAAACAGGTCTGGTAGGAATAGGAGACTCTTGCTAGAGACTCAATAATCACTTTCTTAGTTTATATACTATCTAAATTAAAACCTCAAATGCTAAAATCAGTATTCTTCACCGTGATGTTATGTAAGGAAACATATCTGAAATAGATTCTTAAATTTGGATCCCTTCACCACGAAGCATTTGTTACACTGTGCAAAATAGTGGTTTCGCGGACAGTGGAATTTTGGGATGACACTTGGTGCTAAGGACTCAGGGGAGCCCGCTGAGTGCTGATAAACAGGTTTCATCAAAATATTTCAAAATATTTCGAAAGCTAAGCTTAAAAACCAACGTGTCCGCGAAGCCACTATTTTGCCGCCAAATAGTGGTTTCGAGGACACTAATTTTTATGCAAATTAAACACTGAAATGACTTGAAAATTTGTGTGATGTGTTCAGTTGAGTGTGCTTAGTACAGTGGGGGTGGTTTAATTAACGAGAATGAAACTTTTAAACACCAAACTTTTCCGCCCGCTCCAGGGGGCCGTGGCAAGATGGAAAATGGCGCCCCCTAGTCGATCGGCCCTTTCCAAGCGGTGTCCGCGAAACCACTGTGGCAAATGCATTCATTTAATGGGTGGGTGGGAGTTTTATAGAAAAGTCCCAGGGGCCCCAAATTTGGTACGGTGACCCCTGGGCCCGCCCCGATCAACATACCGAAAGCGAAGGCAAAAATATTCCCCAACCCTAACCCTAAAACTAACTAACTAACTAACTAACTAACTATTTTTAGCTTCTAACATTAATTGGCGAGTTGGAGTTTTATAGAAAGGTCCCAGAGGCCCCAAAATTCATACCAAAGCAAAAACAGTGAGTGATGTTCCATAGCACTAAAGACTGTGCAAGTGTACAGTTGCACATGACGTGTTGCAGCATGTTTGTGTGTTTTGCAGAGTTCCCTCAAGCCAGTCCATCCATGACACCTAGTCCAGCCTCCTCGCCTACCAGGTCACGACCCCGCCATCTAAAGGGGAAATTGACTGACTGCATCATCTAGGCCTTAGGATGGTTCCACAAAGAATTGACTGCACATACAACATGAATTTACTTCAAACTAAACATTTGACTTTTCATACAGCAAAAGACACTGCATCTATTTGTGTCTCATTAGCTCTCAAAAAACTTTAACCTTACAGTTCATTAAATATTTTAACACAGCTAACTCAACATTAATTGTTTTTAAATCTTCACAATGTATAGCCAGAGGACTATCACAAAAGTGTTTAGGAAAGTTAAGACATACTAGAATATGTTTGTTTAAAGCTGCTTTGTATTGTTGTGTATTTTAAAAAGCTCTATAAATGTCCTAAAACGATGTGCATTTTGCTTGTAGTTTTGTGTTAATAAAAATGTAATATATTACATTTCATAATTCAGTTGAATTCATTATGTATTGTGTAATTTAATTACATTTTTATATCTCTCATTCAAATCTTCTAATTCTCTAATTTTATTACATTAAATGTTATTGTGTTGTATGATGTTCTGTATTAAGAATTAATTATAACATAAATCATATGCATTAGTACACAAATGACATTCTTGTAATAAAAAAAGCATATTATGCCCTATTGCTTAACAAATAACTTCGTCACAAAACATACTTAAAAATGTTATTTCTTTAAAATAAAAGATTATTATATGAATTAAGGGGTTTGATTAATTACATTAAGATTGTGATTCCATAATTTTATTATACTGTTCCTTAGTCAAGGCTAGACAACCAATTAATATTTATACCCACAAAACATAGCTAGCATTCTGTAATTTATTATGTCTAAACTGTGAATAAGAAAAATAGTAATATGCACAAATAAACATTATTTTATGGATCTTTTAATAAATAAAAGTGTAAAGAGGGGGGTTAGAGGCAGGCTAAATAGACATTAATTGCGCAGATATTAACATAAATAAATACATACATACTATTCAATTAAAATAAACATAAGACTTATTCATGTTTCTTTATTTATTTTTATCAATTGCAACAATTAACTACATTAATTAATCACGATTAATTGCCATTAAAAAAACTTACATTTTATAATGTAATAATTTCACAATTAATCTCCAAATTAATGTAGAAAAACATAAAACAGTATATTTTAAATATTTGTCTAAAAATATACAGAAATTGAAGTTATCAAACAGTTTGCACTGCATACAATTTAAATTGTACATAGATTAATCCTTATTAAAGTAAAAAAAGATCTTTAGTCAAGAGCAGTGAGTGCTTTTCTCTGTTACCTTTGTTCTTTGATTAAAGGTCCCGTTCTATGCCCCTTTTCACAAGATGTAAAATAAGTCTCTGATGTCCCCAGAGTGTGTATGTGAAGTTTGAGCTCAAAATACCCAACAGATCATTTTTTACAGCATGTTTAAATTGACATTTTTTGGGGCTCAGAAAAACGAGCCGTTTCAGTGTGTCCCCTTTAAATGCAAATGAGGTGCTGCTGGACGACACAGGGGGCGGAGCTTCATGAGCTCGTGCTCAGTCTGTCAGGAAAAATTCATCTCACGGAATGATGATAATATCAGAAACTCTCAGTAACGGCGTTCATTTCGAGTCGGACAATAATGCCTACAGAGTCAGAGTGCTGTATAGAGATGAAACAGGTATAGTTTAGTAGTTTAATTACGGTTATTATAACGTATTTGTCATCTGCTTGTAGGCTATGTATCCATTATTTATTAATAGCCTACAAGTCTGCTGTCTGAATGATGATCAAACATGTACTGATGAGTTTAATAAAGTTTATTGTACATCACACAAAAGATGAAGCGTCAGTTTTACTTCAGAAAATCACCGTAAGAGCTGAGTAAACACAGTAGGCTAAGTTATAAGAAGTGTGCAAGTAGCCAGTAGAGTTGAGGGAGCATTCCTGTGGGCGGAGGTTAGTCAAGAAACGGTTCTGGTGATGTCACTAATGCAGGATGTAGAGGGGTGTAGTCCAATCGAGCCGTTTTTTGTAGTCAACTTCTGTTAAATAAAATATCTCGCTTGGCATTGAACTTTGAGCTTTATAATTTTACAGATATTATTTATGCTCTAACAGCAACATTACACACTAACTAAAGTTTGAAACATGGAATCGCATGCAACGGGACCTTTAACTTTACTGACAGAAAGCTTTATTGGCTACTGTCTCTTTAAAAACAGCCGCTGACGGATCTCACACGCGTCTCATTCTCTCACAACCAGTGGCGGATTTAGCAAATTGGGGGCCCAAGGCGAAGGTATGTATGGGCCCCCCATCCGATCTTTAAAGGTGCAATGTGTCATATTTCTGAGGATCTATTGACAGAAATGCAATATAAGATCCATAACTATGTTTTCAGTGGTGTATAAAGACCTTACTTAATGAACCGTTATGTTCTTATTACCTTAGAATGAGTCATTTATATCTACATAACCGCGGGAACCCCCTTCTATGAAGAACGACTTATTGTGACGTCTAAAAATCACACACTGCACCTTTAAAAGAGAGCGAAATCTTTTTTTTACAGACTGAATGGTGAATAGGCAGGTAAAGGTTGGAGAGGAGAAATAAAACTTCCCCTTTAAACCTTGCATACACTTATTCACTCCTAAACAGAAACGTTACAATGTTTACATGGTACAATTTCTGGTAAGCTCTGTTTTTTTTTTTTTTTTTTTTTTTTTTTTGCTTGACAAATTTCACCATTTCGATTCAATTCTTGTGATTTTATTCAATATTGACTCATTTGGATACATATTAGGTACACAAGATAGGCGTTAATTTTTCTCAAGAAAAAAAAACTCACATAATGCTGTGAACATACAGAGAGCCATATCAGCTGGTATTATTTAAGGTTAAAAATAACTAAAATTAAACAATGCTTTTTTATTATAATTAAATTATAAGTAAACAATATACTAAATAAATAATATAGTAGGCCTACACATAGGCCCTATTTAGCTAAATACTCTTTATATCTTATTTTTCTAGTCAACTAACATGCTATAGCCTATATTATGGTAACTAAATGGCTTTCCTGAGGAACGTTAGGCTAAATGTTATGTGACGATTGTTCTCCAGCTGTTTTACCTCTTTCCGCGGTTGAAAAACACTGATTGGTCGATATTATGAATAAGGAATACATTTTGGTAAGTTATTACCGAAGATGATCAGTTCACGTGCCTCTAGGGATCGGTCACGTCACATTACAAGCTCCAAACGGTATTTATTATTTCGTAATAGAATTGACAGAATCTGAGACCTGAGATTTTTCATATCATAAGTAATTTAAACTGCTCTGTTTTGTCTGTCGGTCTCCATGTCCTCTTTGCTTCACGATCTTTCTGTGCGTTGGACGTTTGTTGTTCCTAGCCATAAAAAAGTTTGTCATCTTTGGCAGCTTTCCCAAATAGCCTACTTACAGTATCTGAGTCTTTTTTTTCTTTTATTTGAGACGCTTGGATAACTTCGAAACTTTTAATTTTCACGTTTAGACTCATCTTGCTCTGTTTGTGTATTTCCTGTATCGTTGTTGTCATTGTCAGCGGGCATCACAAAAAAGTTTGTTACCTTATTCTGCAATTTTTCCTCCTTTTTTCAGCACCGCTTGTGTAGCTTCGCTTCATTTTTACTCTACTACTCTGTACACTCTGTCAATCACTTCTTTTTCTCTGTCAGTTTTTTGTCGCAATACACCCTTGTCACTTTCGCAGATGCGTGAGATAATGGAATAGTCCAATGTAGTGAGGTGGGGGGCCCCCTCCTTTCTGCGACTAATGATTTGATGCCATTTTTCGCAAATGGAGATTTAGAAATATATAATTTGCGAAAAAAAAAAAAAAAAAAAAAAAAACTTAAGCATAAATTAATGGGGCATTTTGGGGGCCCCTAGGTAGCTTGGGGCCCAAGGCAATTGCCGACCTTTGCCTAATGGTAAAGTCCGCCCCTGCTCACAACTCTTTACTTTCATTTACGACTTTTTTTTTTTTTACTAATAGACTGCTCAGACTGTTCTTATGAGGATACTCGACAAAACGGACATTGACATAATTGCGTGTGTTAATGCCATCTCTCTCATGTTCATCCATCCTCGGATGCTGCTGTTCTTTGCGCGATTTTTCCCCCCAAACTACTTCAGTGGAAATCCCGCCCTGCAGCCGATTCTAAAGATTTTATTGGTCATGTGAATCACAGTACTGATTGCCTACACCAAACACTGACCCCTAAACCTACCCGTCATTGTAACCTTAACCAATGAAATTAGCTGCAGGGCGGGATTTCCGCTTAACTGGTTTGCGCCCTTTGGGATTTTTTAAAAAAAATTATAGAAAGATTAAAAATAGGGGAGAAATACGGGAAATTATTTAAACGGGATGATAGCGGGATAGCAATGTAAAATACGGGAGAATCCCGGGAAAAACGTGAGGGTTGACAGGTATGCTATAGAGTGACCGGATACTTCACCACACCGGTCCGACCATAGATATTACCATAGATATCATATAAAGGTTAGATGTCTCGTCCGCGCTGCTGGCCAATGGAGGTCGACGTCCGCACACGGCGGCCATCTTACGACAGGGTGCTCGCTCACTCGTAACATGGTGCAATTACTTTTAAATAACCATAACTTGCTCAATTTTCTACCGATTTTCAAACGGTTTGGTTTGTTATAAACATCAGAGATGTAGCTATGAAACTGCATACATATGAAAAATTATACAAATGGACTTCCATGTTAAAGAATTATAGCCACGGTAATGACGTTTGTAAAACCAAACCGTTTGTAAATCCGTCAAGATTTCACCGAGATAAGAGGATTTGTGTGCATGCTGATCACTCACCTTAATTCACAGAGCCCTGTAGTAAGATGGCCGCCGGTGATGCCGGAAGTGACTCCGCCTTAAGACATCTAGCCTTTATATGATATCTATGGATATTACATAGAGACTAGATGCCCTGTTGGCCGCTGGGCACTGAGAAATGCGGCCGCCATCTTAATCCGGTCGTACTCCTAGTTTCGTTGCGTGGCAGCAGTGAAGATGCCAGAGCACTGTGGGGCATTTTCCTGTTCTAATCGGCGGACCATCGCAAATAGGGCCCGGAGGATTACTTTTAACTTTACCGTACTATTGGTTGTATTTTGTGAGTAGAATATTACCAGATAATTGAGAAGGAGCAAGGATCTTTGATATTGCTGTACTGAAATCGGAGCCAGCTAACGTTAGCTATACAGTATGTTAACTGCACCAGCCGGTGTTCACCCGGCATGGAGAGGTGGGGTAAAGTATTAATTACAAGAGCTTCTCGGTTATTTTAGTCCCGTCCGAATGTGCCATCTCAGTAATCATTACGGACAATGTCAGTAAAGATTACGGCGACTTTTACCTTCTGTAAAAAGTTCCGGGAAAATTACCTCAGGTAACGTTTATATTAATAGACTTGCGAATAGACCCTCTGTAAATCAAGTAATTTCGAGTTTAAAAGTAGTTTTCTGTGCTTTTTCAAGTATTGAGACGCTTGAAAAGGCGTTCTGGACACTGCGGAGAAGTCTCCCCCACATACCATTCAGATCAGAAAGAAGTTCGAAAGCACTTACTTAACTTACGAAACTTATTTTCAGCGTTAAGTAAGTGCCTATTACCAACACAATCCAATCTGAAGTTAATTCATTGTTCGACCGGACATAACTGTTATACAGAATATATATATATATATATATATATATATATATATATATATATATATATATATATATATAGGTTATTTGTGTTTGCACACGTGACATCAGGAAGCAATGTAATACACACACGTTTCTTCAACTTATTAAAGGTCCCGTTATATGCCCCTTTTCACAAGATGTAAAATAAGTCTCTGATGTCCCCAGAGTGTGTATGTGAAGTTTGAGCTCAAAATACCCAACAGATCATTTTTTACAGCAGTGGTTCTCAAAGTGTGGGGCGCGCCCCCCAGGGGGGGCGCAAGGTTACTGCAGGGGGGGCGTGGGAGATCAGCAAAAAATAAATAAATAAAAATACAGCCGTTACGTTACTACGGCATTCAAGTGCGTGAAAGCGCTCTTCTTTTATAAAGCGGCAACGAACGGCAATGAATCGTTCTTCTTCAGACCGTTGGAACAAGCCCAACATAGAAGTTGCTCGCCAAAGAAAAAAACCTCTTCAGCGGACCGAATCACGAGCTGCTATTGTGAACACGGCACTCCGCTGCTGTGCGCGCTCTGGTGAGAAGACCAACCAGAAGCTGAGCTCGTGAGGCACTCTCCAAAGCTGCTATATATTAACTTTTAATTATAAATGAAAAGTTTAAGTTCTGGTTTATTATTCTCTCTTACTGTTGATTCAATGACATGACAAATTAAAACTATTCCTGTTTTTCATTGCACGTTTTTATTTTATTTTGTAATTTTTTATTTTTTATTTTTCAAGGAGAAATACAGAAAGCAGGCCTTCAATAATTTCCTAAATCAGAGACACTTGTAAGTTTATCATTGCACGTTTTTCATTGTAAAAAAACATATTTATTATTAATTTTTTTTGGGAGGGGGGGCTCAGATTTTTTTAAAGGTTTAAAGGGGGGCGTGACCAAAAAAGTTTGAGAACCACTGTTTTACAGCATGTTTAAATTGACATTTTTTGGGGCTCAGAAAAACGAGCTGTTCCAGTGTGTGCCCTTTAAATGCAAATGAGCTGCTGCTGGACGGCACAGGGGGCGGAGCTTCATGAGCTCGCGCTCAGTCTGTCAGGACAAATTCATCTCACGGAATGATGATAATATCAGAAACTCTCAGTAACGGCGTTCATTTCGAGTCGGACAATAATGCCTACAGAGTCAGAGTGCTGTATAGAGATGAAACAGGTATGGTTTAGCAGTTTAATTACGGTTATTATAACGTATTTGTCATCTGCTTGTATGTATCCATTATTTATTAACAGCCTACAAGTCTGCTGTTTCGGACCAGGTCCGAATGATGATCAAACATGTACTGATGAGTTTAATAAAGTTTATTGTACATCACACAAAAGATAAAGCGTCAGTTTTACTTCAGAAAATCACCGTAAGAGCTGAGTAAACACAGTAGCCTAAGTTATAAGAAGTGCGCAAGTAGCCAGTAGAGTTGAGGGAGCATTCCTGTGGGCGGAGGTTAGTCTAAACACGGTTCTGGTGATGTCACTAAAGAAGGAAGTAGAGGGGTGTAGTCCAAACGAGCCGTTTTATGTAGTCAACTTCTGTTAAATAAAATATCTCGCTTGGCATTGAACTTTGAGCTCTATAATTTTACAGATATTATTTATACTCTAACAACAACATTACACACTAACTAAAGTTTGAAACATGGGATCACGTAGAACGGGACCTTTAAAATATCTTACTTTACTGCAACTACCTGTTTCTGCTTCTTTATAGTGTGTGATTTATAAAATACCTTCTATCCTACATCACATATTTTGATTTTGGACGTCTGGTCACTTTACATCTCATATCAGAATATTATATTACTGTTTAGCCTACTATGAATATTAAAATACGCCGAACCATGTGTCCTGTATCATAGCTACATGAATGACCTTTGCAGCAAAAAAACCTGCGTGAAAATCAGTGAGGTATTCAGTGAGGTATGATTAATTAAAAGCACTGACAGATTACACTGAGCGGAGCGGGTGACCGGTCTAAGATGGCGGCCCCACGGCTCGACCGCGCCAACAGGCAGTAGCGGTCAATAGGGCGTCTATCTATGTGATGTCTATGGGTCCGACACCGCTGCGGTCCCTTTGCGTATCCATACATAAATGGGTACATCCGCCCATGAGCCGCATGTCCGCTCCGGGTCCGTTTTGGATCCGGTCATATGAGCATCGTATCCGGCCTGGGTCCGTTTTGGACCCGTTCATAAAATTTCGTCTGCAATGCCACTTTTTTCCCCACACTGATTATCTGGCCAAAACTATAGCTACAGACACTGTATATTTATGGTGGACGAACATTAGATAGACTGGACTGCTCTATAAAAGCTTGAATAGTTAATGTATCTGCCTTTATTAATATGAATAAAACATGAAATCATTAAACATTAATAATTTTTAGCCCACTAACAATAACAAAATAGGTTATTACAGACTATAGATGTATTTACTATTTTTTTTAATAGTTTTATTCATGTATACATTGAATAGACATTACAGAAAAAATGAAATCAACTATGAATTGTACCAAGAACATAATTTTATTTAGTGAAAAACATTACACTAAAATGATAAAGTATTTTTTTCACTACTGTTGGGTCAAGGTTTTCTGACAGGGGGGACGGCTCCTTGAGCTTCCGCTATCTGATGCCAGGTTGAACCACCGGATTACATGTTTTGTAATGTCGTCATCGGTGGCGGCACGGGAGACATGGCTCTTTCTCACAGCACCTGTAATACATCAGCAGATTTTCATTACATGAAATCACATTGAAGCTTCCAGGTTGTTGTTTTTTAGAGGATAGACATAATTCAAGTTTTCAGTCTTTTTTCCTACAAAAAATTGACAACATTTATCAGTCGTTTTCTTCTACTGCCACTACTCCTTCAACTCCATATTTGATTGGTTGTCCGCTAGACACTTTTTCACTCACTACTACATCTGTGGTTGAAAAAATGATTAACAAATCAAATTCTACCTCCTGTACACTTGATCCTATTCCAACATACCTTCTAAAAACTCATTTGTCTTTACTCACTCAACCTATTACCCACCTTATTAACAGGTCTCTTGCCACTGTTCCGCTTAATCTTAAAGTAGCGGCCATTACTCCCATCCTCAAGAAGCCCGGCCTCGACAACGCCACTCATAGCAATTATAGACCAATATCAAACCTTGCATTCGTTGGCAAGCTACTTGAGAAGGTAGTTGTGGCACAACTGCAATCACACTTAGAGAGACATCATCTCTTTGAACCCCTTCAATCTGGTTTTCGTACATACCACAGCACAGAAACAGCTCTATTAAAAGTACTAAATGATCTCCTTCTGGCTTCTGATTCTGGTGCATGTAGTATTCTGGTTCTCCTTGACCTCAGTGCAGCATTTGACACTGTGTGCCACTCTACACTTATCTCACGATTGTCTGAAATAGGCATCACGGGTGCGGCACTTCAGTGGTTGACCTCGTATCTATGTGATAGACAGCAATTTGTTAAGATAGGTAAGAATCGCTCACGCTCTGTGTCTGTTTCTCACGGTGTGCCCCAAGGCTCTGTTCTTGGTCCGCTTCTATTTCTGATCTACTTGCTACCGTTAGGCCAGATCATCAGACAGCATGGTCTCAACTTTCATAGCTACGCTGATGATATTCAAATCTACTTCACGATCAATCCCAACTCATCTTTTCCACCCTCTTCAGTTACCTCCTGCCTCCACGAACTTAAAACATGGATGTCCTCTAACTTTTTACAGCTTAATGCTGGTAAAACGGAAATCCTGTTGATTAACCCTAGATCACAGAGTTCACCCGGACATGACATTTTTATTGATATATATGGTATTGAGATTAGGCCTTCAAAAACTGTTCGGAATCTGGGAATTTTGTTCGACCCCACGCTCAGCTTTCACTCACACATTAGTCAGACTGTCAAATCATGCTTCTTTCACCTGCGGAATATTGTTCGTATTCGCCCCTCTCTTACCTTTATAGATGCGGAAATTGTTATTCATGCTTTCATCACTTCCAGACTGGACTTCTGTAACTCATTATACAGCGGACTACCCACCAAAGCAATACACCGCCTTCAAATGGTACAAAACTCTGCTGCACGATAGAGCCCTGCGCGGGACTGTTTTCTTCATCCCGCTCCCGCCCGCGCCCGCCGAATTTCTGACCATTACCGCCAGCTCCCGCAACGTATGTGTTTCACTCCCGCCCGCTCCCGCAATATGTATGTCCACTCCCGCCCGCACCCGCAAAACTCTGAGAATTTATTCCCGCACAATAATAGAGATGCATTGATTTTGTGTCTTCTCCCGTCCCGCAGGAAAAAACACATATTTGTATTGCTATTATTAAAGAGATTCATGGGGTTGTTTGTTTCGTTTCCCTGGGCGGCATAGCCTACTGGACACATACAGGATAAAGGAGGAAATCGAGTGTGCTGTTTTTGGATGGTTTTGTTTTCGTTTTTGCTGTTTTTTTATTCAGGATACTCTGTCTTGCGCGTGCAATGATGACGCAGTGAATAGTGATGCTTCTCTCTGAACAATCAGCAGTCTGCCGTGTTTTCACGTCACATTTTAGTATCGCCTCAGCTTGCCCAGAACCCCGCCGGAGGTGGTACGAAAAAAAGTACCTGGAAGCACAGTTACAACTTTTACACAGTGGAAAACCAAACAAAGGCGAGTCGAGTCGAGCCGAGCTGGTACTGTGTAGTGGAAAAGCGCCATTATTGACATCTCCATCATGTTGCAAGGCTACCTCCCGATCCCGCAGTGTTTTTTTTTTGCCGCCCATTCCCGCCCGCAGCAAAGTTCAAACCGCCCGCTCCCGCGAGATTTGCGTTGGGTCCCGCGGGACCCGGCGGGACTCAATCCCAATGCAGCCCTCTACTGCACGAGCCCTCACATATAATAAAAAATCTGCCCACATCACTCCTATCCTTCACCAACTGCACTGGCTTCCTGTCATAAACCGCATCCAATTCAAACTGTTAGTCCTAGTGTATAAAGCCTTACATGGCCCGGCACCCAAATACCTTGTTGATTTGGTACAGCCATATGTTCCAACTCGGGCCCTTAGGTCCAGCACTGAAAACCTACTTGTGGTACCCCGGGTCAGACTCTCTACGGTGGGCGGTAGGGCTTTTAGTGTTGTTGGCCCTAAGCTTTGGAATAAGCTGCCCCTGAATCTTCGTGCGACCGACAACATCCGGACCTTCAAAAAACTACTCAAAACTCATTTATTCAAGCTTGCCCAATAAATAAGTATCCTCAACACCGTTTTCTTTGTTCTCCACTTTCTTAGTTCTATTTGCTACATACTTTGTCGTAATTGTATATTTTGGGTAAATAGTACAATGTGTTTTTCTTTGATTCTTGTCAATTAGTGTATGCTTGTTTCCATCTGTTTGTCTGTAATAAGCAGATGGCCTTTGTATCTGTTTGCTTGCTGTTTGTTTGCTATTTGTATTGCATTGTGAAGCGTCCTTGGGTTCTTGAAAGGCGCTATATAAAATAAACATATTATTATTATTATTAATTCTTTTTTTAACTTAAAATAATGTCAAGTCGTAACAGGGTGAAAGGCACTTCTGCCTCCGCTTTGCGCGCTATGTAAGATTGCCAGATCGGGTCGCGTTTCTGTAGTTCTAATAGGACATAAGAAAACTACAAATTTGACTTGCTTTACGTCAAGCGTTACAATAGTCATTATTTTGTTTTTCTTCGTTTCTGATGTCGCAATACATCATACTTTTCTTTTACATCATATTGTGCCAGAACGCCCACCACACACCAGCTTACTGGTGGAGAGGAGATGAATTCATGATGTACTTGCTCCTTACATACATTTTTTAAATTTTAAACAAAAAAGTGACAGTGTACCTACAAGGGATAAGTTTGACTTTTTTTTGCTAGACAATACTTTATACATTTACTTACACAGGAGTAACTTCTTTGACTCCATCTGGTTGAATGATTTTTTTCCCATTCATGCCCTTCCAGTTGATCCTCCTCCCAACATCGTCATGGAACATACCGCGGGAAAGGATGTTCCATGTGACACGTTTCGTGTCATGGCCCCCAATAGTTGCCAGGGAGGAAATCTAAAATGTAATAAAAATCTGTTATTTATTATAGGCATAAGAATAAGACTTTCTGATTGGCTGGAAGACCATTCAAAACATTTATAAAATGGCTGATAAAAATATTTTGCTTAAAACTTTATTAAAAATAATTAACTATAACAAAATCCCAAGTTCATTCACATCCCAAGGTCATTTTAAAGTGCCCCTATTATGGCTTTTAAATATTCCCTTTCATGAAATGTGTAAAATACATAGCTGTTTGTGAAATGTAAACGTTCTACAAAGTTGTAAATGCATGATAAATAAAGTTATTTTCTCCCAAAAGAAAGAATCGACTCTGAACAAAATCGTGAAAGACACTTGGGCCAGATGCAGGAACTTTCACCTGCCCGATTGGGCCAGTGTTGCATCTTCAAGTTGATAATTTGCAAAATTTTAAGCCTTGACAATTTAAATGCTGTAGTGTGGACGAGTGTCAGTATTTGACAAAATATCTGGCTAAATCAAGTTGGAACAGTATTAAATCTTACTTTATTCTGATGTCAGGAAAAGACAGCGTCGGCGCTGTGGTGGGGCATTCGAGGGCCGTGCCCCCCCTAGCGGTTATTGATGCCCCTCCTACCCATACCTGTCAACCCTCCCGTTTTTCCCGGGATTCTCCCGTATTTTACCTTACTATCCCGCTATCATCCCGTTTAAATATTTCCCCGAATTTCTCCCGTATTTTTAATCTTTCTATAAAAATATTTTTAAAAAATCCCACTGGGCGCAAACCAGTTAAGCAGAAATCCCGCCCTGCAGCTTATTTCATTGGTTAAGGTTACAATGACGGGTAGTTTTAGGGATCAGTGTTTGGTGTATTCAAACAGCAGTTTGTTTGACAGGCGATCTGACCAATCATAGTAGATTAACATGAGGATTTGAACTTGAAAAACGGAGGGTAGGCACTAGGCAACAAACGTCTTTCCATGGTCAAAACACTATTCCTTTTTATATTCATTCATGTTTATTTGATGCTATAAATATAAATTAACTATAAGGTAGAGATGGTTGGTTCACGAGCAGCTTTAACTGAGGCTCTACAGCGATCTGTCCGACACATTCAAGAGCCACAAAACGGTATTGTTTACTTTTCTTTAAAAAATTACCAAATTTGAAAGTTGAAGTGTTTGAAATTACCAAATGAGACTTTGTTTCATATCAAAAGCTGGTCTGTCTTGTCTGCCAGCGAGTTGTTAACGTTAGTGTCCTCTGAAGTAGTTTGGGGAATAAAAAAATTTGCACGAAGAAGAACAGCAGAGATGGTATTGGAGACTATGTATGTAATGTAGTATGTATGTAATACAGAGATTATGTATTTATTTATGTTAATATCTGCGCAATTAATGTGTAGTAATATCTGCATTTGTGTATACTTGGCTGCCTGTAAGAAGATATGTAAGGGATCATGTAGAGCGAGGCGGTTGTATTACATGGCTACCAACAAAATAAATCAATAATTTGACACAAAATATTGATTTAAAAAGGAGTTTATTTATTTAAAAACTATTGTATTGCTTCCGCTAAAGAAAATAATCCGTTCCGTCTCTACGGTTAAGTCCTGCGTCCATAGCAACGCTCTGTTTTTCATGGCAATGGTGTGTTAACGTTATACTTAGCAGCGGCTGTTATCAAGAAATAACAGACCGCGTTATATATTAGAATTCAACCAAGCCATGTAATTGTAATAATAATAATAATAATAATTATAATAAACGTGTTTAGTTTTATATAGCATTTGTGCTGTGTTGGACTATGATGTCGCCACTGCGTCAAAATATTTGTCAAACGTCAGTGCCCCCCCGCCGATGACCCAATGCCCCTCCAGTAGATCTGCCCTGGCGCCGACTCTGGGAAAAGATGAAACTCCAAAATAAGACTGGTGGCACTTGAACGAACTGTAAGCTGCAACAGACACACACGATCATATAATATTAGCCTAATTATTTTTTTGAAACAACATTACATGGGGAGGTGGAAGAACTGTCCAAATGTAAACAAAATGGACATGTTATACCAGAAATTCAGTGAAAATGGTAAGTTTAACGTTAGGCCTAACATAATAATATCTCGCCTGACATTTTACTGGAGGGGAGAAAATACGCGCTCAGGGTTGAATAAAAATCCGGACAGCTAACGTTAATTAAATCACCTAACCTCCCAGAGAGAAAGAATATACCATCCAAATAGCTTTTTACTCAAAGTTATTAATTATCAAATACATTTTTACTAAAATCTACGCTAATGACAATTTGCTAACTTGGTTTGCCACAATCATTTCAGAAATAAAATCATCGGTATGTTGAACGGTAATGTTACAGGCTAAGTAACTGTACAAATAAAGCATATTTTAGCCATTCTTACCGTGCTCCGTGCTTGTCGACCTGCCGGTTAGCTTTTCCACAGTGCGGAGATATGATTCAGCGACGATGGCGACAGTTGAAATAAGGCGCGTTTGGTCAGCGGGTCCGCGAGGTGACAGCTGCGTCAGGAGGCGGGGCATGTTACGTGCGCATCATGGCGGCGCGTCCGAAGAGCGGATCCATATGTGATCCGTTCTGGGTCCGCCGATTAAAAGCGCAGGCGGGGCCGATCCTGGAGGCGGGCCTGATCCTGTTAGCGCAGCGAAAACGAATCTGATGGTGCGTTCCAGGCAACCTGTAACCCGTGTTTTTCCAACCTTATACCCGTGAAAGTGCACTGGAACGGCAGTCAAACCCATGACTTCCCACCCGTGAACTCGTACTAGATCGATGTACTCCCAGTAGCTGTGTCCCAATGTGAAGGCTGGATCCTTCGAAGGACTGAAGACTTCAAGGATGCAGCCTATTCGTCCTCCGAAGGACGCACCATGTAGCCTCCATAGGATTTCCTAATTGCGCAGCCAGGTGTTCCCGATTACCGCTCCAGGCACCAAGCAACGGTGCGAGAGTATGCTGCCATCCTGACAATTCATTTGATATGCTATGGAGCCAGAACTGGCTATTGTCATTTTTATGTTTTATATTTTACTGGAGGAAATGGTATTAAGGATGTTTCAGGTCATACTTTCGGCTCAGCCGAAGATTCAAATGTTTATTTATATCTTACCTTGATGCGATTTTGTAGGCTAGTGTATTATTTTTATTATGCACATAAATGGACCATGGTAAATATATTTACACATATTTTTAACCCCATTTGAATATAAAACCCATTTGAATATAAACAGTCGAGTGCGAATGTTACTCCCGCTCTTCATCGGCAGCAGCAGTCACTGTTGCTAGGCGACAAGAACAGTCCTCCGGCTAGACCGGTCCGAGCGCTTCAGGTGCGCCCTTTGAAATGGGACGGAGCTGTAGTTAGCAACAATTTGTTAATATTGTGACAATAGGCCTACATTTTGTTACTTTAATTTTCAAAATAACCAGTAGTGGTAAGGAACTACATACTTCGTTAATACTCGAAGTAATTTTCCCACACGGGACAGCAACACTATAAAACTGTTATTTTACAATATGATGCATTGTTTTACATTAAACTACACAAAAGTATATAGTTTAAATGTATCAACCTTGAAAATATTATTAAGTAAAATGCAACATGCAGTAATAGAAATGCAGAATTCCTTTACTTTTACTCTTGATGCCTTAAGTACATTAGAGTATGCAAGATAATGAAAAAAAATTGCTTAACTAAGGTTTAAAATATATGACTAGTAGTTTTTCGCCAATTTGGTATTAGTGGTTAAAAGTACTTTAGTGTAATAAAGTATCTCAATATTTATTCCATGAGTCAGCCCTGCAAACCTGTTGGTAGACAACTTAGTGGATAGTGTAAATATGCAGTCAAACACTCTGGAGAGCATCCCAGATGATGTCCCACCAGCAGGAGGCCTTACCAGGGTCTCTATTGTGGAGCCCATCCCGGTCCAGCAGCACACCAGGGTCTCCCACTCAGCTGAATAAAAGTCTACATCATTTTTCTTATTTTATGTACTGTAAAATTAAATGTTTATGTTGAATTTGATATGTTTAACGTATGTTGTAAATAGTTGGGGGGAAAAAGGTATAGAAGAATTTGTTTCATGTAGAAATTATGACTATCATTACAAAAATAAACAATGTCCAGAGCAATGAATTCTCTTTTATTTACACATTTAAAGTTGCATAAAAATAAATGTACAGATTTTTTTTTCCTTTTAAAAAATATAGGTGAAAAAAAGTTAAACAAGAATATATATATATATATTTCTCAATCATTCTTTCAAGAAGAGAAAACAGCCTGTCCATCCTCTCCCTACTCTCCAGTGCTCTCCTCGCCTCTGCAGTCCCATGTCTTCTCTAATCAAGTCCAAAAACTCGTCCTCTCTGTCTCGCCTTCTTCGTGGTGCTGCTGGTGCTGGTGCTGGTGCTGCCTCTGGCTCCTCCTCTTCTTGGTCACACACTGCTGAACTCGGCCCTGGTGTGTCCTCAGGGATTGAGGCCATGAGGACAGCGGGGTTGGTGCAATGCCTCTGTCCCAACACCTCATCCATGAGGACAAACCAGGGCCAAGTTTCAGCAGTGGGTTTCCCACTCACACCCTCTCCTGTCCCAGGACACGTGCAATCTAAGGCAGAGCAAATTAACCACGGCTTGTTAACAACAACAGCACAATACAACAGCACAATGCATTTCAGCAAAGATGTGTGTATTAATTTTCTTATATATATAAAACTATATACCCATATAAAAATGGGTCTGGGGAATGTAACTCCCATACAGGCACAAAATAATATATATATATATATATTATTTTGTGCCTGTATGGGAGTTAGATTCCCCAGACCCATTTTTCACTGAACTGTTCTAAAAAAGCAGAAAAGGGTACTTAACACAGGGGTGCAATCTTAAGTGCATTGTTAACACTGCAAATTATGACACATCAATACCAATTTAGACCAACAGTAAAAACCAAATTTGGGGGTTGGTTGTTTTAGGCTTTATAGGGTGAGTGATATTTCTTATAATACACAAGTGAGATAGACTAGTGCAAATATTACAAATAGGTCGTTAACTTTATTACCACAAGTTTTGCCTAAAACTACCTGACAAATGAAGCCATGCAATGATGACGAAGGAGTTAAGATGAAGTTTATAATAAACTTTAACTGTGGTTTCGCTAGCTATTTGAGTAAATGAAAACATAATACTTACATTTAAATGTGAATTTGCTGTCCACCACCGATCTCTAGTCTCGGCCGCCGGCCTGTCGTCAACGGCGCGCAATGACTTATGGGGTAGAATAGGCCGCTAAGTGTCCATTTATGTATCCTTCTTTTCACGGGGAAACGAAGGGCGCATTTGGCGTCGCTTTTGAATCAGGGTGGCCTTCGTCGCACCGCGATGACGCAACCGTCCTTCGAATACGGCCTTCGCAGGAATTGGGACAGCCTTCATCGAGCCGCGGTGACGCAATCGGCCTTCAAATGCGACCTTCCAAGGATGCAGCCTTTGAATTGGGACGTCCTTCGTCGCGCCGCTGTGACGTTTTGTCTCGCCGCGGTGACGCAATCGGCCTTCAAATACGGCCATCCGGCCTTCAAATACGGCCTTCGAAGGACGCAGCCTTCACTTTGGGACACAGCTATAGATATCATATAAAGGCTAGATGTCTTAAGGCGGAGTCACTTCCGGCATCACCGGCGGCCATCTTACCACAGGGCTCTGTGAATTAAGGTGAGTGAGCAGCACGCACACAAATCCTCTTATCTCGCTGAAATCTGGACGGATTTACAAACGGTTTGGTTTCTTACAAACGTTATTAACGTGGCTATAATTCTGAATGCTTAATGGTGATTCTGTGAAATCGGTGCCTTTTGCGTCCCTTACAAATAATCAGTTCTAAAGTTGCTTTAACAACAAATAAATGTGTAATTTAAAAAACTTAATGTTACTATAGATCATATGCATCAATATAAGACCAGGTAAAAGCCAATAAAATATAATTTTAAATAATTAAAATCACATATTATATGCTATGGGTAAGGGTTTTGGCCTGTCCCTCGCTATGGTTGTTCTTTTTCAACAGGACTTCTCATTTGTAAAATGTTAGTAAAATGAAACAATTTTCACAATTTTATTTTGTCTCAAGTGTAATCTCATTGTTAAGCAATGGTTTTGACATAAATAGATATATTTTCTTAGAAATATAAGTAATTTTATCACTGTCCCCTAATTTCATATCAGTCCTGTTACTAACACCAAAACCCCCCTATAAAATAATGGTACAAACCAGAAGTGACATAATTTAAAGGAAGTGACATCATTTAGATTAAGTGGATTCCACAGTGTAAGCAAGGGTAATTTTCTGTCTTCTTAAATATTCTATTTTTCATATTTTGTCAGGGTTGGTAGAGAGGGGTCGGCATACAACATCAGTCCTGTTACCATTTTTTAAAGTGTACATATAAACAATTATTTATTAATCCTGATATTATCAAAATCTAGAAGTAATAACCTTTCAGATTACATACCATGTGCCTTTCTGACATTGACCTGTTAGCTAGAAATGAGCATATTAGCATCAAATCATCAGTCCTGTTACCATCAGTCCTGTTACTATACCAGTCAAATATGATGAAGACCTTGACAGTGCACGGCCACGGAGTAAACATAAGAGCAGAAAGTGGCTCCGTCTTTGACTGGTAATGCCTTGTTGATCACTCTGACAGTGTTTATATTGCAATAATGACCTACTGAGTGTACAGCTGTTCAAAAATGTGTTGATTACTCAGAATTTTTTTTTTTCAGTAAGGATGCATTAAAGTTATCAAAAGTGACATTAAAACGTGTAATGTTACAAAATATTTCGTTTTTAAATAAATGCTGTTCTTTTGACATTTTTATTCATCAAAGAATCATGAAAATTTTTTATCATAGTTTCCAAAATATTAAGCAGCAAACTGTTTTCATATTTCTGAAGGATCATATGACACTGAAGTAATGATTTTGAAAATTCAGCTTTGACATCACAGGAATAAACTACATTTTGAAATATATTCAAATAAGATTTTAAATTGTAATACTATTTCACAATATTACAAGTTTTACTGTATTTTTTATTTAAAAAAATTCAGCTTTGGTGAGCATGAGCTCTTTATAAAACATTTTTTGTTCCTTTGTGCACTGGCTAAGGAGCATGAGTCAAACTGAAAAAATAAAACCAAAATTTTCTGAGGTAATGTGTATGTAATCTTGTTGTAATCTTGTTAAAATGGATTTCATAAAATTGGTATCGAAAAAAGTATCGTTAGGAACCGGTATCGAAACTGAGGTATCGAAAATGGCACCGGATCGAAAGATTTTGAACGATACCTAGCCCTAATACCAGAGCAATAGGGGGCATAGATTCTAGCCCAGCTGCATAACTAGGTCATAGATGGTGTATTTGTTATTTACATTCAATTGCAATTTAAGGATTAGTACAACAACTCAGGGACATAGACATTTATAAAGGTTATTTTGTGTATTTTTAAGCTAAAACCAGTGACATATGACTCAGTAGCATATGAGCATCAAGTACATGCTGCTTAGTTACCATTGTTTGTTTCTGCATCGTTTTTTCATTTGTATACTTATGGAACTTACTTTGTACTTTGTCTTATTTGCATAGAATTAACACCACTTAATCTGTTATACACTTTTACAGTTGTTAGTAACATGCCATTAACTGCAGCTGAGAAGCAACGGCGCTATCGCACACGTAGAGACCAGGATCCAGAGAGGAGGGAAAGTTTTTATACGTACAAAGTTGATTTAAATCAACCAAATGGTTTTAAGTCAGTTATTTATATCTTTTGCTGTATTGTGTCAGTAGGAAATATCAGTTTACATTTCCAAACATTCTTTTTGCCATTAACTGTAATAATCCAGTGAGATTTGTGTATGCACAAGGAGTCTGACAACAGCCGGTATGATCTGATCTCACCATCATCGAGTCCGTCATGAAGAAACAGAAGAAACTGAGAGAGACTAAATCCAGAAGAATGTCTCCGAGACGCTTGAAGAAACCTTCCTGCAAAGCTACAGTACTATGAAAAGTACTGCACTTGTGTTAATATGCTGTAAAGTGAGAATGCTTTCAAAAATAAAACTTCTATTAACTAATTCAAATCAATATGGTGTAACAACCATTTGCATTTAAAACGGCTTTTGTCCAAGTACACTTGTGCATAGTTTTTCAGGTAGCTTTGCAGGAAGGTTTCTTCAAGCATCTCGGAGACATTCCCGCAGTTCTTCTGGATTTAGTCTGTCTCAGTTTCTGTAATTCTAGATTACCTCCCATAAGGAGGCAGATTGTCATGGCCTAATGTTCCATAGGTAACTAGTACGTAAATAAGTTCATAACTCTTGTCCATAATGCATGCAATTAACTGCAATGACAAACAATAGGTGACTAAAGACCCTCTCGGTTATTGAGAGCTCAGTCCTGTTACTGTCATTAATTTGATATTTTAAAAGAAAAATGACATTTGACAGTCAAACAGATCTCACCATAGTAACATGTACTATACTGCATTTTGGACAAGACCCTTTTTAAAATAAATGTCTTGTCAAAGTATACATATTTCTTAATTGTAATGTGATGTCATCCCTGAAATAGGACATTTTTAGTAATCTGAATGGCAATTATGATATAAAACATATTTTTTTTAAATATGACATAATCTGAATGAAAAGAGGGACCAAAATACTACTTATATATGTGCAAACTGTTGCATATTTGTAATTGGAAGTATTATATATAGTATCACTTTAGTCAGTAACAGGACTGAGGAAAATATCAAAACATGAAATAAATAAACAGTCATAAAATAATAAATGGCATAGCTTGAGATGGCCCAACACAATTTCTTGTCACGTTAAAATGTCTTGGATTAATTGGTATTGAAAAAAATCAGTTTGAAACAATTATATTTTTCAAATTTTTAAAGTTGAAAAGGCACCGATTTCGTGGAATGACCCTTAAACATTTTGAACATAATTATTCATATGTATGCAGTATAATAGCTACATCTCTGACGTTTATAACAAACCAAACCGTTTGAAAATCAGTAGAAAATTGAGCAAGTTATGGTTATTTAAAAGTACATGCACCATGTTGTGAGCGAGCACCCTGTGGTAAGATGGCCGCCGTGTGCGGATGTCGAGCTCCATTGGCCAGCAGCGCGGACGAGACATCTAGCCTTTATATGATATCTATGCTCCCAGTTAGAGCAGGAACAGCAGTGCAGCGATAGTTTCGGCGCCCAGTCTATTTTTAACGCGCCGCTTACGCTGAATTAAAGTGACACGCATTGATCAAGGCCAAAATACACCGCAGTTTTACCCCAAAAGCGCATTGATGATATGATATCTATTGTGTTTTAAACAGTCACTCAAATGACCAACAGCAATTTAAAAAGAAAACAAATGTCCAAAAACAAACTTGTTGCCCGAACAATAAAAACAAAGACGAATCAAAAGTTACATAAATGAAATGATTAATAAAATAAGCTTCTTGACAAATAATTTTTCTTAAATGTATTTGAAAACGAAATAAAGCAATGCCAACTTATCCAATAGAGTACTCTGTCTGTACACAAGCCGCGGTTCAGCCGCGCGTGACAAACGCTGCCAGTGTGAAAGCAAAACGCGCGTGTCCTGCTCCTGCTCACCATACGCACTTACCACAGAGATATTTTTCACAATGAGTGTTTTTAGGATTCAAGAGAGGTGACTTGCCTTTCAGAGGGTGACAGCCTCAGCACTTCATCATTGTGTGCCGTTATGTACCATTTCGTCACGTTACAACAGTTAAGTCAGCTTTCATGCATTCCCCGTTGACGCGGTACGGGCATGAGTGGATACAGAAGATCCGGAGGGATGACTTCAACCCGGCCAAATTTTTAAATGCATATAATTTTCAGTGTATTTCACCTGTGCGTTTCTATGCTTTCTATTACTGCATTTATTTTGTGCAAGTGAGATGAGTAAAGATCTATTCCATAAATCATTCATCATCTGTCTGGTGTTTAATAGCAGCACAGTATTGTACTACGTGTTAAATAAACACAAACTTACCTATATTAAATTGTTTGTGGTACCTACAGTTAAAAAATGTAAATGTAAAATATTTTAAGATAATATTGATCGAGCAATTGATGTATTTATGGAGATAAATTGTAGCCTATCTCAGGGCAAACATGTGAATGTTCACGGTGCATTTTATGCAAACAACTCTAATCGTAGTTGTAACTCTATATTTACAGTAGGCATAATTATCATTGTGTATGTGTATGCAGCATGAGTCAAATACAATCTTCTGTTCGTGAACAGTTGTATTTCATTCATTAATCTGACTATGCATCCGTGCATTTAATTGCCATTGGCTCGTGTGATAGTAATATGGATCTTAATAAACAACTATAAAAGATAATTTTCGGCTTTCTCCGGCTCCCTGCACCGGGCGTAATGCGAAACCGGAAGTGTCTACGCGCACACTAGCTGATCCGAAATCCAAAATGGCGGCCACGTGCAACTAGTCTGATAGTGTTGCCATAGAAATGCATAATTCCCAGTCCAAGGACGTGAACAGCTTTGAACATCGTCATCTACGCCATGGAGTGAACAAAGCAAGATTTGAATTTAGCAGTTGATAATGTGATGTACTGAATGTTCTAATCACACCAGTGTGCTCGTATACATATTCAAATGGTTAATTATCAAATGTATTTTTTTTTTTTGTCCTTTGGAAGCTGCATTAAAATCCATTTAGTTCAAAAATATGAGGGGGCACATGCCCCATCTGCAGGTGTTAGTCTTTCAATTTCATTACCATCTATAGAAAAGGGACATTGGAATTATGTACTGTAATGCAAACATGGTGGACCATGTAACAAACTGCAGTGAATTCGTTTTTTTAATTTATTATTTATTCATTTTTGTGTATTGCTTTGGGACAATTTTCACAAGCAAGTGCACGGTTTTCAATACTCTTCAGCACTATCACAACACAAAATCAAAGTGTCCTTTTCACTGCACAAAATGTTTTTCATCTATATAAATGTTTAATTCACAGTAACTGCCATCCATAAAGCTGTCTATTTAATCAAACTTGATCTTAATCAATTAATCATTTGGTACATGTAGCCTACAGATTTCTATAAAAAGATTTTATGGTTTCTATATAACTTGTTTGTAATTACTGATACAGATAACTAAATGTAATCAATTCATTTTACATAAGCAATTTATCTTAAAGGATAACCAAATATGCTCAGTGTACATGTGTGTGTGAGCCAGAGAGATTTGTAATTTGTGAACAGTAGCCTACAAGGGAGAGAAAACAGAACATAAAATTTATCAGAGATGCATCAGAAGGAATACAAATGGCACTTAATACAGCATTTTACACTACAGTATGCCAAGTGATACTGTAAATGGAGGTACTGAGAACAGCTTCAATAATGGTAATTCCCGACATAGGTGGCAAGGCATACAAGATGTCACAGATTATGAAAGGAATGACAATACATCCATAAATGGAAATCTCTGTTTGGCAGAGGAACTTATGTTAAATAACTTATGTCTTTACCCGTTTTGACAGAGAACAACAGTAATGGAACAGTATTGGCTGCACTGTCACTTGACCAACATCAATCCGTGATAAAATAAATAAATAAATACGTGATAAAGACGACGTCAGAAGATTTGCACAAATGTGAGGAAAGCGGCTGGTCCTGATGGTATTCCTAGGCGTGTACTTCAGGAATGTGCAGAACAGCAATCAGATATGTTTACAAGCATCTTTAACCTTTCCTTGGCCTGTGCTGTTGTTCCTAAGTGTCTTCACTACAACAATTGAGCCCATCCCCAAACAACAAAAGGAGAGCTGCTTAAATGATTATCAACCAATTGCACTTTTGACCAATTGCACAAGATTTCATAGACAATTGGAAAAGTTTTTGGGGTAGACCTGACCTATTGAAAAGAGATATTCATCCCTCCTGGGATGGTGCTGCTCTTCTCTCTAGTAATATGGCACATACACTGTAAAAATAAAAAGTGCCTGGAGGAACCTTTTGGGGTTCTGAAAACGTTTTAAATATCAAAAAAAAAAAAAAAATAGATTCAACATTTGTGATGCGGCGGCAATCTGTAAATTCGAGGTTGAATTCATAAAAAATCTGCCTTTTTCATCTAATGAAAAAGTTTGGTACCGCACCCAAACAAAATCTTACTGAAAGCTTTTTTTTTTTTTTTTTTTTTTTAGATATCAACCTAAAATTTTGTTCAGAACAAATTTTGTTATGTTGTTAAAACTTGTTTTACAAGTACATTTTCATAAACAAAAATCTGCCAAATGTATTCTTTAAAACAAGACCAATCTTGCATCTATATTCCAAAGCATTCTTGAATTACAAACATGTAAGTTCGGAATGTACATGTCTATGCAAATGGGGGGGGGGGGGGGGGGGGGAACGCTGTTGAATTTGTGTGGTTTTGTCGACTCTAAACCTGAGTTTATAAAATTGGTCATTTGAAAACTGGTCATTTGATGGTGAGAAGAGCAGCAAGCAACATGAGAAAGGGCTTGACTTGTAGTGAAGTTTTAGAGATGATTATGCAGCCTGACCCCTCCAGCGAGCTGCAGGATGTTTCGTCTTCTCCCTCTGACACCACAGACTCAGGAGAGTCAGATCCTGATTTGGATGTGGCACCCTCATCATCCACTCTAGCTTCCACTGAAGGCGAGGAGGATTCGGAGGATCCTGGATCTGGGTGGATTGGGAGAAACGGCGAAGTGTGGTTTTCCACCAACACGGAGACAACTCCCTTTCTTCAGCCTGCCAGTGGCGTGACTCCAGGGCCGACGCGCTATGCCTTCGCAAGGGTCCAGAACATGGATTCCGTGTTCAATCTGTTTTTTACGGAGGAGATGATTGACCTCATTGTCAGCATGACTTGCGTCAACACATACATGTTTGTACAGTCATACAAACATGTATGACTATGCCTTGTGATGGCATAGTGCGTCGGCCCTGGAGTCACGCCACTGGCAGGCTGAAGAAAGGGAGTTGTCTCCGCGTTAGTGGAAAACAACACTTAGCCGTTTCTCCCAATCCACCCAGATCCAGGATCCTCCGAATCCTCCTCGCCTTCAGTGGAAGCTAGAGTGGATGATGAGGGTGCCACATCCAAATCAGGATCTGACTCTCCTGAGTCTGTGGTGTCAGAGGGAGAAGACGAAACATCCTGCAGCTCGCTGGAGGGGTCAGGCTGCATAATCATCTCTAAAACTTCACTACAAGTCAAGCCCTTTCTCATGTTGCTTGCTGCTCTTCTCACCATCAAATGACCAGCAGGCTTGCATGCACGCGCTTTGTTTTTGTTTACTCCATGCAGTTCTGAGAGCTGAGGTGCATATTTTGATTTTCTCAGACGCATCAAGGTGAGTTCACACACACACACACACACACACACACACACACACACACACACACACACACACACACACTTTATTATGCTGTTATACTCCATATAACTCCATGTAAAAGCCAGAAACTAAGCTTTTTTTGGCACAGGCCTATCTAAAGGGTTAATGGTGCCACCCGGTTATCAACAGTAAAAATTACAAATTTTACCTCTTCCCAACAGGGAAAACCACCAACAATCAAAAATGCATGATTATATGGTGTCATGGCTTTGCAATCAAAAAAATGTGGTTATAATGGAAGTCAATGGGGCAAAAACAGCCACGAACAGTAAATGAGGGAGAAAAAGTTAAAATCTGATGCTGCACAAAAACTAACAATGCATCAAAACCAATGTTGTTTCTAATCTTTGACATGTCCAAGACTGTGATAAAAGGTAAAAAAAAATCCAGTCCACAATCACATTTTATATTGAAAATGAGTGTATTTGTGTTTTTTTTCCCCCCAAATCAGTGACATCATTTACGAATTTGGCAATTAAAGAGTTAAAATCCTGATTTTTTTTTAAACATTTAATATTTTTGAGCAGGACTGAGGTTGATTAATAGATTAATGCAAAAAAATTTGAAAAAAATATTGATCTGATACATTTTTACAGCAGTTTAAAGTAGTGGCTGTTTTCAGCCACAAACATAACGAAAGGATGTAATTTCTAACAATGCACAAGGGTTAAAACAGTTTGGTTCTTCATAGACAAACTCTTCTGTTACTAGGTAGAAGCAATCAAATTTTAGGGAAATTATGTAACATATGTCATTTTCACCATGATCCTATTCTATAAAAACTGTTGTATTCCTGTTTGCTTGTGGGATTCTCAATGAAATTTGTCAGAGATCCTCCGGCCATGATTAAATCTTTTTGGGTGAGATTCTCTGGAGAACTGCTGGAGAACTCTCCCGGCCATGATTAAAGAATTTGAAGGACATTTGCTGAAGTCTGTCTGTTTATTATTGCTGCGCAGCAAGTTAGTTAAGGAAACAAGTTAAGGATTATTAACTCGGCCGACATCGACTGTAGACACACTAGAGTATAAATATTATTGAACGGGGATGTCAACTGTAGACGAGACCCAGGTGATGTCGATTGTAGACGAGGCCCAGGTAGAGGTGCGAAATAGGGGAAAAATCTACCACATCTCCTTTGATTAAATACCTTTTTTCAAATTATATTATTTGTTTAGTTAAATTATGTTTAAACATTAGGCTTCAGTTGACTTAATTTATAGATTTCACAAATTATACAAGTAGTGCAGTAGAGGCCATTTCTAATGTTCAATTAATTTATAGAACATGAAGAGTGTTAAACATGTCTCTACCATATTTTATTAATTGAAAAAATTCTGCAAATGTATTGAAAACATTGACAACATTTTGCAAGAGAGATCAAAGAACAATCTGGAAAGTGTTACTTCAGTCTTTATTTCATAATTATTTTTTACGATTTTTTTTAAAAAGAATTTCAATCCATTTTTTTCTAAAAACAAACCAAGAAAACTGCCAAAAACTGGCAGAAAACGTAAGCCATTGTCAGCATTTTATTAAAAATAATCTGTGCAAGTCATCTAAAAGAACTCAATAACTTCTATGGAGTACATGCCAGTGTCTTCAGATTGTTTGGACTTTTTGAGCACTTGAAGACTTCCCTCAATTTTTCCCAGTTCAGCATACAGTTTCACCTGAAAAGGGTTGAAAAGGGACACATTTCATTGTTATTTCTGCTTCACACAATACAAGAAATGTAATTTCCAATCAGCAGTAAAGGACCTGTGCTGTACCTGTGATCTCACAAACTTGTGAAGATCAGACACCAATCTTTTGGCTTCTGGTGCCACAGCCAAGATTGTGAAATGAGCATCTAGTAATAAGCAAATCCAGTCTATTATCTTTTTTTTTTAAAAAGAAGAAAAATGGTTAAAGGTTAAAAAAGGTTAGACCGATGCAAACTAAATATAATTGTTCAAAACTGATTGATGACAGACCTGAGAAAAACTTGGTGTCCGTAGAGCTGAGATTTGTTTGTGGGCATCATGAGAATATTTGAGATAAAGGAAAAGTAGATACTGTAAAAAGACCTAAAAAAATAATAATTGAGAAGGCAAAGGTCATTAAAGATTTTATTCTTCCCATTAAGCCTGTAACAAAATACTGATAATTAATCAACAAATAAGCAATATGCTTTAAAATAAAACATTCCACATCCTGCCTAATTTTTTCACACTGGAGATAAAGGTCCTAAACATTTACCTCAGTTCCACAAATTGGGATACTAAATAATGGTAAACTCTATACCAACCTAGGCTAAATGTGTTTGTGTCGAATACTCACAATGACCTGCGGAACCGTGAGATCTTTTAGATGTGGCAGCAGGGGCTTGTTACTGTACGCTGTCTGCAGAACCTCATTTCTACCCGATAGGTTAAAGAAAACATGCAACCAGAAAAAAAATAAATGGAAAAAAACAAAAAGCATTTTTATTGGTAAAACACCGTTTTGATGAAGGATACAGAAGAGCACCCTTGTGTAACCCCACAGGACAGCTCATAACCAGGGCTAAAGGATCTCTTTGAAGCACACTGCTGGGGGCATCAGATACATCAGTCTCTATTGCTGGGGGGCAGAAGCCATTCTGCTGCCCACCCTCCTCCTCCAATCCACTTTGAGTCAGCACTTTCATGAAGATGACACTCTCTGTGTCAAGATTCACAGTCTCAATCTCAGAGTCTGGAGTACTACAGTCAGACAAGAATTTTATAAAAGTTAGTTTCACATCAGTTCTCTTAAGACATTTGTGCAAATTATCAAAAGCTTAGTGTTATTGGGTTACAGTGGCTCAGTTATTAAGAGTGTAATGGTCTGAATGTCATTCAGCAGCAGGTAAGCGCAGGACTCACCTGAGAATTGTTTTAAGACAAGCACAGGTGACAGCTTCAGGAATGTCAGGAAACATTTGGAAAGCAATCTGACAGAGATGGAAATCTTTCTTCACCATGGCCAGGGACAGCAGATCAGGGCACACGCTGCATTTCCCCCACAAAAACAAGACAATGAGCATAGATGCACAAAAAACACTAGTAGCTGGAAGACAACTGTTTCCACAGAGTTGATCATGTGTGGTCTTAACCTGTAGCAGAGGTACCGAGTTTCCAACAGCTGTAGAAATACAGCCTGAGGGTAGAAGTTGGCATCTGTCTGGGATCTTGACACTAGCTCTAATGCCATCCTGCCCGTTGCCAGCTGGAGGTCAGTCTGAGTCGTCAGATGAATAAACTCCCCCACCTCTGCTTGTACATCCTCTACTGAACCAGTCTAGCAAAAACCACACAGTGCATCATTACAAACCATTGAACTATCCAAATTGCAAAGGCTGTTGTATATACATACACGTGAGAATATATTTGACCTAATTTTTTTTTTTTAAACTACATAACACCCAAATAAACATGTCTGTGTAAATAACCCCTTGGGATCTTAATGTACTGTTGCCTTCTGGAGCATCTATAGGTTTTAGCACATTTGGTAATAGTTGTGTTTGCATCCCTCAATTGTCCTCAGAGTTAAAACCTGGATCATATTGTAACTGCTGTGAAGAGCTCAAAAGTGAGGAAGATGCTGGAAAACCAAAGAATATGCCGAGGAAAAAAGTACCAGGAGGAGTTTCTTAACCCCCTGAGGTCGGCGCGACAAGCTCGTTTTTTTTCCGTATGAGTGCAAAAAATAAATAAAATAAAAATATTAATTTTTATCTTATATGCTTGTGTTATACATCAATCGATCCTGTTTAGTGTGTATTTTTTTTGTGTATGCTCATAATAAAAACAAAGTGTTGTGCTTTTTGCCAAATAAAGAAAAATAAACATGATGCGAGTTCTGCCTACTCTCCGTCAGTGAAGTCAATTCTGAAACGCGTCCGAAAATGAACTAACTCACAGCGAATACTCAGTCAAACAGGCATACAGTCACACAAGCATGAAGCTTGAATTTTCTTCTTTTAAATGAAGTAATTTTTATAAAAAACAAATATTCACAGTTTATGTAATATGTATGCAAAGAATTAGCTGAGATGAGAACGACTGACATCTCTCTAAGTTTTAATGCGCTCCGCCCACGGAGAGCGCGCGCTATTCAAACGCAAATGTGAGGCGATCCAAACAAACCTGTGAAACGCCCACATCAGCTGGATAACACACACCGCGAGTTCACTTTCAGACTTATGTACTTTACGATGCTGTGAGGAATACTACTATCTTGATAATAATCCTGCAAAAATTTAGCTCAGAAGTTCTGGAAGTATCATTTCGAGGAGCAAACGGATCCCGCTGAGGAATTAGGTCAGTTCTGTTTGCTTTGTTCTAATCTGAATGAATGAACGCACAGATGCGTGCTGTTGTGGAGCTACAGCTGGCAAAAATACTGTTTAAATCTGAATTGCGTTTCTGTGTATGAATGAATGAACGAACGAACGCACAGATGCGTGCTGTTGTGGAGCTACTACAGCTGGCAAAAATACTGTTTAAATAATATGAATCGCGTTTGAATGAATGAACGCACAGATGCGCGCTGTTGTGGAGCTACTACAGCTGGCAAAAATACTGTTTAAATAATATGAATCGCGTTTGAATGAATGAACGCAAAGATGCGTGCTGTTGTGGAGCTACTACAGCTGGCAAAAATACTGTTTAAATATGAATTGCGTTTCTGTGTATGAATGAACGAACGAACGAACGAACGCACAGATGCGCGCTGTTGTGGAGCTACTACAGCTGGCAAAAATACTGTTTTAATATGAATCGCGAATACAAAGAAAGATTACACTGGAAATATTGTTACAATTTTAAATGTTGTTGTAATTGTATAACCTTAATTGTATAAAAAAAAATATATATATATATAAGGATAGATGTAAACAAAATCTTAAAAGGTCATTATAAGCCTTATCTTTAAATAATTTTATTATGCTTTATTAGTGACACATTTGGGAAGAGAATATATTCCAAATCTGAAAATACAGTATGAGAACAATTAACTGCACAATTACAAGAAATGTTTACCTTGGATATTGTACAATTTGCAAGCAAAATTTGTGGAAAAAAACAACAAACCAGTTATATATTGTCCTTGCATTTTTGTGGCTCATTCACACACCTGAATGAAAGGCTCATTACGTATGCAGCCTCATTATGCGGGCCCCATTGACTCCACAGGTGTGAATCACGCCCACCCGCATATGGCCTTTCCAAACAAAAAGTGTTTTACAAGATTTAAATCAATGTATTGTGTTATGTGAATGATTAGGCAGGATGATTTTCACAATTTTGAAGAAAAAATTCTAGGCAATGTCATCCATTAGTCAAAAGTCTTATTTACATATATTTAGAATGTGTTTTATGGCCTTATTTCAGAAACTTTAGTTTTTTTGTTTTTGAAAAAAACATGCATAAACATTATTCTATCAAAAATACAAACATGTACATGCAAGTTGTTCACATATTATGGTAGCCCTGTTAGTGCTAAATAGAGTGAATTTACACCTTTGCCATTAATATGTTTATAAGCAACTGAAAAAAGCACAAATGTCAGGGCATGTCAGAACATCTCAAGGACCCCAAAAACCCCTCAGACCCCAGAGGGTTAAATAGTGGGCAGTTTCATGTCAAAGCAGGAACTCACAGTGTCTACACCAGACACAAATTTGTTGTCTTTCGTCGTGTCGTGTTGCCACAGCTTGAGGCTGGTCTACACTGGACGCAACAAAGCGACCATTGCAAATCAATTTTTTCTTCTGTGACAGTACCAGCGTGAGTGCTTGAAGTACGTCAAAAATAGAACGGGGCAGCAGTTTACTGTCAAGAATGTTGTCACGTCACACATTCAGTGTAGACAGCATCACTGATTATAATGGTTTCTATTTGCTTTTGTCACATCTAGTGTAATGCACAATTATCATTTGTTAACATCAGTTAATGCAATAACTAACATGAACTAACAAAGAACAATGTATTCTTACAGCATTACTTACCCTTTGTTAATGTTAGTTAATAAAAATTTTCACAGTGCATTAACTAATGTTAACAGATATAACTTTTAATCTTAGTAAATGTTCATTTCAACCTTTCCTAAAACATTAAGACTAATAAATGATTTAGAAGTATTGTTCACTGTTAGTTAATGTAAACTAATGTAGTTAAGTAATGTTAACAAATGAAACCTTATTGTAAAGTGTTAGCAAAAAATATTAAGCTACACAAACCATAAGAACCAAGACATTGAACCAGCTAATGAGTGTTAATTCAGTTATTTTGTTGAGAAATTGTATGTATATGTAGTATGTGAATGTTTATGTATAGCGCTGTACAAAAAAAAATAAAATAATAATAATAATAATAATGATTTTTTTTTTTGATAAACATCTTGGAGACTTTTTAAGGGGTATGCAAACTTGAGTAACATCTGTATGTATATATTTGAGTAAAAATACATAATGGCAAATAAGCTAACAGTTAAACAACTACACAACTGTGGACATGTATTTGAATTATCGAATTAGCCATGTAGGAATTTATGTGATTAAAAGATGTAACTTATCTTGAATATATCAAGTGACTACTAAAAATGGCAGAAACATCTTTTTTTGTAAATGACAGACAGCCATATACCTTAATGTGTTCTATAAGTTGATCCACTGTTAGTCCAGACTTGACAACAGAAGTCTGCAAGAAAAAGTAAAGCAGAATATATTAAGTGACAAAAATAGTCAGAATCAATACATTTGAAACATTAAATTATATTTGAGTGCACATTTATATGTACAAACAATTATTAGGCTATTTTCATGGTGAAAATCAATCAAATTATTAAAATACAAAATTACTAAATTAAAGATATTTAAGACAAATTTTTGGTAAAATTCTATAACTAAATTTGGATTAACAATTTATTTAAAAACATTCAAGTGTATCAACAATTTTCTCAGAGAGGTACAAATTACAACTTCAAATGTTTGACAAACAATGAGCTCTGTTTTCAATTCAAAGTAAATTCGATTCATTCATTTCTATAGGAGAGGAAGAATTCTCTAAACTCGTTAAATCATCTAAAAATCGACATGCATGTTAGACCCTATATCGACTAAGCTATTGAAAGAGATGCTTCCAGAGGTCATAGATACTCTTCTTAATATCATTAATTCATCTTTGTCATTAGGATACGTACCAAAAACTTTTAAGCTGGCTATTAAACTGCTTGTTAAAAAAAGTGACTTCATCCTACAGAATTAATCAATTACAGGCCGATTTCAAATATACCTTTTCTATCAAAGATACTAGAAAAGGCAGTATCCTCACAACTATGCTCCTTTTTAGAAAGAAATGGTATCTGCAAGGATTTCCAGTCAGGATTTAGACCGTACCATAGTACTGAGACAGCTCTGTCACAAATGATTTGATCTCTATTAGTGTTGCTTGACCTTAGTGCTGCATTTGACACCTTGACTAAGGGTGTGACGAGACACTTATCTCACAAGAACAAGACACGAGATTGGGTTCAAAGAGAACGAGACAACATTTTTGCACAATATTTTATAGAAATCCTCAATGACAAAATTCATGATTGGAAAAATATCACCTGTCTGCAGGAGCATTTTTTTTTTTTTAAACTAATAGTTTTGTAATGAATGTCATTTCAGTTCTACTTTATCAGTATGAATTATCAAATGCATTGAAAGATAACAATATACAAGCACTGTAAAAGGTTTTGCCACAAACTCAACTGACTTCTCCTGTTATTATTTCACATGAGTCACTTCAGACCTTAGTGTACAAAGACTTAGTGTATGAGCTTCCAGAACTTCTGATTGAGGCTCTGTGTGACCTCCTAATTGAACTAATTTCCACAAATTGAACAAAAGTAAAAACAGTATAAATAACAAAAATAAATAACAGTTTTCAGTTTTATTTAGCACTGGCAGTTATAGGGTTAATGCGGTGAGTTCGGAAAAGGTCAGGTAGAGAGAAATGAGCGAGTGAGTTAAGCTGGTGCGTTAGTGTACAGTTGTTCTTGCGTTCCGATTAAAAGTTCAGAAACGGAGCCTCCCTTGTCTGTCATTCTTCAGACGTTACAGTAGCCTACTCTCTCAATATTCAAAGTGCAAACAGACACCAGAGCCACAACTACACAGTCCAGAGATAGGTTTGATATTGGGAGACAGATATTGCATGCAGCCTAATTTGCGCGCATCAGGGAGCTCACATTTCAATTTTGGCCCCCGATCACACGTACTCTGTGTACAGGGAGCAGCGGTGCCGAGCGCACATTCTACAAGATAAGACATTTGTCATCCACCATCATCACATGATCAGTGAACCGTGATTCCTGCTGCACTGCATACAACTGCAACTCGTGCTGGCTGAGCAGAGCAGACGTTTAAAATGTTTCTATAAAACAATGTTTTACAATGTTTCTGTTTTTCTATAAACACAGCAAAACAACAGTGGAGGCGTAATGTAATGTGAATGTAGCGATGGGATATTCTATGCTAATTTCACCCTCACGCTCCATCATGGCGATATCACGAGACAACTTTTCACTCGACGAGAAATCTCGTCACATTTTAGTCTCGCGAGATCTCATGCACACCGCTACTATTGACCTCAACATTCTTTTGAATAGACTCAAATTATGTTGGCATTAGTGTAATTGCATTGGCATGGTTCAAATCATGCTTATCTAACCTTTATCAGTTTGTAGTAGTAAACGAAGAGATGTCATATTGATCACAAGTTCAGTATGGAGTACCACAAGGCTCAGTACTAGGACCGTTGGTGTTCACTCTGTACATGCTACTCTAGGGAGATGATATTAGGAAGCATGGGATTAGTTTTCACTGTTATGCGGATGATACTAAGCTGTATATTTCTTCGTGCCCCGACGAAACTAACCAATTCACAGAATTAACGTAATGCATAGCTGATAAAAACAACAACAACCTAGATGACTAGTAATTTCCTATTCAATTCTGAAAAAACAGAGATTCCAATTATTGGACCAAAAACCTAATAACCTAGAATACTATCTAACAGTGTGTTCACACCATCGCCAGCGAGAAAGTGGCCATTAATTTTCAATGTGAGCCGGCGAGCGAGAAAGGGCGAGGGTGTCAAAAAAAAAATAAAAAAAAAATGGATTGGAATATTCATATTTATTTTAAATCCTAAAAGTTTAAAGTTTAGATCAAGAAATTCACTAAATGCAACTTCAAAACATGCAATCAATAATAAAGTAATAAACAAGAACAAAGAATCACATCACAGACGTAAGACTGTAGAAAATAGAAAATTCCGGGCCATCTGGTTGAGGAACGACTACATATTCGACTACTATCCAATATGTTAGTTCCGCCTAACATATTGGAATTCATCAATGTATACTTAGACTGTAGCGGCTAATAATGGGTTTTCTGTTCAGAACAACAGTGTTATTAGACCAATCTAAATAGGGTGAGCCTCAACCTCTGATTATTGTAATATTCTAAGTGTAGGAAACCTTGGCATGATTATACAAAAGTTACCATTAGAAGTTAAGTTGGTCAGCTTATTTCTGTGGTTATGGTCGTGACCTCTGGTTAAATATAGTTTTACTATAGTTACACCAAGTGAGTACAGATCTATGGTGAAGGGGGGATTCTGGAATCCACTGCTGCTTCAGTTCATCTAATGAGTGATTATAATCAAGGTATTAATCAATATTTTTCCTTCTAAAACACATGAGTTGAGACTTCTCTAGGATTATGAGATTTTAATTTGTTATAGAAGTCACCAGCGTCATTATCGAAAACGTTCTTTTCAGGCATTTTCTAATGTCTGTATTTGATATAAGAATGCAGTAAACAGTATTTGCTCATTTAGCCCGGATTCCAGAAATGAAAAATGGACTCGTTTTGTTTGAGAAAGGTCTTCAACGTGTTAAAACATAAGGGTCATTGGAACCAATAGTTTAAGTGACCATTTCTTGGCATTTACTTTACTGATTTATATTAAAGTGTCCTCTCTTTGAGAGAAAGAACATGTTATCTTGATGTTGTGAGAAGACTCTCCTGTTTATAGTTAGAGCCTAGCCAAATCCAACCTTGAAGAAGCTGTGTGTGTGTTAGTATTCTTGATTACAGGTTAAGGAACAAGTGGCATTAATGGAGATTGATTGACATGATGGCGCCCAGCAACCCAGATCTGCGACCTGGAAGGTAACGACATGCCAAAATTCAGGGTCCGTGTGTCAGCCAAATAATCAATGGAGATATGCTTTAGTCTGTCTATGTGTGGAAAATGTGTGTTTATTTCTTAGCCAATCAGAATCATTCAACCTGAAGTGATGACGTAGCTTAGACCTTAGAGTAGGATATAACTGCTGTGATCTTTGTAACTGTAAGAGGGGCGTCCTACAAACTCCTTGTGAGTCTTGAAGTTGACTTTTGCCTGATGAAACTGGAAACCATCTTCAGTAAAATTCTCTTCAATTTATTATAATTCTGACTCGTCTTAAATTGACTGCACTTCTGACTCCGGGTCTTTCTTAATCATATCTGGTCCTTGGGTCTTTAACTGTAAATCCCCTAACAATATGGACTACATAATATACTTTTAAGTGAGTACAGATCTATGTGGACTACATAATATACTTTCAGAAATTAACAAGCATGGTGCAGTTACCTAAAAAGTAGTAGTCAATCACTGTTAATGACCAAGACTGGCGAGCTTATGATTATGAGATTGTATACCCGGCCGGTACAAGACTCAAAGTGTTATAGGAATCCAGATGAACGAGTGTAATTTCAATAATAAGTTAAATAGAACTAGAAAAAAAAAAAAAAGTTTGTTGAGACAAACTTTAAGTTGGCTTGAGAAAGCCGGACCAGAGAGTTTGAAGAAGTTAAAAGTAGTTAGAAGTTTAAAGTAGTTTAAATTTTGATTGATAAATAAGTTAGAAAGAAAGAATAGTTAGAAAGAAAGAAAAAAAAGATTAGTTAGAAAGAAAAAGAATAATAGATTAGTTAGAAAGAAAGATAAGTTAAAAAGAAAGATTGGTTAGAAAGATAGATTAGAAAGAAAGATTAGTTAGAAAGACAGATTAGTTAGAAAGAAAGAAAGATTAGGTAGAAAGAAAGAATGAAAGAAAAAAGAAAGAAAGATTAGGTAGAAGGAAACAATGAAAGAAAAAAGAAAGATTAGGTAGAAAGAAAGAAAGAAAGATTAGGTAGAAAGAAAGAAAGACAGATTAGTTAGAAAGCAAGAAAGAAAGATGGAAAGAAAGATTAGTTAGAAAGAAAGAAAGAAAAAAAGAAAGAAAGAAAGAAAGATTAGGTAGAAAGAAAGAATGAAAGAAAAAATAAAGAAAGATTAGGTAGAAAGAAAGAAAGAAAAAATAAAGAAAGATTAGGTAGAAAGAAAGAAAGAAAGATTAGGTAGAAAGAAAGAATGAAAGAAAAAATAAAGAAAGATTAGGTAGAAAGAAAGAAAGAAAGAAAGATTAGGTAGAAAGAAAGAAAGAAAAAATAAAGAAAGATTAGGTAGAAAGAAAGAAAGAAAAATAAAGAAAGATTAGGTAGAAAGAAAGAATGAAAGAAAAAATAAAGAAAGATTAGGTAGAAAGAAAGAAAAAAAGTAAGATTAGGTGGAAAGAAAGAAAGATAGATTAGTTAGAAAGCAAGAAAGAAAGATAGAAAGAAAGAAAAGTTAGAAAGAAAGAAAGAAAGAAGAAAGAAAAAGATTAGTTAGAAAGAAAGATTAGGTATAAAGAAAGAAAGAAAGAAATAAAGAAAGAAAGAAGAAAGATTAGTTAGAAAGAAAAAAGAAAGATTAGTAAGAAAGAAAGAAAAGTAAGAAAGAAAGAAAAGTAAAAAAGAAAAATGAAAGATTAGTTAGAACGAAAGAAAAAAGAAAGATTAGTTAGAAAGAAAGAAAAGTAAGAAAGAAAAAAGAAAGATTAGTTAGAAAGAAAGACAAGTAAGCAAGAAAGAAAAGAAAGATTAGTTAGAAAGAAAAAGAAAAAAGAAAGATTAGATTGAAAGAAAGAAGATTGGCTAGAAAGAAAGAAAGAAAAGAGAAAGAAAGTTAGAAAAAAAAGAAAAAAAAAGATTTGTTAGAAAGGAAAGAAAGATTAGTTAGAAAGAAAGATTAGAAAGAAGAAAGATTAGTTAGAAAGAAAGAAAGATTAGTTAGAAAGAAAGATTGATTAGTTAGAAAGAAAGAAATATTAGTTAGAAAGAGAAAGAAAAAAGAAAGAAAGAAAGATGGATGGATTAGTTAGAAAGAAAGAAAGATTCGTTAGTTATAAAGGAAAGATAGATAGATAGATAATGTTTGAAGATAGATAGATAGATAAGGTTTGAAGATAGATAGATAGATAGATAGATAGATGTAAAGGTTGTGAAGATAGATAGATAGATAGATAGATAGATAGATAGATAGATAAGGTTTGAAGATAAATAGATAGATAGATAGATAGATAGATAAAGGTTTGTAGATAGATAGATAGATAAGTTATTAGTTAGAAAGAACATAGATAGCGTAAAGCTTAATTGAGTATCAATGGCTTCTAGCAGTTTACATTAAACAGTTCAAACAGACATGGACTTTTTATGGATTTTTATGATTTTTAATATAAATTTTTAAGAAAACCATAACTCAAACCAGTCTGAAAAGATATAGCACACTAAGTCAGAACAGTATGAAGGTCTGACCCGAGTTTGGAGTATGTAGCTTGAACGGTCTAGGAGGAGTAAGTGTCCAAAAATTTGCGGTCAGAAAAATAAGAAGTAGTAGTTTAAATAGGATTTCAGTAAGTTGGCTTTCTCAAGCCAACTTAATCAAACGTTAGATCCAAACAGTGGCATCTTAATGTCCTTGTTGCATTATGAGGGATGTGCGGCAACTCACTCAGCTTTGGATTCCATCCCACACAGAAGCCTACTCTGAATGACCTGAACCTGCCCCCAACCCTGGAGGTGGTAAGCTATCTTTAAGGGCGTTTTCACACTGGCAGTCTGTTCAGAACGGGGCACGGTTTACATGGTAATGTGAAAGCGGTCATGCAGACCAGGGCGCGCACAGGGGTACCAAAAACCAGAGACAACCTGAAGGAGGTGGTATGAGTTTGGCAGCAGTCAAACTGTGCCACGTTTAGTGTGATTGTGAAAGCAACAAGGACACAGATGAGCACTTGTTCAGGATGTAAAGTAACCTGTGCATGTGTTCTATCGGTTTACAATGTATTTAGTTAAATAAAACATGTGAGGGATGATAGTGTTTATGATTTACCTTTGATACGAGCGAGAGTGAGCCTGCAGTGTAATCGCGCATAGCGAGTGCAATCAGGGCAGCAAATAAAATAGCAATCCACTCTCTCCTCAAAAGTGTCTTTGCAAACAGCAGAAAGCCACCTTCATGCAACACAACTGTGCATAATAGCACCAACGTAATAAAAAAAACAATATATTGACCGCGTTTGTTTCTATCATGCAGCGTGCACGTTTCTGATGGCGTAAAATTAACGCAAATGCACCAGGGTTTGATAGCATCAAGCTGAGTGTGAAACCAGACCAACGCTGCGGAGGACACCGAGAACAATCGCTCTTGTACCGCAGCAAATGTGCCCAGTGTAAAAATGCCCTAAGAATAAGGGCAGCAAAGCACATTGTGGCATTACAGAGGCATTTCACTTCTGTCAATTTCTAGAAAGATCCTTGCAAGAACGATTCTTGATAGGCTGATCAACTATCTCTGAAAAAATCCTTGTAAGAGACTCAGTGTGGCTTCCCACCTGGTCATAGCATCGTCAACATGGTCTTCACAGTCAGATCCAGGAAAAATAGGACTAATAGTTAAAAAAAACTATTTTTCCTGGATCTGACTGTGAAGACCATGTTGACGATGCTATGACCAGGTGGGAAGCCACACTGAGTCTCTTACAAGGATTTTTTCAGAGATAGTTGATCAGCCTATCAAGAATCGTTCTTGCAAGGATCTTTCTAGAAATTGACAGAAGTGAAATGCCTCTAATGCCACAATGTGCTTTGCTGCCCTTATTCTTAGGGCATTTTTACACTGGGCACATTTGCTGCGGTACAAGAGCGATTGTTCTCGGTGTCCTCCGCAGCGTTGGTCTGATTTCTAAGCGGTTTTCATTTACCTTAAATCTTTTGACACCATAACCAGAAGCACTGTGGACCATTCTAGCAGAGTTTGAATGCCCAAGAATGTTCACAAATCTGATCTGCCTCTTTCATGACCAGATGATGGGCCTTGTCCTCTCCAATGGAGCTTCTTCATTCCCATTTGCTATTTTAAATGGGGTTAAGCAAGGATGTGTGCTTGCTCCTAATCCTTTTCAACCTGTTCTTCAACTGTGTCCTGGCACATGCTCTACAATGACTCGAGAGAGAGAGAGGAGTGTACCTGTGATACAGAATTGATGGTTCCTCCTTTGATCTCCGGAGACTGAATACCAAATCTAAGACAACTGAACGGCTGATGCACTGTTTGCTGATTGATGACTGCCCTTATGGCTCATTCATAGTTGGCTCTCCAAGTCAAAGTGGACAGATGCCCATCTGTTTGGCCTCACCAGTCTTAGTAAGACTGAGGTCTTATTCCAGCATGCTTCTGCTGCATTGATCTAGATCAGTACTGAACACTGCTCCTGGAGGGCTACCATCCTGCAGAGCTTAAAGGAGAACGGCGGTCAATTTTACCATTGAGCTAATTTTTTAGTAAATTTAGAGTGCTCTCAGTACAGAGAACAACGACAAAAATCGGTGTTGCCTACACCGTGTTATCCTCTTTTTAAAATTTGCACCCTGTTGACTTCAATGGGACAAGTTTTAAACCTGCTTTTAGCCTCTTAACATCCTTGATGTGTCATTACAAGTGCCCAGCCATGTGAGTGATTCCTTCAGAGTAAACACGGGTGAATCTGACTGCAGTAGATGTGAAAGATATGAATAAAAGTGACGTTATTTCAGCCAGCGCACATTCCTGTATTTACATCCTGTTTTCGGTCGAAGTCCACAGTAGTCGATTGTCGAGTTCACACGCGTGATCATAGGTAACTAAACCTATTTTAAAATTTTTGAAAGGTTAAAATTTTTAACCTTTAGATATCACCATGAAAATTACTGAGTTGATTACTTACATCAAGACAAACAAATGTATTTCAAGTTTTCTGAAATTGTTTGTTAACATGGACAAACGGTGCATAATCTAATTACATATGTGCTAATTTGCATAAATACAACAACAGATCTAAACAATGGGTATAGCCAGGTGAAAATGTCTTGTTGAATCTTGTTGAACTTGACATATAACAGTTAAATACTTAATATTAAGGTCTGAATGAAACCCAGTTAGGCTACCCATGAGCATTAATACATAGAGAAGGAGGAAGTACTTTAAAAACCAGCCTTTATTAATTTTTAAGAGATTGGGTTTGGGGCTGGGTCCGTGGGACTGTTTCTGGGGGACGAGTCTGAGGGAAGAACAGGAGACAATGGTAAGGAGAATGCTGAAGACAAAAGGTAAGTAAAATAAAAAGTAAATCCCCAGAAACAGTCCCATAGACCCAGCCCCAAACCCCATCTCTGTAATAATAATTAATAAAGGCTGGTTTAAAGTACTTCTTCCTGCCTCTATGTATTAATGCTCATGGGTAGCCTAAATGGGTTCCATTCAGACCTTAACATTAAGTATTTTACTGTTATATGTCAACAAGACATTTTCACCTGGCTATACCCAATGTTTAGATCTGTTGACAATGTTGCACATGTATACATAATTAGATTATGCACCGTTTGTCCATGTTAACAAACAATTTAAAAAAAACTTGTAATACATTTTTTGTTTGTCTTGATGCAAGTAATCAACTCAGTAATTTTCATGGTGATATCTAAAGGTTAAAAATTTTACCCTATTCACGTGAGAAAAAGAATGAATAGGCTATATTTTGGTCTTTTTCAAAACTTTCCCCTAATGGGATTTCTTCGGGACTTTTTTTTACCTTACTCAGGACATATTGAGGATACAAAATCAGTTGAGTTTGCTTCTGTTGCAATTTGTTCAACCTTTTTTCATAAAATGACTGGACTATAGCCTTACTTGTGCTACTGCTAAGACAAGTATTTAGTATACATATCTAACCGGATATAAGCTCGCGTCACACATCAGGCGGACCTTTCACAAGAGGAGATTCTGACCGAGGCGAGTTCAAGAGACGGACGCGCTCCCTGATCACTTCCAGGTGAGAGCGCAAGCTCTCTGTTGACTGAAATCTCTGCGAGTTTGCGTGTTATTATAGTTTATCAACTGTTTTGATTTCTATAATTGCATCTATAAAGATAAAAGATAAAGGCATCATGGGTGCACCTTTTGGAGACGCACTGTACATTTTGGTATGTATAACCTTATGGTTTTTCAGCATTTACAATGTTTATACACATTTTTTGATAAAGTTATTGTTAGTTTGAAATGTGAAAGCACAGCAACCAATCTGATCAACTATTATTTGAAAATAAATGTCAAACGTTTTGGATATGGAAAGTATGATTGCGCAATAGTTTCCAACTTTGCATAAGTTGAATAAAATGGTCATTTCAGTAAATCTACATTTTGATATTGTGAAATGGATATTATTACAGTGCAGAAACTATGTACAAACAGTGATTTCTTTGTTTCAGGTTCTACTGAAGATTGGCACTGTGGGCACTGTTGGCACAGCTGGCATCAGATCTCCAGGAGGCTGGCCGGTGATGTTGAGGTGATGCACAACAACAGGTGACAAAACTGATGCACATATAATGAATTATATAAATCTGGAGGATGAGGATCCTGTTCTAGATTGTAACAGACCACAGATTTTAGGCATACAATTTGTAAAATGATAAGTCTTGTATCTTCTGAAAGAATAAAATTATCAAAGTGCCTTTTTTGGTTTTTGTTTATTATAGCACAGACAACATACTATATTATTTATCACATTCAGCAGTGTTTTATATAATTTCAAAGTGTCTTCTGTAAAATTACACTGTAATATTGCATATATACACCATTGGATATGGGTATGAGCAGAATTTAGATTTGGGTAGGTGGAAATTACATTAAAAAAGGTAATATTCCTCCCTTCAGATTAATATGAACATCTTTTTCATTTTTTGTTATAGAGAAAAAATTCTTTTTTTCCACTGTTTGCTGGCATCTAGAGGAAACAGCCATAATTGTCTGCATGGTGCTAGAGTCCACAGGGCCTGAGTTATACACTTTCAAAAATGAATTTAAAATAAAAAAATAAATAAAAAAGCGCCTCTTTTTTGGGGGGGTTTATTACAGCTCAGACAACATATATTTAAATGTTTATCACTTTTAGCTCTTTTTTTATGAAACTGCAAAGGATTTCCTGTAAAATGACACCAAAATTGTCTATTTTGAAAAAAATATGTGGAAATGGGAGGCTTTTCAATTTGGGTAGGCAAATCCAGGCGGAAATCCCCAAAAATGGTCCAGGAGCTATCCGAATGTTATCGACAAGAAAAATAAATGGTCAATTCTCACTATTAATTACTAGGATATTGGCTGTTTATTAATAATTATAAACCACATATTAATGCCTTATTCTGCATGACCGTATTCAACATCCCTTAATCCTACCAAATTCACACCTAATACCTTAACTTAACATCTACCTTACTAACTATTAATAAGCAGTAATTAGGAGTTTGAGGTAAAAGTCGTAGTTAATAGTGAGAATTGGACCCCAATCTAAAGTGTAACAAATAAACTTATATGAACCTGCATATGCAGTGGACATTGGTTATGCTCATCCTTGGTAGCTCCTTTGAAGGCATCTTGAGTAAAAGAGCTCAATATTTAACATAGAACGTACAAAAGACTTGAACCGGAAGTGATGTGACCTGTCATTCAGAATATGGACGTTTTTTGCACATAACCTGTAATTTGCAGTATACTTGGCAGCATGAAAAACTAAACTTGTATTGTGAATAGGTATTAGAGCAAGAGAAGAGCCCTTCCTCATAATACTCTGCATGTACTGCCCCACTGCAAAAACAGAAATCTGTAGGAAAAACTAGTTGAGTGTCTCTTACATGTCTTGTTGACATCCTGCTCTTGATTCCTGGTGTCTGTCTGATGTCACCATGAGGCTGGGCAGTCCAGGAAGACAAAAGGCTGCATGACTTGGATTCTGACGAAGAGACAAAACGTCTTGACATGTTTTGCCACATTTCATATTTGTTACTCTAGAAAAGAATATGGCAGACGTTTCATATTTCAACAAAAGTCTTTACCACTCCAACTCTGCTTCAGTTTTCCCATGGTAGCCGCGAGAGATGACTTCTGGCACTCAAAAGGAATTACTGACAGCTTCTTCCCATGAGGGACGTACAGCTTCCCAGAATAACACCACAACTGTATTTAGGAGAAAGTGTTTCACTACAGTATTAAACACATGTATTAACTTTGTGTATAATAACAATAATAATAATAATAATAATAATAATAATAAAAAAAAAAATCACACCTGACTATAGATCCTTCCTGACATTTCTTTACTAGCCTGAAGAGTTTGGAAATGTGTGTTCCAGATGCAAAGGTAATCTACGAATGACAACATTCCAATGATCATTGCACCAATCAGATATCAAGTGATAGAGAGAGGAATAAAAAAAAAAAATCCAGCACTAAATATCATTGATAAGAATATAAAGAGTATGGGTGTCATCTTCATTTTATATAGCGCTTTTAACAATGTAGATTGTTCCAAAGCAGCTTTACATTGATAATAGGAAATTAAAGTAAAGTGTTTTTGGCTTTATAGCAGCTCTAGAATTTGATTGACAATTTCTGGGATTTTATTGATAACGGTAAGTAGAACATATTGTGTTTATAAAAGTCTTATATTGTACTAACTCAATTAAATGGAAAAACTACAAGTAGTCCATGAGCCAGGGGGGTTGATCGGTATCAACGGGGGGGCAAATGCTATCATTGTTTTTTGGCAAGGTATACACCCCTAGTATTAGAAAAATCACGATAGCAGTGCAGCGGTGGTAGCGAAATCACTTTTTTGAGCTCATGAAGTTACTAACCCCCTAAAATAAATTCCGTTTTTGAAATCCGGTGTATATCTGGTTTAGGCCCATGCTAGGGATATTGTCAATATTCTATAATATGGTGCTTGGGATTGTTGGAAAGGGGACCTTTTAGGCTTTCATTTAAGCCCAGTACTGAATCTGTCTGACAAAGACAGAGGTCACATGACTTCTTTAAACCAGAAATAACACACATTTCTTCACAATTTCCACCTAAACTGTATGCTTTCTTTTATCCCTGTGGCATGAAAGAACACCACAGACACAAAACTCAACAACTTCAATACTCAAGGCACTCTGATGACTCAGAAAATGTACAATATACCCATACTATTTATTTGTGAGAGCCTTAAATTAGACTTGTGCAGCCAGCACAAGTCTTCAAAATAGAATAGAGCGAATAGAATGGACAAATAGAATACCCTATTAGTCCAGGGCCAAATGGCCTATTTATTCATGTACAGTTGTAATAAAAAGTAATTGTTTCAATAGTGTTGTCAACAAAACACTTGTAAGTGGTTTAACAAAATGTTTCTATCATGTATTTTGATATTCACCCACTTTCAGTTTCAGAAAGTAGCTCATGCACGGAATGTTGATGGAGTTTGACAGTTTGAAAGGTTTTTTAAAAAGTCAGTTTTGTGAAAAGATTGTTGGTTCAGTTGACTGGTTATAACAACACTACCAACTATGCCATCTTCAATCAACTTCCATTGAGTTCCAGGGGTATTAAATGTAAGTACAAAATACCTTTTCTCTTGTGCTTGTGAATTGGTGGGGAATAGTAGCAGTAGCTAATGTAAGCGTGGTGTTTTTCACACTTAGTATACTTCTTTTAAACTTAAAATAAGAAAGTACACTCACCTAAAGGATTATTAGGAACACCATACTAATACTGTGTTTGACCCCCTTTCGCCTTCAGAACTGCCTTAATTCTACGTGGGATTGATTCAACAAGGTGCTGAAAGCATTCTTTAGAAATGTTGGCCCATATTGATAGGATAGCATCTTGCAGTTGGAGATTTGTGGGATGCACATCCAGGGCACGAAGCTCCCGTTCCACCACATCCCAAAGATGCTCTTTTGGGTTGACATCTGGTGACTGTGGGGGCCATTTTAGTACAGTGAACTCATTGTCATGTTCAAGAAACCAATTTGAAATGATTCGAGCTTTGTGACATGGTGAATTATCCTGCTGGAAGTAGCCATCAGAGGATGGGTACATGGTGGTCATAAAGGGATGGATATGGTCAGAAACAATGCTCAGGTAGGCCGTGGCATTTAAACGTTGCCCAATTGGCACTAAGGGGCCTAAAGTGTGCCAAGAAAACATCCCCCACACCATTACACCACCACCACCAGCCTGCACAGTGGTAACAAGGCATGATGGATCCATGTTCTCATTCTGTTTACGCCAAATTCTGACTCTACCATCTGAATGTCTCAACAGAAATCGAGACTCATCAGACCAGGCAACATTTTTCCAGTCTTCAACTGTCCAATTTTGGTGAGCTCGTGCAAATTGTAGCCTCTTTTTCCTATTTGTAGTGGAGATGAGTGGTACCCGGTGGGGTCTTCTGCTGTTGTAGCCCATCCGCCTCAAGGTTGTGTGTGTTGTGGCTTCACAAATGCTTTGCTGCATACCTCGGTTGTAACGAGTGGTTATTTCAGTCAAAGTTGCTCTTCTATCAGCTTAAATCAGTCGGCCAATTCTCCTCTGACCTCTAGCATCAACAAGGCATTTTCGCCCACAGGACTGCCGCATACTGGATGTTTTTCCCTTTTCACACCATTCTTTGTAAACCCTAGAAATGGTTGTGCGTGAAAATCCCAGTAACTGAGCAGACTGTGAAATACTCAGACCGGCCCGTCTGGCACCAACAACCATGCCACGCTCAAAATTGCTTAAATCACCTTTCTTTCCCATTCTGACATTCAGTTTGGAGTTCAGGAGGTTGTCTTGACCAGGACCACACCCCTAAATGCATTGAAGTAACTGCCATGTGATTGGTTGATTAGATAATTGCATTAATGAGAAATTGAACAGGTGTTCCTAATAATCCTTTAGGTGAGTGTATACTTTGTCTACATTTTTATGTACTTCTCAGAAATATACTTAAAATTACACTTCAGTGTACTTGATTTATACTAAGAGAAAAGTCCAGGGCCCGTATTCATAAAGATTCTAATCCTCTCAGAAAACTCTTAATTTAGCTTAAAAACTTTTACATAGGAGTCTTAGCTTAGGAGCGATTCGGGGCCGATCTGAGAGCAACTCTGAACAAGGAAAAGACAAAAACTTTCATCTTAGTGAGGAGGCGGGGTTGACCCCATTGCTATGTATGACACAATCTTTTGAAGACTGTGATTGGCTGGTTGTCCAAGAAGGAAAAAAAGAGTGATTTTAAGTATAGGGTCTATTCTAAGCCTTCACTTTGAAATTGCATGCGACTGTGTACATTACACACTGCTGCATTGTTGCATTTTCCCAGTTGCCAAATATCGTAATGTAGTGATTACTTTCATTTCTGGCGCTATGGCATTTCTGCGCTGTGTCGGAGATGTTAGCGCGTCTCTAATAAGATCAGTCACAAACATGATCCCTGCACGATCTAATCTATAGCGTCTTATTAACTCTGTCATCCATTGTCTGCAACACATTTCTTCTTCGTCTTTCTGCCATGTTCTCCTCTGCTAAAGAAACTCTTCAGCCTCTGAAATGTCCTAGTCCGTGCTCCTAACAATTTTGACCTTAAGACCTCTTTTAAGGGTTAAGATGCTTCCTGAATTACTTTTTTTCTTTACTGGGATTTTTTCTTTAATTTTAAGAGTATACGCCCACATTTCTAAGAATGTTCTTAGAATTTTGTCACTAGGAGCTACTTTTTGCATTAAGATTCTTTATGAATACGGGCCCAGGTATATTTGACCTGTACTTTGAACTCAATCTTTTGATCCAGATATACTTAAAAGAATAATTAAGAATTCAAACTATACTTGGCTTGTAGTTGTGTTAACTCTTTTGATTTAGTCAATTAAATATACTTTTTTTTTTTACATAGTTTTTCATATACAGTCTTATGAAACTTACGTTGCTTGAAAATATTGATTAGAATATTGATATAAAACATATGTTTCTAATTCTGCATATCTGAATTTTTGTGTAGGCTAGTCCACTGGTAGTGTATAGCAATTTACTCTAATTCTACTTTTTTGTTTAAAATGTTGCCTTTCTTTATGAAACTTACTGACATTCAAGTATTGATTAAAAAGGATGCATGAAGCTAATAAAATGTTTTTAAAATTAAAGTACAGTTAAAAGTATTTTTCAAGTGCAAAAATAATATATAAATAGTAAACTATAAGTATAATGTTATGTTCACTTAAAGTATACTTGCAGTATAAACTACAAAACTAGTAGTTTACTGAGAGTACACTTCAGTGTGTACTTTCATAAACTAAAAAAAATACTACTTGTATTAAAATAGTAAACTACTAGTATACTTATGTTCACTTGTAGTACAGATGCATTACAAATGAGAAACCTAGTTGTGTACTTAGTTTACTACTCTTACAAATACTGAAAATACTTAGTGGGCCAATTTATTCCCAAGCAATTTTGAAATAGTACAAAAGTTTACTACACATTGATATTAGTATACTTACTACATAAAGTATACTTAAAAAATATACTTGAAAATTACTTAAGTATACTTCATAAAATATGATGAAGAGATGCACTTTTATGATGAAGAGATGCACTTTTATGATGGACAGATGTACTTTTATCATAGATAGATGCACTTTTATAATGTATAGATGCTCTTTTATAATGGATAGATGCACTTTTATGATGGACAGATGCACTTTTATAATGGATAGATGCACTTATATGATGGAAAGATGCACTTTTATGATGGATAGATGCACTTTTATGATGGACAGATGCACTTTTATGATGGACAGATGCACTTTTATGATGGACAGATGCACTTTTATGATGGATAGATGCACTTTTATGATGGATAGATGCACTTTTATGATGGACAGATGCACATCTATGATGGACAGATGCACTTTTATGATGGACAGATGCACTTTTATAATGGATAGATGCACTTCTATGATGGATAGATGCACTTTTATGATGGATAGATGCACTTTTATGATGGACAGATGCACTTATGATGGATAGATGCACTTCTATGATGGATAGATGCACTTTTATGATGGATAGATGCACTTTTTATAATGGATAGATGCACTTTTATGATGGATAGATGCACTTCTATGATGAATAGATGCACTTTTATGATGGATAGATGCACTTTTTATAATGGATAGATGCACTTTTATGATGGATAGATGCACTTTTATGATGGACAGATGCTCTTATGATGGACAGGTGCTCTTTTATGATGGACAGATGCACTTTTATGATGGACAGATGCACTTTTATAATGGATAGATGCACTTCTATGATGGATAGATGCACTTTTATGCACTTTTATAATGGATGGATGCACTTTTATGATGGACAGATGCACTTCTATGATGGATAGATGCACTTTTATGATGGATAGATGCACTTATAATGATAGATGCACTTATAATGATAGATGCACTTTTATGCACTTTTATGATGGACAGATGCACTTTTATGATGGATAGATGCACTTTTATGATGGATGCACTTTTATGCACTTTTATAATGGATAGATGCACTTTTATGATGGACAGATGCACTTTTATGATGGACAGATGTACTTTTATGATGGACAGATGTACTTTTATGATGGACAGATGCACTTTTATGATGGATAGATGGACTTTTATAAAGGATAGATGGACTTTTATAATGGATAGATGGACTTTTATGATGGGTAGACAATAATAGATTTTTACAGCGATTGATTCCTGCCGGTTCCATATTGAGACTGGCACGGCTAGAGACATTTTGGGCGCTGCTGCATATTAAATATATTATAAATAGTTTTTTCGCGTGAGAAATACAATGTGTGGCCAGAGGGCGTGACAAAAGACCAAAATGAGTGACTGTCACGTGACACTTGAGAGCCCTGACTGCACTGTAGCAGTTACTGTTACACTGTTTAACCTGCAAGCTAGCTATCCTGCTAAATAGCTAGCCTGCTAAAAACACCAAGCTTACAATATAGCTGCAAGCAGCAATACCGGGGCCAAGCAGAAAAAGACAAGACATGCCAGCATGTCTGAAAGTGTCAGACCAACTGCAACAATGAGCAATTAAAGACATTTAAATAGGATTTTAGGCGAAATGGCTGAAAAATCATAAACAGTAATTGAAAATATGATTTAATAGATTATCACTTTCGACCAATAAGTGACGCAGTCACAAAACTGATGTGATGTGGTCAGAGTGAAGTGACAATGAGACATACAAAGTTTGGTGTCAATATGTCAAGGCATTGCAGAGATAAAGCCTGAATAGTCCTTTTGGCATCATGCCTCAACTTTGCTGCTGCGGTATACGAAAACGGTGTCGTCAATCGACGCGAAATCCATAACTTTTAGTCGGCACGGTCTGGAGATGATACGATTCGATTTTGGTGAAAATCGGACAAACGGTCTAGGAGGAGTTTGAAAAAGTATGTTTTGAATGAAAATCAAGATGACGGACAGGAAGTTCGGCCAAATAAGGAAAACGTGGTATCTATGTTCTCGGCTTGACCCAAGGAATCTATTAAGACCAGTGGCATTTCAATAGCCAGATTTATACAAAAGTTATTAGCAGTTTTGTAAATTTTGTTATAACTTTTGACCACTAGGTGGCGCTGTTTCTAAATATTTTGAGTACCTTCAAGGGATGGTGCAGATGGCAATTTCTGAGTTTTGTAGTATTACACCAATGCATTTGTTTAGTATAGCATTTTATTTCACAAAAGTGTATTGAAGCCAATGGGAATTTCATGTTTCGTTCTATTATAGCGCCACCAAGAGGCTCAGTCCCACCATTTTTTTTATGTGTCCTCAAAGTGAGTCCATACATATGTCGATTTTGGTGAGAATCTCAATTCGCTTCGGAGTTATAGACATTTCTATGAAAAAACACGTAAAAAATGACTGACACATGACTTTGATTGAATATTACTATCCCTAAACATCAATATTTTCGCATTTGGGCATTGGCGTATTGCTATCGACCCATGTTTCCAAACTTCTGACGGTGGTTTCGTCTCGATCGGACTAGCGGTTTCGAAGATATAGCCAAATGTTTTTTAAGCGCTAAATCACAACGCTACACAAACCGTAAGGCGAAACCTAGCATGTTTGGTATCGTAGGACTCGGCAAGGTTTCAGGAGTCTAATTAGATGAGTCTCGTGAAAATAAGTCGACCACACCCAAAGTTATAAGCATTTGAAAAAAAAAAAATTACCACTAGGTGGCACTGTTTCGAAACTTCTCACACTCCTTCAGGACATCATGCTGATGACCCATGCCAAGTTTCGTAACAATCCGTTTGTGCGTTCCTAAAATACAGCATTTTAGCCCAATTCAAAATGGCCGACAGTCAAAATGGCCGATATGGTAAAATTGGATATCAGTCGACTCGGCATGTCGCCCTGAATCTAACGAGACCAATTTTATGATTTTTGGACAAACTGTTCAGAAGTTATAAGCAAAAATAGCCATTTTTCATATCTCCGGACCAGTAGGTGGCGCTGCGCCGAAACGCAGCATGTAGCCTCAGGTCATGCTTGTGAGTACATGTACCAAGTTTGGTCTGAATCTGATAAAGCTTTGCGGAGATACAGCCCATAGACTGTTTTTGTAAGCGCTACGTAAAATTTGTTCGAGCGTTATTCAAAAACGGTTTGACGAATCAATTTGAATTCCATAACTTTTGGTCAGCACTGCCTGAAGATGATCTGGTTCAATTTTCGTGCAAATCGGACAAACCGTCTAGGACGAGTCCGAAAAAGTAGGTTTTTCAAAAACTTCACAATGGCGGCCATATTTCTATGACGGAAAATGACATCATAGGGTGCAATCGAATCGTCATGGGCTCAGGAATCAGAGGAAAAAAGAATTTTGCTGATTGGCCTTACGGTTCAAAAGTTATTAACAAAATAAAAGTGAAACTTTGAACAGGAAGTGGCGCTAGGGGGAATGACTTAGAAACACCAAAATTGGCGTATTTAATGTTGAACTGTCCTCTATCAGAATGTCAAACCAAAACAACTTTCCCACAATCGGTTCTATGGGCTGCCATAGACTCCAAGAGCGGAAGAAGAAGAAGAAAAGAAGAATAATAAGAACGCGAACGGATACAATAGGTGCCTCCGCACCTTCGGTGCTTGGCCCCTAATTAGAACCGGAACAAAAACAATAGGTGCCTCCGCACCTTCGGTGCTTGGCCCCTAATAAGAACGCGAACGAAAACAATAGGTGCCTACGCACCTTCGGTGCTTGGCCCCTAATAATAAGAACGCGAACGAAAACAATAGGTGCCTACGCACCTTCGGTGCTTGGCCCCTAATAAGAACGCGAACGGATACAATAGGTGCCTCCGCACCTTCGGTGCTTGGCCCCTAATTAGCTACTGCTACTATTCCCCACCAATTCACAAGCACAAGAGAAAAGGTATTTTGTACTAAGATTTAATACCCCTGGAACTCAATGGAAGTTGATTGAATATGGCATAGTTGGTAGTGTTGTTATAACCAGTCAACTGAACCAACAATCTTTTCACAAAACTGACAAAACCTTTCAAACTGTCAAAATCCATCAACATCCATGACATTCTAACTGAAAGTGGGTGAATATCAAAATGCATGATAGAAACATTTTGTTAAACCACTTACAAGTGTTATGTTGACAACAACACTATTGAAACAATTACTTTTTATTACAAATGTACATGAATAAATAGGCCATTTGGCCCTGGACTAATAGGGTATTCTATTTGTCCATTCTATTCGCTCTATTCTATTTTGAAGACTTGTGCTGGCTGCACAAGTCTAATTTAAGGCTCTCACAAATAAATAGTATGGGTATATTATACATTTTCTGAGTCATCAGAGTGCCTTGAGTATTGAAGTTGTTGAGTTTTGTGTCCGTGGTGTTCTTTCATGCCACAGGGATAAAAGAAAGCATACAGTTTAGGCAGAAATTGTGAAAAAATGTGTGTTATTTCTGGTTTAAATAAGTCATGTGACCTCTGTCTTTGTCAGACAGATTCAGTACTGGGCTTAAATGAAAGCCTAAAAGGTCCCCTTTCCAACGATACCAAGCACCATATTATAGAATATTGACAATATCCCTAGCATGAGCCTAAACCAGATATACACCAGATTTCAAAAACGGAACTTATTTTAGGGGGTTAGTAACTTCATGAGCTCAAAAAAGTGATTTTGCTACCACCGCTGCACTGCTATCGTGATTTTTCTAATACTAGGGGTGTATACCTTGCCAAAAAACAATGATAGCATTTGCCCCCCCGTTGATACCGATGGACCAAATTTGGGGCCCTGGCTCATGGACTAAAGTAAATAAAATACAAAAACACTGAAATCAGAACTGCTTTTTTGGAGGAAAACCGCAAGGAGTATAGGGCTAGGCGATAAACAATTTATTGGAATTCATTTTCCTCAAAATTAACGGCTTTACTTGTTTGATCCGCGTTACACATGCCATTTATCAGCCTGCCTCAAACGGCAGCACAGTGCGATCTTACGATAGCAAATGAGTTTACTCGCTGAGCGTTTTGATGACGTGACCACTAAACAAGCATCTTTTTGCACTTGAACGGGGACATACACAAATGTCAAAATATTCTTAAACACAGTCGGTTATGTCTTAAAATGAACGTAAACAGTTGCAGGGCTCGAAATTAACTTTTTTACTTGGTAGCACTGGTGCTCCAAACTTCAAAAAGTTAGGAGCACCAGCAAAAAAAATTAAGGAGCACCACAACTACAAATGACATAGATTCCATTTCACTGGGGCTTTACACATCCTGTGGCCAAGATTTGAAATTTGGTCTTCTGGCTCTATATCATCTCACGATGATACTGGCACATGATTTGTCATTTGCATGTCATGTTAATCGCAACTCCGTTCTTTTTCCATGAGCTGCAACATAGGTTTAAATTTAGTGAAGGCAGGGCTCTTCTTTGGCAATGGTGTATGCGGTGTTATATTTGACGTATAATTAGCTCTGCCAATAGAGCGGAACAACCAGCAGCATCCTGCCAATTAAAAGCCTTAATAATCGAACCTAATGAACCTGATTTGTTTGCCACACACCTGTCCCTGCATTTTTTGCTTGGCACTCTATTGCTATTAATATGCTGTATTAATCTTAGTTAATAAAAATACAGCTGTTCATTGTTCGTTCATGTTACTTCACAGTGCATTAACTATGTTAACAAGTAAAAAAAAATTCAATAATGTAGGCTATTAGTAGCCTAAATGTTGAAATTAACATTAACAATGGTTAACAAATTAAAGTACAGTTTATTAATAGTACATGTTAACTAATGTAGTTACCTAGAATTTAATAAATGGAACATTATTGTAAAGTGTTACCGATTTGTTATACACCGATTCAGACGTCTCTTGAGTTCAGTGTTGGACAGATCAGTTGTTTTAACCATTCATTAAAGTGAATCAGTTCAAACGAGTCATTAGTTCGCGAATCGGACGTGTCATTATATTGGATCCGTGCAGCTCTTGAAGTTAAAGCAGGAATATTCCTAATGTGCAGTCTCTATAATAACCTTAATCAAACAACAAAAGACAGAAAATGTACACACTGTTGTTGATTGAATAACTTTTGTAACTATGTGTAATGTATATTTTCCTTTTTTCAAAATTTTAATTTTTTCTATTAAGATATTCTATTCATATTAAGAAAAAAAAGCATTTTACTGAAGTTCAATGAAGTTTACTCGATTATTTGGTTGCAAATTTTTTTTGTAAATATTCTAATCTCAGATTTGTTAAATGTTCACCTGTTTGGTAAGTGTTTGTCATGTTCCGACAATAAGGAATAGTTCAAAACCACAATTAATCTGGTTTCTACAACTTTCACCTTCAAACTTGAAAGAAATAAGATTTGACATTTATCTTGATAATTATCAATATTGCTCACATGTTAACTAATGTAGTTACCTAGAATTTAATAAATGGAACATTATTGTAAAGTGTTACCAATTTGTTATACACCGATTCAGACGTCTCTTGAGTTCAGTGCAGTCTCGGGGATTGGTATATATACAAACTTTAACATTCTCTCGGACTGCCGTTTGAAGTCACTGCTTTCAAACTTTGTGTACGAGGACTCTATAGTTTCTGTTCAAACAAATAAGGAGCCCAGCATCTTCAACTGTTCCACTTGTTTGAATTTTTCTGTTGGAAATGTAAGTGAAACAGTAAGGCGTCGGAGTTTTATAGTTCTTATGTTATTGATATCAGGAAATGTATTACCAAATCCTGGTCTTTTTAATGACACTTCCCTAACGTTTAAAGTTCCTGCTGATTTTAAATCTAGATCAGGACTAGGTTTTATTCATATGAATGTGAGAAGCCTGCTTCCTAAGTTGGACTTGGTGCGTATCTGGGCAAAAAATACCAGTGCTGATGTTATAGTAATATCCGAAACATGGCTTAAAAAAAACAGTTTCAGATAATGCCATAGATATTGCTGGTTATACTGTTTATAGGACTGATAGACCAAAAAGGGGAGGGGGGGTAGCAATTTATGTTCAGGACAGTTTTGAAGTTACTGTGTTGCTCTCTGAGTCAGTAGTTAAAAAGTATGAATTATTAGCTTTAAATCTTATCGTTTCCAAGACTTTACATCTTACTGTAGTTGGTTGCTACAGACCCCCATCAGCTAGTACTGATGCCATTTCCTCTCTGATGCACTCGGTGACTTCTTTGAACTACAAGGAGCTTGTTCTTCTCGGTGATTTTAATGTGAACTGGCTACAGTCAGTATCTGATTGTTTCAAAGCAATTTGTGACTCTTTAAATCTCTTTCAGCTAGTTGAGACACCTACTAGACCTAACTTGAAGGATTACAAAAAGTCCACATTAATTGATCTTATTTTTAGCAATTTTCATAAGTACTCTTTGGCCTCTGTATATGCTAACGATGTTAGTGATCACTGCGTCGTTGCCATAGTCAGAGATACCAAATTACCCAAGCATAAACCACGTATTATCACTAGACGATGTACACGACACTTTAATGAACAAGCCTTTCTTTTTGATGTAGCACGCTATGATTGGGACAGGATTTTTCTTATTCCCGATGTTGAGTCTGCCTGGAAATACTTTTATGATGGATTCTTATCAATCATCAACAGGCATGCACCTTTTAAAAAAATTCTGTGTTAAAGGTAGGGATGGTTTTCTGAAGCCCTTTCTGTTCTAATCCGTGAGCGGGATGTTGCTTGGGCAAAAGCTAGACATTCTGATGTTGGCTCCGATTGGATCCGTTTTAGGCAGCTCCGGAATAAATGCACGGTCGCTATTAGAAAAACAAAGGCTGATTATTTTATTGAAAAAACTACTATTAACTCAAATAATCCCAAGAAATTTTGGCAGAATATAAAACTGATATCAGGTAGTAAAAACAAGTCTAGCTTTCCTTCATGTATAAAAATGGATTCCACTAGCATATCAGATAAAGAACATATGCTCAATTGCTTTAAGCATTTTGTTGCCTCTGGGTTTCTATTTGAATCACTAAATTTTACAGGCTGATTCTGATTTTAATGCAGAAAGTCATCTAGAAAAGGAAGAGTTTAGATTTAAACAAATTAAGAGCACTGACGTTTATAAAGCACTCTGTTTGCTTGACAAACAAATCTTCAGGTCCTGATTGTGTGGAGCCTGTGTATCTGAAACTAGCAGCAGATTATATTATATCCGCTTTAACTTATATTTTTAATCTTTCTTTAAATACTGGTGTTATTCCAGAAATTTGGAAATCAGCATTTGTTGTTCCTTTATTAAAAGGGGGGGATCCCACTATAATAATTAATTACAGACCAATCTCAAAGCTCTGCGTTTTATCAAAGATATTAGAAAGCCTTATTAGTGAACAGTTGACATGCTATTTGAATGCAAACAGAGTGTTTATCAATCAATCTGGGTTTCGCAAAAAACAGTACTACAACGGGTATTTTGAAAGTTTTAAATGATATTCTAGGGTCAATGGATAATGGTGAATTTTGTGCCTCGCTTTTTGATTTATCAAAGGCTTTCGATACAGTGGATCATGGAATATTGCTGCACAGATTGAAGGTTGTTGGTTTATCAAGTCACGTTATTCCTTGGTTTAAAAACTATCTGAGTGGAAGAACCCAGTGTGTTCAAGTCGAAGGTAAACAATCTGATTCATTAGAGATTTCTAAAGGTGTTCCCCAAGGATCGGTGCTGGGGCCCCTTTTATTCACCATTTTATTCACCATTTATATAAATAGCCTTGATTATGACATTCAGGATGCCAACTTTCCTTTTTATGCTGATGATTCTGTCGTGTATAGCAGCGCTTCCTCTGGACAGCAAGCCTTGTCTAAGCTTCAGTCAGCCTTTAATATCATTCAGTTAAGGCTTCATAGTTTAAAACTTGTTCTGAATACTGATAAAACCAAGTATATGTTATTTTCCAAATCAAAAAAAAAAAAACTTGAAAATTTAGTATCTCTCCAGACCTTTCAAGGTAATAATAATAATAATAATAATAATAATAATAATAAGTTTATTTTATATAGCGCCTTTCTGAGGACTCAAGGTCGCTTTACAATAATTGCAAATACACAAAACATAGAAACATGACATATATACGATACATATAAACTGTGAAGAATAACATAGAAGAGGTATAGTACATATAGAATCAGAACATTCAGGGGTCAGGGAAACAAGTGACAAAAAGATGTGTTTTGATGCGGGTTTTGAAATCTTGTAGTGATGAGAGATTGCGGATTTGTTGTGGAATTGAATTTCAGAGAGTTGGCGCAGCGGTGCAAAAAGCCCTTCCACCAAATGATGATAGTTTGTGTCGTGGGATTTTCAACAGACCGGTATCAGATGATCTAAGTGTGCGGACAGGTGTGTATGTGTGGATGAGCTCAGAGATATAGTTTGGGGCAAGACCATGGAGTGCTTTGAATGTAATAAGGAGTATCTTGTACTGAATGCGATAGCGGATGGGTAACCAATGTAGACTGCGTAAGATAGGAGTAATATGGGAGGATTTCTTAGTGTAAGTGAGGACTCTGGCAGCAGAGTTCTGGATGTATTGAATTTTATTTAATGATGAATTTGGTAGACCATAGAAAAGAGAATTGCAGTAGTCAAGCCGTGAACTGATGAAAGCATGAACTAGGGTCTCAGCATCACTGATGGTAAGAAATGGACGTAAGCGTGCAATATTGCGAAGGTGGAAGAAGGCAGATTTAGTGAGAGGAGATGTGAGGAAGAAAGGAAAGAGAGGAATCAAAGATTATACCCAGGTTTTTGACAGTGGTGGAAGGTTGAACCAGAACTCCAGCAATATTGAGATTGTCAACACAGACCCGGGATGTAGTGTGAGGTGAACCAATAAGAAGTAAATCTGTTTTGTCTGTGTTGAGTTTGAGAAAATTACTGGTCATCCAAGCATTTAATTCATCAATACAAGCTGATATGGAAAGCGTTGGGAAAGGAGAATTGCGTTGGGAATGGATGTATAGTTGGGTATCGTCCGCATAACAGTGAAATTTGAAGCCATGATGACGAATGATATCACCTAGTGGAAGCATGTAGATAATGAAGAGAAGAGGCCCAAGAACAGAACCCTGAGGAACACCGTGCGGGACAGAGGCAGAAGTGGACTTTGACTGGCGGATGGAGATGTAATGCTGGCGATCGGACAGGTAGGAGGTGAACCAGGATAGGGCAGTTCCAGAAATACCAAGAGCAGAGAGTCGTGAAATGAGAATACTATGAGAGATTGTATCAAATGCAGAGGAAATGTCTAGGAGAATTAGAATACTGGTGGAGCCAGAGTCAGTGGCCACAAGGAGATCATTAACAACCCTAAGCAGTGCAGTCTCAGTGCTGTGAAGGGTGCGGAAACCAGATTGAAAACATTCATAAAGGTTATTGGATGACAGGTGAGTTTGAAGTTGAGCAGCGGCCACTTTCTCAAGCAGTTTTGAAATGAATGGTAAATTTGAAATAGGTCGGTAGTTGGCCATGTCAGAGGGGTCGAGGCCAGGTTTCTTTAGGACAGGGGTGACGGCAGCAGTTTTAAGTTCCAGAGGAACAACACCAGTGCTTAGAAGTTGAGTGACGAGAAGTGAAATCAATGGTGAAATAACGGGTGCACATTTTTTGAGTAGAGTAGTAGGAGCAGGATCAAGATGACATGAAGATGAGTTAGCTTTGTTAATTAGCTCAGAGATATAAGCAGGGGTTGGAGGGGCAAAAGCAGTGAGAGTACCAAGTGTAGAAGAGGAGGGGAAGACATGTGTAACAATAGTAGAGGTAGTGGATGGGAATAGAGAGTAAATTCTATCAGTCTTACTTTGAAAGAAGTGCAGAAATGACTCACAGAGGTCTGCGGAGTTACTCATAGCGGGTGCAGGAGGGTTGGTGAGTTTGTTGACTATAGAAAAAAGTGTTTTTTGGTCGAGAGGATGCATTGTTAATGATGGTAGAGTAGTAACTAGAGCGTGCAGTGTTTATAGCAGATTTGTAGAACTGAATATGGTCATTGTAAGCAGTAAGGTGAACAGTTAAACCAGTTTTCCTGTACAGGCGTTCAAGACGACGACCAGCTGTTTTTAGATTGCGAAGTTCTGGGGTAAACCAGGGAGACGTGTGCGTAGAAGGCACAAATCTACTTTTAAGAGGGGCGTGGATGTTGAGGGCAGTGGAAATACAGGCATTATATTTGTTAAGGATATCAAGTGAGCTTGTGTGTTAAGTGATGTCAGAGAGATGAGTTTGTACAGATTCAGAAAACAGTATAGGATCAACAGAATTTAGGTTACGGTATGTTATAGTGGATTTCACCCTGAGGCGGGGAAGAGGCATTTCACATTTTAGTTCAACGAGGTGGTGATCAGACAGTCCAATCTGAGAACCAAGCACGGAAACATTATGTAAACCAGTAGTGCAGACAAGATCAAGTGTGTGACCTTTTGAGTGTGTGGCAAAATCAACATGTTGTATAAGATTGAAACATTCAAATACTGACAAGAGTTCGCGTGATTCCGCACAATCGGTATCAACGTGTATATTGAAGTCACCAAGTAATATAACACATTGAGATAAGACAGATGAAAGGGTTAACAGTTCATGTAGTTCACTGAAAAAGTTTGACAGATTTAGGTGGACGATACAAGAGAATCAAGAGCATTGGAGATGTGCCAGAAACTTTGAGAACTAAATATTCAAAGGTTGAAGTCACATGAAAGTCAATAGTTTTGACAGAAATGCTGTTGCGATAAACAGCAGCCAGGCCACCACCCCTTGATGTCAGACGAGGTTTGGCCAGGTAGCTGTATCCAGAGGGAGTGAGTAGATCAAGGTTGAAATAGTCACTAGGAGTTTGCCATGTTTCAGTGAGGAGCAAAAAGTCAAAGTTTTTCTCTGTTAGTAGTGAGCAAAGAACAGTAGCCTTATCTGTGAGAGACCGACAGTTAAACAGCGCAACTGCAGGATCGAGCGCGCAATTATTGCGTGTGTATGGATTAGTCAGAGACAGATCACAGGAAACTGTTTTTAGTGAGGTAAGATGTATACCACGGTGAGAAGACGGCAGCATAGAATTACAGATATCCGATCTGTTCGACCAGATGGAAGGAATGGCAACCGACGATGGGCAGCGCGATGAGAAATGGCGACGACAGGAACGATGTACATAGCGCGGTCGCCTAGCAACCCCGAGCTCCGTGCAGAGTCTGTATGTAGTCGCATCAAGACGAGGATGAGATTTCAGGCTACGCAGTTGGAGTAAGTTGGAGTAACAGAGATGTTGCAAATGATATGCATATTCAGACCACGGGACAACACAACATCACTGGCAGTTGGAAAACGTACTTTCATTGCAAAAAATGCAAGAAAGAAGCAGTAACGTTACTCTCGTTGCTAATTGTGCACGATCAACACAGCATGACGACCTTTCAGATAAATTGAATGACTGGGGGTAACCAACCATCCAAAAGACTGTCCACGATAGATAAGCGAGGGAGTGGAGACTCACCGGCCACCTATGTAGAAGGTACAGTGGAGTAGTGCGAGGATCGGCAAACAGCAGATGAGTAGTTGGATGAATGCCAGTGATGAGTTGAAGAGTTGTCAGTGTCTGCGTTGTATCCACGATAATATCCAGAGGTAAGTGACAATCAATAAAGTCAGGGAAACGTCCAGTTCAGCAGGGAGGATGATAACACGGTAGACACGAAACACAGCAGTGTTCATAACAGACAAACTTTACAGCGTGGCTGCGTTGTATTCGAATAAGTCCGTGTCTGCGTTGTATCCGAAATAAAATCCAGAAGAAGTGAGTCGTGACAGCAATAAAGTCCAAGCAAACGTCCAGTTCAGCAGGGAGATGACACGGTAGACGCGAAACAGCACAGTGTTCAAAACAAACAAACAAAGAGTTCCAGCGAGAAGCGGCAGCAAGGCGCGCACAGCGTACTCTCACCGGAAGTCAACAGTTAGATATCAACAGTAGATAGTTAGAAGGTACAGTGATTGAATTAGTAAAAGAGTACAAATATCTAGGCATCATAGTTGATGATGCCCTATCTTTTAGCTCTCATATCACTCAACTGAAGAATAAACTGAAAATCAAGCTTGGGTTTTATTTCAGGAACAAGATTTGCTTCTCTTTTAATGTAAAGAAGAAATTAGTCTCTGCTACTTTTCTCCCTGTCCTTGATTACAGTGATGTTGTATATCAGTTTGCACATTCTTATCTTCTTTCTTCCTTAGATGCCGTTTATCATGGTGCTCTAAGGTTTATATCAAATTGTAAATCTTCAACTCATCATTGCACCTTGTACCACAGAGTAGGTTGGCCTTCTCTGTCTACCAGAAGAAAAATGCACTGGTACTTAATTATTTACAAAGCCATCTTGGGGTTGTTGCCTTCTTATCTTTGTTGTTTTATGCAACAGAAAATTATCAAGAATTATTTTCTTCGTTCGCAAAACTTTTATACTCTTTCTGTTCCTTTTACTCGAACTGAGCTAGGTAAGAAGTCTTTTATGTATGCAGAGCCGTTTGATTGGAATTTCCTCCAATCTAAATTCAAATTAGAAAATCTGCTGACTCTAGATCATTTCAAATCAGTTATCCGGCAAATGGAAGTTGATCTAACTATATGCAACTGCTTTTAAGTGTCTTTAATCTGTTTGTGTGATGTTTATCTGTGATGGAACTGATTGTACTGCTGCACATTTTGGCCAGGACACTCTTGTGAAAGAGATTTTTAATCTCAGAGAGCTTTTTCTGGTTAAATAAAGGTTAAATAAAAAATAAAATAAAAAACACAAACAGTGTCACGCTTTTGCATTGCATTAAGACAGTGGTTCTCAAACTTTTTTGGTCGCGCCCCCCTTTAAACCTTTAAAGAAATCTGGGCCCCCCCTCCCCAAAAAAATTAATTATATATATATAATTATATATAGGGCTGTCAATCTTCCTCTATAATAGGCTACTATTCGAATTCCATTCCTTATTGTAAATAATATTCGAATATTAAATGCTCAAATTCATCCTATTATTAATATTTACGACATTACACAGTCTTATGGATCGCAAATGCGTTATATTGATCGGTCTCATATCTTGAGATAAACCGTCAGTTTGTCTGTTATTGCCTTTTGGCGGACAGCTGGTATCAGAACAAGCCCCGTGATGAGGAGAGGCAGAACATAAGTAATTCTTGCCTGTTTTAGCGACGGTTCAAAAAAAAAAAAAACTTATATTTTTCTCTCCGTTTTGGCCTTCCGTCCACAATGAGATGGCGTTTTTATTAATGAAAACGCACTCCAAAGTGGATACATTTGAAAACGCCGTTTTCACGTTGTAGTGTGGAATGTGAATCAAATTGTTGATCTCCGTTTCCGTGGAGACATTCCTCTCCGTGATTTTTGACAGTTATGATGATACAGCGTGGATAACGTGTTATGATTCAAAAACTTTGTTTATCAGACGAAACAAAAGCATTTAATATAAGCGGAACGTTTTTTTTTTACAATGAAATATGTGCAATGATAAACTTACAAGTGATTTAGGAAATTATTGAAGGCCTGCTTTATTTCTCCTTGAAAAATAAAAAATTACAAAATAAAATAAAAACGTGCAATGCAAACAGGAATAGTTTTAATTTGTCATGTCATTGAATCAACAGTAAGAGAGAATAATAAACCAGAACTTTAACTTTTAATTCATAATTAAAAGTTAATATAGCAGCTTTGGAGAGTGCCTCATGAGCTCAGCGTCTGGTTGGTCTTCTCACCAGAGCGCGCACGTCCGCTGAAGAGTTTTTTTTCTTTGGCGAGCAACTTCTAGGTTGGGCTTGTTCCAACGGTCTGAAGAAGAACGATTCAGTGTAATTGCCGTTCGTTGCCGATTTATAAAAGAATAGCGCTATCACTACCGCTTTCACGCACTTGAACGCCGTAGTAACGTAACGGCTGTATTTTTTTTATTTATTTTTTGCAGATCTCCCGCGCCCCCCCTGCAGTAACCTTGCGCCCCCCCTGGGGGGCGCGCCCCACACTTTGAGAACCACTGCATTAAGACATATCACATTCTCTCAAAATTGCATTGTTAGAAATAATATAAAGTTACTATCCAACTGGTGAGCAAGTTTCATAAACTCAACCATCCACATGCACCCTAGTTTAACATACTAGGCCACATCACGCAGTGATGCAGACTCTCAATGTATGATATTTTTTTCAAAGTGCATGGTCAATAATCAGCTTGCACAATCAAGATATATAATCAACAATAATATTACACCACCCCAAGTGAAAAAGATGGAATATCAGGATTAAGGATGGAGCGTCACCTTTGCAAGTTCCAGCAGAGGGGTGGGGGAATCCAACCACAGCTACATGAGCCTCATCAAGCACAACAGCAACACCAGATATCAGTTCTTCCTCCCCCAGAGGCAAATTGAGACGCAGGGAGCGAGGTAGAGCCTGGACACCTTCAGCTCTTGTTGCTGAACTTCTGAGTGGCAACACGCTCTCATACAAGCTGCCATTCAAATCTGAAATAATGCAGAGTAATTGGGTTGCTAGTACTACAAAATTGTCTCTCTGGAAAGATGATAGAATAAATTAAAAGAGACTTACACAAGTACAACAGGTGTATGTTACGACCCCTGCATGTGGCAGAGAAACTGATAGGTGCAGAGAGACCAGGTTCATTCTCAATTCTGTGTTTCACAAGGGTGTTGGGGTTAAATCTTTGAGCATACAGCCAGTGCTCTCCTCTCTGAAACAAAAAACCTTTGAGTTGATTTCCAGGTTCCCCTCATTATGCACTGATAGAACAAAAGATCAACAATGATTCATAAAGACTTCAGAGAGAACCTGTTCTGTGCTGAACAAAACAACAAGCTGGTGCTCTGCCTTAACAACAGTACTCCATCTGTGAAAAAGAGAAAGAAATTTAACAAGGAAACTTATACTTAATTTATATAAGTCTATATAAAGAATATATATAGAAATATAAGAAATATAAAATAGCATTGGACATCAAGTAGTGAGCTAATGCAGTAATCTCTTAGTATTAGCTTCAAAATAATTGCAAAGTAAGTGCAAAAACCTTGCCGCTGTTGCAAGTGAACCCATATTTAGGGCCCAAGTCCTGAAAGGGCGAAAGTCCTATTGTTCTCCTAAGGATTATTAGTTATTGTTTTTCTAAGGTTTATTCTTACTTTTGTTCAAGTGGCTTTTGGGGCCCTCAACATGCTCAAAAAATCTTGAAACTGCACACGTTGCAATTGTCTGCCATTAAGTTGAGAGAGAGAATTTTACACTCTTGATGGTTTAGAGTATAACCCATTCATATCTGTGTGCAGTTGCCTGCATTACATGAATTGTTTTTAGGGGCCAAGCACCGAAGGTGCGGAGGCACCTATTGTATCTGTTCCCATTCTTATTATTATTATTCTTCCGTTTCTTCTTCTTCCGCTCTTGGAGTCTATGGCAGCCCAAAGAACCACTTGCGGGAAATTTGGCACACTGATAAAGGACAGTCTGAACTATCAGCCTAGCAATTTTGGAGTCTCCAACTCATTCCCTCTAGCGCCACCAACTGTCCAAAGTTGCACTCATGTTTATGCTAATAACTTTTGAACCATAAGGGCTAGAAACAAAATTATTTTTTGGCAAATGTTTGACTACCTAGTGGTAAAAATTTATAATTTTTTTTTGGCAAATGTTTGACCACCTAGTGGTCAAAAGTTATAACAAAATTTCCAAAAAGGCTAATAACTTTCGAATAAATCTGCCTATTGAAATGCCACTGGTCTTAATAGATTCTTTGGGTCACACTGAGAACATAGATACCCAGTTCACCTTATTTGGCCGAACGTCCTGTCCACCATCTTGCTTTTCCTTCCATACCTACTTTTTCAAACTCCTCCTAGACCGGTTGTCCAATTTTCACCAAAAATCGAATCGTATCATCTCCAGACTGTGCCGACTAAAAGTTATGGATTTTGTGTCGATAGACGAAACCGTTTTCGTATACCGCAGCAGCAAAGTTGAGGCATGATGCCAAAATGACTATTCCGGCTTTATCTCTGCAATGCCTTGACATATTGACACCAAACTTTGTATGTGTCATTGTCACCTTACTCTGACCACATCACATCAATTTTGTAATTGCGCCACTTATTGGTTGAAAGTGATAATCCATTAAATCATATTTTAAATTACTGAAAACAAACATATTCAGAAAACAATAAATAAGTTGCAATATGGAATTAATTGTGTAGGGCTTTCACTGAGAGAGAGAGAGAGAGAGAGAGAGAGAGAGAGAGAGAGAGAGAGAGAGAGAGAGAGAGAGAGAGAGAGAGAGAGAGAGAGAGAGAGAGAGAGAGAGAGAGAGAGAGAGAGAGAGAGAGAGAGAGAGAGAGAGAGAGAGAGAGAGAGAGAGAGAGAGAATGCACAGTACATCTACTGTGTTTACGGGAATACTCGACTTGGCATTTTGATATATTTCTGTGTTTTATGTTGCCCGTTTAGGCGCGCATCCGAAGACAACGGCTACTCTGCTTGTCCGTGTTGCGCTCGGAGCGCGCGCACAGCATCCTGTCAGTAGAATTGAGTTCTCTTTTGCGACTTATCACGCTTTTAATATTTATTTTCAATATAAAGCACATCCTGCTCTTTTCTTTCTCAATCATTCATGTTTTTTTATTAATAACTTTAAACAGAATCGTCAACTGAAATCTGCGCAGATTATCAGAAATACGACACATTTATAGGACATAAAGGGTCTCAGTGGCAAAAGTGAAAGTACCAGCGGGTGAAATGTTTCGAAATGTCTCTTTGCACAGCAATGCACCCGTTTCAATACAATGATATATTAAAGTTTATATAGCCTACTTTTACATTTTCGCTGCTGTTCTATAATCGTTTTCGCCATTTCCTTAAACAAGCTGCAGCTGCTTGAATCCCAGTGCAGGAGCTGTAGGTTACCACAGAAACTTAAGTGGTTAGTTGATTCCTGTGGTGACACTTTTGCCGTTACAACTTGAATATTATTATTATTATTATTATTATTATTATTATTATCATCATCATAAACTTTTCATAAACTTCGGTAGGCTGTACAACAAGGGAATTGCAACTGGCTGCTTTTTCTGCAGAGAGCCGATCTCTGTTGATGTGTCTTAATTTTTTTATCGATCGTTTGTTGGTAAAGGGTGAGAGACCTTGTGAACCACATGATTTTTGCCAAAGAGCCAGGTATGCCTCACGAGCCATAGGTTCCCAACCACTGGTGTACACGAATCAATAGATTAAATTACGTGACCATTTCACGAACTGCTGTGAGACTGGGCTGGTCTGACAGGGTGGGGTGCGTGGCATCACGATGGTGGCTCTCCCCATGGTGATATCTAGTGGTGTCAACAATAATCGATTCGGCGATGCATCGCAATGCGGGGCATGCACGATTCAGCATCGATGCGGCAAAGTGCCATAATCGATTATGTCACTGTTTTAGGGGTGTAACGGTACGCGTATTCGTACTAAACCGTTCGGTACAAGGCACGCATTTTCAAACCGAACGGTTATTTCAAATGTAAGCGCGTCGCGAGCGCGCTCATAATGTAGACGCATGGCGCGACCACAACATCAAATGACAAACGCAATGTAAGCGGAACGAAACTGAGCTACTCGTGACGGACTGTTTATCAGTTTGGACAAACGCAGCGCGAGCCGATCTTATACTACACAACGCTAAGAGATCCAGTAAAGAAAGCATTTGAACTCGCCACTAAAGTAATAACATCGCTGCGAGATCTAGTGAGAAACATTCACATTTCTCCGTTATTAACGGATCAAACGGCAATGACGTGGAAACCAGGAAGAAACATTGTGACATGAATAGTGTCCACAGATCTGCAATATTCGCCATGGATTTACTGTAGTAACACTAACTGCAACTTTGGAAGTTTGGCAGGAATAGTAGTATATAATGCTTTCAAGTAACATTAAATGTCCGATTTATTTCGACATTATGAATAACATTGCTGCCCTCAAATGTTAATCTGAACTAAAATAAACATTTGTTTATAAGCACAAAATATTACATATAATTTTTTCCAAGGAGCTGTTTTGTTTTATATGCTCCTAAGAAGAGTCAATTATAGCTCCATCATTGCTCAAAGAAAAAAAAAATTCATACTTTATGATGTTAGTTCTAATAAAAAAAGAATAAAAAAAAAATCAAGGAAATTTCTCTGGCATTTCTTTCCTTTTGCTGTATCGAAAACGTACCGAACCGTGACACAAGTGTATCGTATTGAACTGAACCATGAATTTTGTGAACCGTTACACCCTACACTGTTTATTTTCTGGCCTTGAGTAGGACAATAAAGTTGAAATTTAATTTCAAATGGTTCTCAAGCAGAGAGAAGAGAACCATTTCTCATTCAAAGCACTGAAAGCAGTGATTTATGCTTTCTTTTTCAGGTTTGAAAAAGCCATATCCAATACCCTGTACCATTCAATTTTATTTTATTTAATGACATTTATGTCAAAGATACAGGAGAGTGATAATACACACATAGCAGCCAATAAAATCTGTTATTCAATACCTGACTGCTTGTATTGCCTCATGACTGATGAAAATTTTGCCTTGTTGTGTGCAGTAGAATTTTGATGCATCGCAATGCATCGTAGAATCGAATTGAATCGAATCGTTACCTGGTGAATCGTAATCGAATCGAATCGTGAGGGCAGTGCCAATGCACACCCCTAGTGATATCGTCCATCGGTACAACCCTAACATACTCATCTTTACATAAACACATTCTTGTGTACACATGTCCATACAGTATGTATACTTAAGCACATGCATAGACACACACCAGTCACAGAGTATAACTTATTCATGATCGCATGATTCAATCAAATTCTGTAGTACAAAGTTATGTTAAAGCTCAATTTATACTTCTGCGTCGAACTCACGCCGTAGCTACGTCGTAGGCTGTGTGTAGCGCGCGTACCCTTTGGCGTACCCTGACGTGCACATCTCCAAAAATATAACAATGCGTCAATTCTATGCAGACCGCAAGCGCTGTGATTGGTATGCTTTCACATGCTCCCTCTGCATGAGTAGTTGCGCATCAACACGGACAACGACGCAGAAGTATAAATCAGCCTTAAGGGTTACACAGAGGGTTGGGTACAGTTCACATTTTAACCAGTACCTGAAATTCGGGGCCGGTACCCAACTGTGGAGCTGGGCGATTTTTTTCCCATAAAAAAATCTGTGATTTTTTTATAAAAAACTCGATTTACGATTCGATTCGATTTTTTTTCCCCCATTTAAAACAAAATAACTGCGAACTGTAAATATATTTTAAAAATATATATTTATTGTATTTAATTAAAGTGCATCAACAAACAAATGTTTGTTTGTCTGATACAATAGTCACTTTCAGATTACACGATTTTGACTCCTAAAAATCTTGTCATGTCGTGGACAAGAAACATGTCAGACTACACGTTGTTTTACGGCCAGTCATCGCGAGCCGTCTCTCACACACATTCACTCGCACATATAGGCAACAAGCTCACTCGCACATATAGGCAACACAAGCTCACTCACATAGCCTACACACACACACACACACGCTCGCTCGCTCACTCACTCACTCACTCACTCACTCACTCACTCACTCACGCGCCGTCATGGTGGAGGACCGTTAAAAAACTCAACATGCTAGTCTTTTTGTCGTGATGTCGTGAAGCATCGAGGGCTGCGCCGCAGGGAGCGTTCTACGGAAACCCTGAAGGAAGATTTGGCGAATGCAAAATGTATGTATTGTACGCTATATAGAAGAGGGGGAGAAAAAAAATCTAAAAAATCGATTTTTTGAAAATATGAATCGATTTGACCTACCAACTCGATTTTTAAATCAAATCGATTTTTCCCCAGCCCTACCCAACTGTACCTTTTTTAATATATTATCATGTTAAACCAAACTTTTATTTTGATGGGTTATGTTGAAGACCTTTGAGTTTCCGTGTGTTAATGATATAACTATAGTTTTTCTTAAATTAAACTAAAATGCTGATGAACTTCAGCGACTCTCAGAGCGGCTCTGGAAATGAAGTTCATGCGTTCATGTTCTCATATAGTGAGACTGCAGAGACTGAAAAACACAGCAAGCTTCAGTGTGTATGGTAAATGAAACCGTGCATCTGCGCCACTTATTCATAGAGACAAGCAAAACATGCAGGATTCGTATTTAAATAGTCTTACTCTCACGCCCAGATGCGTTCTCAGGTAGGGGTGTAAATCGGACAGTTCATCATGATACGATATCGATTATCTCAGCCAGCGATACGATATTTGCCGATACCTCAAAATTCTTTGATTGAAATTGATTGATTTATCGATTTTTAGATATGTGCCAAGTTTACACAACCAGTTATATTTTTATTAACTCACAAATGCAACCAAAATATATAACATGAACGTTTAATTTAACTATTTGAAAATTGCACACCCTCTCCCATTTGGGACATTTACAACAAAAGTTAATTTGCAAAAACAGATAACTATCTATCAAACAGCAGCTGGGTTGTTTTGATTAAAGGGATGGTTCGGAGTAAAATCAACCTAGGGTCCTTTGCACCATGTTCCCGAGACAAACTACAAAAATTTTCCCAAATAACGGAAGTGACCTTGACGACCGGGTAAGCAGGGATGCTCTGATACCAGTTTTTTCAGAACCGATCCGATCCCAAAAATTCTGAGTATCGACCGATACCAATACCGATCCGATACCAGTGCAGTTTTTTTTTTTAAATCAAGTAGAATTTCTGTAACTCTGTGTGTTGAACTGATAATCACTAATTTGTGTTAGACACAATCTACTTAATACAGACTAGACAACTTAGTTATAAAGAAAAATAAAAAAATGTATGATCATAATCTATGACAAACATGCTATTATAAACTAGATTAGTGGATAATTCATCAGTAAAATTTATTCTAGAAAAATCACAAGTGTAGTAATAAATCTGGTAAAACTTTAGACATTGCAATTTGTATTGTTGTAAAATACATTCATGAAAAACAATATCAAAAAGATTTTAAAAATGTAGGCTAGCCTACTATAAAATTAAGATTTTTTTTTATAGCGCAGCAACATATGAAAGATAGGGCAGAACAAGAAAGTCTATTAATAATCTTTCATTGCGCAAAAGTATTATAATACGAAAGGCTCCAATACAGTGCGGCACAAAGCGCTTATGCACAACCCGTATGCAGAATGATGCGCTCGAAGCAACACGAGTCACAGCGCGCAGCGTGTCGAGTCCACATTAAACACAGTTCAAAGCACTGAGGAAATACATATTGATGCATAGTGTATTATACAGTATCTATCTTTGCAATAGTTTATTCAGCCTTTTCTTTTAACAGTTTTAAATTTCAGTTACTGTGCGCGTGAAGAACAGTCATAGTGCTCTACTCCATTGAGATCCAACAGACACCCGGTAGAAAGTAACATGATTAAGGTACAGCAATACAAACCAGCAAGATAGTCATTTTATGCGAAACCATAGAACTTTATCTACAGATCAAGGACAATAATATTAACATTGAATCATCTTGTTGAGAGTTTCATCGCGTAGACTGACGTAACCGAACGCGCTGTTTGAATGCTGCAATGATTGACAGCTGCAGCGGAGGAAAGAGTTTACGTGAACTTGAATTTAACTACTTAAATATTAATTTCTACCTCATATTAGACTATTAAATGGCTTCTGAACACTTATAATATAGTGCACGAAAACTTTATAGTGCTTTATAATACATTTGTGCCTTTTGTGGGGCTTAACAATGACAATAGCAATACGCACAATATCGGATTTTGATCGGCTTCGTCTGATCGATACCCGATCCGGCCAAAATGGCAGTATCGGAGCCGATACCGATACTGAATATCAGATCGGCGCATCCCTAGTAAGCAGTAGCATGAGCCATCAGTCAAGTGTTATTTAAATAAACTCCTGATGTACTTACAACCTTTCCAATGCCTCTTTTTATGAGTACAGAACCTATCTCTACTACTGTAGTAGTTTGGTACCATTCTGGGCATTATTAGTGGGGTAAATTACAAGATAGATCCTTGGATCCAATAGCGCCTGCACTAAGCCATTCGGCTGATATCGCGAAATAAGCTCTAACTTTAATAATGTTCGACAAAGGGAAAAAAGGCTTCTGGGGGGTGTTTGGCTCGAGGTCATGGTGCAAAGGATCCTAGGTTGATTTTACTCTGAACCATCCCTTTAAAGTAATAAAAAAATAAAAATAAATACAGGTTACTTAAATTAAAAGTTCATTCAAAGTATATTTTATTTATATATTAAAAGTTAGTTTTTTTAGCAAAAGCAGATGACTCCACATTTCATGTTTCTCAGAGTTAAAGAAAATCAAGTAATTGCTATGATATATAATAAAACACTCGGTTAATCTTTGTAACGTCAATCTCCTCAACTGGCATAGACGCCTGACATTGTGATTAAACGCAATACAGGAAGCTTTTCCCTCACCACTGTAACGTGCTGCTTTAGCAAGGTTCTGTGAAAAAGGTTCAGCTTTTATTTTCATTTCACGCATTGAAGATATTACGGGTTCATCAAGTTCGTTGAAATTATCCATCCTCGATCACTTTTAGTCTGCTTTGACAAAACTCCTCTCAGCTAGCGCATCTTTTCGAAGTGACTAGCAGCCTTGTCACCTGACCTGAATACTGCGCGCTGATTAGCTAAAACAACAAGGGTGCTTGTCAGTTTCTGCCTTAAAACATGAACTCTGGCGGAAATGTTCAGACGGACGTTACGTAAGGATGTGGAGAGTGTCAAAATAAAGGTACCTCATATCGATATTTTACATGCGGCATCGAATCGTTGGAAGTTTGATCGATGCATTGATCCATATCGATGTATTGTTATACCCCCTATTCTCAGGTACCGAAATTTGGCACTGATTGATTTAATGTGAATCAGTACTCTGTAGTACTGACGTAATTCAGTCGGTGCCATTAAAAGTACCAAGTTCGGTACCCAACCCAAGTTACACATCCACGTCCATGGGTTAACCCTCTGGGGTCTGGGCTGTTTTTGGGGCCCTTGAGATGTTCTGACATGCCCTGACATTTGTGCTTTTTTCAGTTGCTTATAAACATTAATGGCAAAGGTGTAAATTCACTCTATAAAGCACAAACAGGGCTACCATAATATGTGAGCCACGTGTATGTACATGTTTTCATTTTTGAGAGAATAATGTTTATGCATGGTTATTGAAAAAACTACAATTTCTGAAATAAGGCCACAAAACACATAGTAAATATGTGTCAAGACTTTTGACTAATGGATGTCATAACCTAGTGTTTTTTCTTCAAAATTATGTGAAAATAGTCTTGCTTTATCGTTCACATAAAACCATACATTGATTTAAATTGATGTAAAACAGGTTTTGCTTGGAAAGCCAATATGCGAGGGGGCGTGAACAAGGAGTGGTTTACACCTTAGAATACAATGTCCCACCCACTCTACATAATGACTCTGCATAATTAGCCATTCATTCAGGTGTGACACTGACTGAGCCACAATGCAAGGACAAAAGATATATTTAGAAGAAGACTTATATTGACCATTTAATATTTTGCTTACATCTATCTTGTAAATATGTTTTGCTATTTTATTAAAAAGGTTACAATTACAACAATAATTACAATTTCAACAATATTTCAAGTGTACTCTTTCTTTGTAAAAAAAAAAAAATTATTATAGGCCTACATTTTATCTATGTATTCATTACTTTCATATTTCGCCTGACTGTAACGTTGTTTTCATGAAATATTAGGGCATATTGTTAATTTGCAGTTTAATACGTTGCTTATACAAATAGCCTACATTTTATTTCAACATTTCAGTCGATTTTTACTCATCTCAGTATAGCAATACAGTTTGCTGAAACATCATCATTCATTCACACACGCGATTTAAATTTAAACTGTCTTTGCCAGCTGTGGTAAACAGCGCGCATCTCTGCCGTTCATTCATTCATAAACAGAAACCCACGTGAAGAAATTCACGTGAGAAGGAAAAAACGTACTAGTATTCCTCAGCTCGCTCCTCGATATACCCGCACTTCTGAGGGACATTTTCCATTATTATTATTAGTCCTCACAGCTGCAAGACGGTGTAAACAAGTAATGATCTGAATAAACTTGTGTGTTTTCTCGAGCTGATATGGGGGCGTTCACAGGATTGCGCGGATTGCCTCAGCCATTTGCGTTTGAATAGCACGCGCTCTCCGTGGGCGGAGTCACATTACATCTGAATCAGCTGTAATTAGCTCGACTGGAATCGCTCTCTTTTAATACAGATTTCACAAGATGAGAATATTTGTTTTTTATATAAATTACTTCATTTAAAAGGAGAGAATTCAAGCTTCATGCCTGTGCGTCTGTATGTCTGTTTGACTGAGTATTCGCCGAGTTATTGTTCATTTTCGGACGCGTTTCAGAATGGACTACACTGGCAGAGAGAAGGCAGAACTCGCCTCGTGTTTATTTTTCTTTATTTGGCAAAAAGCACAACACTTTGTTTTTATTGTGAGTATACAGGGGCAGTCATGGCCTAGTGGTTAGGGAGTTGCACTGGTAACCCAAAGGTTGCTGGTTCGATTCCAGAGCCGGTGGGAAATGACTGAGGTGCCCTTGAGCAAGGCACCTAACCCCTAATCGCTCCCCGGGCGCCACACAAAGGCTGCCCGCTGCTCTGGGTGTGTGTATCCACGTTTGCAGTGTGTGTGTTAACTACTCACTACTCTGCTCCTAATGTGTGTGCATTAACTTGGATGGGTTAAATGCAGAGGTCAAATTCCAAGTATGGGTTACCATACTTGGCCGTCACGTGTCACTTTCACTTTCACTTTCACTTTCAAAAATAATACACATTTAACAGAATCGATTGATGTATGAAACTTGTTTTGTAAAATCAAAGTCAAAAGAGTATTTCGGGTCTCAATTCAACTCATAAGGAAAAAAGCGAGCAGATCACGCCGGCGTGATTGCCGACCTCTGAGGGTTAAAAGTCAGAAATGGTTCACAAGTACTTTTTCTCCTTTCTACCTCATATATATACACACACATGGCATGGGGGGGCCCTTAGGTAACTGACGTAATCTTTTCTTCTCTTTTCACCCATTTCCCCCAATATGATGAAATTCTATTACTTTATCATCTTACTGAAAAGGTCAGTTTCCACATTGTACACATTTACAATTTCTAGCCATTATATTTCATTGCGATCAGAAATCTTTTAAATGTCCCATCTCCAATATCTGCATTTACACTATACACTTGGCGAAACAACCCAAGATAGACATAACCCGGAAAAACTTGGGCCAAAAAGGATGTAAAAATGGCACCATTAGCAATGGACAGACAAAATGATAAATACAAGCTTCTGCTTTCCGCACCATCTTTAAAGGTCAGCAAAACATTGGCTTGAGCCTGCGTCCTCCACTGCAGCATTGAAAAGTAATGGGAATGCGGCTGGGGGAAGGCTTTCAAACATTAAAATGTACAAACTCATGTCATTTACATGCAATGCAGGGATTCCCCAACTTTCTTGTCAGCTGATCATTTTTACCCTAATATATTTGAAGCCCTTAGATTTTAAGTTAATAAGTTAGGTTAATAGTAAAATTACACCAATAATATATAATAAAATGTTCACGGTTCTCTGATGTCGGTTAATGGTCACATGACAGGTGAACAAATCTTTAGTAAATGTTTTTTTTATTTTAAAATATTGTATTGATTATATTTATTAATTCTGATTTAATTCCTTATCAGCTTTTCATTAAACTCACAAACCCCTGCAGTTCCTTTACAAATGTATCATTCAAACGCCTTTGGCCCCATTTACACTGCAGGGATGATGCCAAAATTAGAGCTTAACCCCCTGAGGTCGGCTATCGCGCCGGCGCGATAGGCTCGTTTTTTTCCGTATGAGTGCAAAAAATAAAATATAAAAAAAATATTAATTTTTATCTTATATGCTTGTGTTATACATCAATCGATCCTGTTTAGTGAGGTTTTTTTTGTGTATGCTCATAATAAAAACAAAGTGTTGTGCTTTTCGCCAAATAAAGAAAAATAAACATGATGCGAGTTCTGCCTACTCTCCGTCAGTGTAGTCCATTCTGAAACGCGTCTGAAAATGAACTAACTCAGCGAATACTCAGTCAAACAGGCATACAGTCACACAGGCATGAAGCTTGAATTCTCTTCTTTTCAATGAAGTAATTTTTATAAAAAACAAATAGTCACAGTTTATGTAATATGTATGCAAAGAGAGAGATGTCAGTCGTTCTCATCTCAGCTAATTAAGTTTCAATGTGCTCCGCCCACGGAGAGCGGGCGCTATTCAAACGCAAATGTGAGGCGATCCAAACAAACCTGTGAAACGCCCACATCAGCTGGATAACACACACCGCGAGTTCACTTTCAGACTTATGTACTTTACGATGCTGTGAGGAATAATACTATCTTGATAATAATCCTGCAAAAATTTACCTCAGAAGTTCTGGAAGTATCATTTCGAGGAGCAAACGGATCCCGAGGAATTAGGTCAGTTCTGTTTGCTTTGTTCTAATCGGAATGAATGAACGCAAAGATGCGTGCTGTTGTGGAGCTACTACAGCTGGCAAAAATACTGTTTAAATATTGATCGCGTTTCTGTGTATGAATGAATGAACGAACGAACGCACAGATGCGTGCTGTTGTGGAGCTACTACAGCTGGCAAAAATACTGTTTTAATATGAATCGCGAATACAAAGAAAGATTACACTGGAAATATTGTTACAATTTTAAATGTTGTTGTAATTGTATAACCTTAAAAAAAATAAAAAATAAAAAAAATAAATTATATATATAGGATAGATGTAAACAAAATCTTAAAAGGTCATAAGCCTTCTCTTTAAATAATTTTATTATGCTTTATTAGTGACACATTTGGGAAGAGAATATATTCCGAATCTGAAAATACAGTATGAGAACAATTAACTGCACAATTACTAGAAATGTTTACCTTGGATATTGTACAATTTGCAAGCAAAATTTGTGGAAAAAAACAACAAACCAGATATATATTGTCCTTGCATTCTTGTGGCTCAGTCACACACCTGAATGAAAGGCTCATTACGTATGCAGCCTCATTATGCGGGCCCCATTGACTCCGCAGGTGTGAATCACGCCCACCCGCATATGGCCTTTCCAAACAAAAAGTGTTTTACAAGATTTAAATCAATGTATTGTGTTATGTGAATGATTAGGCAGGATGATTTTCACATAATTTTGAAGAAAAAATTCTAGGCAACGTCATCCATTAGTCAAAAGTCTTATTTACATATATTTAGAATGTGTTTTATGGCCTTATTTCAGAAACTTTAGTTTTTTGTTTTTGAAAAAACCATGCATAAACATTATTCTATCAAAAATACAAACATGTACATGCAAGTTGTTCACATATTATGGTAGCCCTGTTTGTGCTAAATAGAGTGAATTTACACCTTTGCCATTAATATGTTTATAAGCAACTGAAAAAAGCACAAATGTCAGGGCATGTCAGAACATCTCAAGGACCCCAAAAACCCCCCAGACCCCAGAGGGTTAAAAGTGGAAAACTGGGGCCCAGGTCAGGAAGCAGACAGACTGGCTAAACCGACCATCTGCTAGCTGTCTCACGTCACAGAAGTCAGATGAATCACAACACAGAGACTCTTTCACCTAGATATCATCACATACAGACTGTGTCTGTTCCCCGCATTAGTAAATACAAAAAAACCTCTTGAACCTATTTAATGGTAAAATTTAATTGATATTCAACAAATAAACAGATATAATACAGATGAACAAATTATAAAGCTCGGTTTGCTGAATATTGGATCCCTTTCTACAAAATCACTTGTAAAATTTGTAAATGATATGATTACAGATGTACCTAGATGTACCTCGATGTACCTTTTTATAAAAACGAGCCTTGTCTAAAAGGAAAAAGGGGTAAGTATTGCTGTAATATATAGCAAAATCTTCAGTATTACTCAGAGGTCTGGATACACAGAGCAACATTATGAGTAATGTTGCTGGGCAATCTTGCCGAGCAATTGTTGTTTGGGCACTCTATCAGAGTCAGTACTGGCTGCAGATAAAGTCTTTGTTGCCGATTTTAATATCCATGTAGATACTGTGTAGAAATAGACGCATTGGGATTGACATTTAGAGACATTCTTAACTATTACAAAAGTTACAAAACATGTGTCAGAACCCACTCATTGTCGTAATCATACTTTAGATCAAATATCGTCACATGGAAAGTAAATATATAAATATAAGTAATCTAAACACAAAAAAGAACAAATTTACATAAATTCACAATAAAACCTAAGCCACCTAACCCAAATACATTAATTTAACACTACAGTACTAACAGCAAAGTAGTCAGTATCCTTGGTATGCTACAAACCAGCTTTAAATTTCAGCAATTCTTTTCACATTTTTTGCATTCTCTGGCCAAATACGACACCTCTTCTGCCTTATTGCATGTCCTGCACAATGTGAGCGTTATTTTAGAGCATATCACCTTAAATGCCGTGACGCGAAACCCATCATGGAAGAACGCTGTCATGTTTACAACTGTGACAATGAGCGCTCATCAGGATCAACTGAAGGCTGGATTTTCAAAAGTATGTGAGGTTCGCCGGCTCTATTCTTACAGTAAACTTGCACAACATTCTTGAATGAATAATTTATTTGATGTACACCGGTCTGTTATTGTATGGACATTGATTTTACATTTTCACAGAAAACATGACAGAACAAATAGCGAACTGAGACTGCGGAGCGTGTCTGTCTCTCTGGCTCAGCGCCAGCCAACGCAGATTTGAATTTCGAAGTTGATGATCACGCAATCTGAACATTAAGCACACCGGTGTGAACGATCATAAGCGTCAAAGGGTTAACTAGCAATCACATGCAGTGATGTTTCTTATGTCCATTTCGGAGAACCAGAGGGCAGATATTTCAACCGACAGCTGAGGCATTTAAGTGGCACCAAAATTAGAGAAATTCTACTTTTTTTTACTTTACTTACAAGATTGATAATATCAGAGAGAAAATTATAACTGCAACCGTCTACTACAGTATCGTATCAGACAGAGCATTCTAGTCTCCCTGAGGAAAAATTTTATTCATTCATTGCTATAGGAGAGAAAGAATTGCCTAAACTCATTAAATCAACTAAACCAACAACATGTACAGTGGGGAAAATAATTATTCGATCCCCTGCTAATTTTGTTTGAAAAAAAGTTTGCCCACTTACAAAGAAATGAAGGGTCTATAATTTTTATGGTAGGTTTATTTTAATGGATAGAGACAGAATATCAACCAAAAAATCCAGAAAAACACATTAGCCTATATAAAGGTTGTAAATTGATTAACATTTGATTGAGTGAAATAAGTAATTGATCCCCTACCAACCAGCAAGAATTCTGCCTCCCACAGATTGGTTATGTGCCCATGTGGAACACAGATTAGCCAGATTAGCCTAGATCTGGAATGGGCTACAAGACCATCAGCAAGAAGCTTGGTGAGAAGGCGGCTTTTGTTGGTGTGATTATTCGGAAATGGAAGAAATACAAAATGAAAAATCAATCGCCCTTGGTCTGTAGCTCCATGCGAGGTCTCGCCTCATGGGGTAAGGATAATCATGATAAAGGTGAGGGATCAGCCCAGAACTACACGGGAGGAGCTTGTTAATGATCTCAAGGCAGTTGGGACCACAGTCACCAAGCAAACCATTGGTAGCACACTACGCCGCAATGGATTGAAATCCTGCAGCACCCGCAAAGTCCCCCTGCTCAAGAAGGCACATGTTCAAGCCCATCTGAAGTTTGCCAATAAACATCTAATGATTCAGAGAAGACTTGGGAGAAAGTGCTGTGGTCAGATGAGACCAAAATTGAGCTCTTTGACATCAAGTCAACTCGTCGTGTTTGGAGGGAGATAAAATGTTGACTATAACCCCAAGAACACCATCCCTGCGGTCAAGCACGGAGGTGGAAACATGCTTTTGGGCTGTTTCTCTGCTAAGGGTACAGGACAACTTCACTGTATTGAAGGGCCGATGGACGGGACCATGTACTGTCAAATCTTGTAAGAGAACCTCCTTCCTTGTCAGCAGCCATGTCACACTGTAGTCAAATAATTATTTCCTCCACTGTATGTTAGACCCTATACTGACTAAACTATTGAAAGTTTCCAGAGATCATAAATACTTTTCTTAATATCATTAATTCATCTTTGTCATTAGGATATGCACTAGTGCTGCACGATTAATCATATCGCTATCGCAATGTGCGATTATATGACGCAAAATGTTGCAATTTTATGAAATAAATAAATGCATGTGTGGACATGACAATCCATTCTCTCTGAGAGCTGTTTGCCCAGGTGAAGATGATGCCGAGCAGACGGACACTGAACTGGTGGCCAGAAAAAAAATTCTACCTCTGTTATATGGCGATATTTTGACTATAAGATAACCAACACAGAGAGAGCAGGGCTGCCAAATTTCACTCATTCAGTGTGAGACTCACGCAATTGACACTTTTCACACACTCTCCACGCCACACATCCATTTTCTCATGCAGAGAAAAATCGTGGAGCAAAGAGGACACCGACACCGACAGACAAGACAGAGCAGGTTACTTATGATAGGAAACAAATTCTCAGCCGTCAGATTTTCAATTTTAGTACGAAATTCAAACAATAGCGTTTTGGCGCTTGTAAATGTGACGTGACAGATCGTGGTCGTGAACCGAACATCTCTTACTCTTTACTAGTTAATAGTAAACACGAATGAACAATAGGTGTGTTGAAAGATACAGTACAACTTATCTAATGGTTTATGCCTCATACATAATATCGATCAATCCGTGTTTTTTTTAACCGCCAAAAGAGGTCAATAAAACAACTGGAGAACAATGTCACACAACGTTACATTTACCTCAGGAAAGCCATTTGATAGCACGTTAGTTGGCTAGACAAATTATATATAGAGAGAGAGGAGCATTTTGCTAAATATGTTATTTTTTACTTATAACATTAAAATATTGTAACGTTGTTATTGTAGCCTAGTGAAAAACGAATTTAATTTGAGTTATTTTTAACCTTTAATAATAATAATAATAATAATTAAAGCTGCAAGTAGCATTTATCGGGGTTCAAGCAGTTAAGGCCTTTAAGCACAAAAGCATCAAAAGTTATTACGTTTTATTTAGCAAGCATGTAACCACTGACATAATAGATGGAAAAGACCGTTTACAGCCAATACAGGCAGTTTACCATGGGAAATATATGGTTTTAAAGCTTCTTAACAGTTATAGCGCCACCTGTGGTCCGATCTCCATAAAATTGTTTACTGTGACCTCAAATTGAACCCATACACATGTGTACTGAGTTTGGTGAAGATATCTCATTTACTTCTTGAGTTATAGCCATTTTAGTAAAATAGGCCCCTCCCACAACAATTTACCACATTCTAGTCAGTGTTGTTTTCGTCAACGATGACAATAACAAAATGATTTCGTTGACGCACCTTTTTTTATGACGATAACGCGACGATGACTAGCTAAAAATGGCTCCAAGGTGACTAAAACATGACGAGACGTTTTCGAGTTTTCGTTGACGAGACGAGACGGAACGAAAATTATTACACGTCTGACGGTTGCCAACCTCTCCAATATGGAATCGTCCCGTATGTTCCGTTCCGTATTTTTGAGAATCAATTCAGTGCAAATCCATGACAGACACATAGCTTCTAGTATGTCAGACTATGAACGAAGACATTTGTAGGCTATGAGAAAAAAAAAACGGTGCGGTAGATACTAATTTCTCCCCGTTTATGATCAGCGTAGCGTTTTTAACATCTTGGAACCTCATCAGAGAATGCCCTTTTAATTGGTCGTTTCAGTCATTGTGAGTCACGTATCGTAGCAACGATGACGACAAGTGACAACAGCGGGAAATGTAAAAATGACCTCCGAGCAGCCGGCGAAAAAGAAAAGAGCACAGAAATGTAAAATTGAATGGGATTAAAATACCCGTGGCTGGAATGCGTGAGGGACAATGAATACAAGGCCAATTGTACCATATGCCGTCGCGTTTTTTTTTTCGTTTGTCACGGCGGAGTGTGAGATATTAAGCAGAACGCATCAGGAGATAATCTAATAATTCTATTGAATAAGTTCGCACAGAAGGCTACAGAAAACTGTTGTGTTTATCTTTCTTAAAATGCAGTCTAAGCCGGGGAGTTTTGAATGTTATATGTTGTATTTGTTTAAGTTAAAAATAAAACGTATTATAAACTAAACAAATCCATGGTTCATTGTTGGCAAAATGATCATGATAGCCTTTATATTTCACATCTATGTGGTTCAGTCTTGTATATTGATTAGGCCTACTTTGCTATTCTATAAATATATAGGCCTAATAAGTTGTATTATAATATGCTATATGAAATATATTTATCTAAATGTATCAATTAGTTTCCACAATATTCACCAGAAGTAATCATTTCAGGGGTTATTTTTCACAAAACAATTTATGAATTGCAACACTTGCTACAACCTGTCAAACCTAAGCCCATTTCCAATACTTTTTAACCTAAATTAAATTGTTAAAGAATACTTTTTTTTTTTACTAAAATTGACTAAAACTTGACAAACTTATGCGTTTTCGTCGACTAAAACTTGACTAAAACTATCAAGTTTATTAGTGACTAAAATGTGACTAAAACTAAAAAGCATTTTCGTCCAAAAGACTAAGACTAAGACTAAAACTAAAAGGGCTGCCAAAAACAACACTGATTCTAGTATTATTTACTATGATTCTAGCATGATTTACATAGTTTATCATGATTTTATATTAGTTTACCTTGATTTACCATATTCTAGCATGATTTACCATGATATACTACATTCTAGTATGATTTACCATTGTTTACTGTGATTCTAGCATGATTTACCATAGTTTAACATGATTTATCATAGTTTACCATGATTTACCCTGTTCTAGTATGATTTACCATGATATACCACATTCTAACATGATTTACCATAGTTTATCATTAGGGATGCACCGATGCATCGGCTGAACATCGGTAACGGCCGATATTTGCCTCGTTAACTGCCATCGGCCATCGGGAAATAAAAATGACATTCGCCGATGTCACATGGGCGTCAGTTTGGTTTGATATGCTGGGGACAGAGACGCATTCGGAAGTGCATTTTCAGAAGTGCTGGGTACAATGACGCATTTATTTATTTATTTTTCTATGAGAAAACTCCTTTTCTCGAGAAAAGAACGACCATGGTGTGTAGCAGAAGAAGCGGCGGAGTATGCACGATCCGCGAGTGCTGAAGACGTTCTGCACGGCTTTGATGGGTGCGCAGGAGGACACAAATGGGCGGCGACCGCTTCTTCCAGTGGCGGGAGCTTTTCCCTCAGCGCCGTCAACAGATAGAGCGTTAACTGTACACACCGGCGCCGACTTGAGCTGCAAAGAAGCTCTGGCCTCCCTGTCAAGGACGCTTGTCAAAAAGTACGGGGAAGCTTGACCGCTCTGAATAGTGAGTGAGAGCGCGCGCGCGGTCGGGGCTCTCTCTCTCTCTCGCAGAAGAGCGCGTGCGCGTTTAAAATTTAATATGAACATTCACCCGTGTTTTTTCCCTCATAAATGCGAACACGAAAAATAAAATGAATATTATAATGTTTTTTTTGTTGGGTCAGACAATGATTACCAAATTTCTCTCTCATATTGCTCCTCATAACAACTGAAAAAGAACTTATAAATAAGGTTATAACTGTCAACCAGAAAGTGACATTAAAGGTTTTTTTTGTTTCATAAATTGCTTGGTCTGATTGAATTTGTGCTCATTCTAGGATAGTGTGATCAAGAGCCGAAAGACTTGTATGTTTCAGTGGCACAAAAGAAGGAATAAATAACAAAAAGAAAAAACATCGGCATCGGCATCGGCCATCGGCCAAGTTGTTATGTTAAACATCGGTATCGGTATCGGCCCAGAATTTCCCAATCGGTGCATCCCTATTTATCATGATTTACCCTGTTCTAGCATAGTTTACCATGATTTACCATGTTCTAGCATGATTTACCACATTCTAGAATGATTTACAAGGATTCTAGCATGATTTACCTTGATACACCACATTTTAGTATTATTTACTATGATTTACCATGTTTCTAGAGTGATTTACCATGATTTACCACATTACTAGCAATTATGTGAAGTGTCAATGCAAATGAAGTGATAAACACTGACCAAATCTGATTGTGTTATAATAGTTAGTTATATAAGTGATTTTTAGAGTCTAAATATGAATGTGAGCACATGTGAAAAAACTTCATAAATAAGTAGAATGGCCAGCAGAGGGCAGTAGAAGACCACTTATTGGCTCACTTTTACTTTAAACTTCATGATTTTCACCAGTTTTCTGCACTAAAGCAAACCAGTTTTTCCATGTTAACGCAATAATGCATGCTTACACACACCCGGTTTCTAGTTTACTTTTACTTTCGGTTTCTAGTATTCAGTTCTCAATGTGACAATTGTCAATAGTAATACTCATAGATGAATTTTGACAAAATGTGATTGTAAATGTTAAAATAATGATTTTATAAAGTCTAAATATGAATTATATAACAATATTAGGGAGTAGTATGATTAAATGACAGCAGGGGGCAGTGAAATACCACTTATTGGCTTAATATACTATGTTATTCATATAATTTTCACCTTTTTTAACTTATTTTTTATACTTTTTCTGATAATTATTGATCTAGAGAGTCCAGAGACTTGCACTGCACTGGTTTTTAACATTTCATGAACATAATTATCAAAGATGGAACACACCATTTACAGCCAATACAGGCAATTTACCATAGGAAATATATGGTTTTAAAGCTTTTTAACAGTTATAGTGCCACCTATGGTCCGATCTACATAAAATTTTCCATGCTTCTTTAGCATGTTATGTCACATATGCTTATCAATTTTTGTGAAGTTCTGAGTTTTCGTTTAGGATTTATAAGCTTTTGAGTGCATTTTGCCATGCCCATTTCCTAAATGACCCTATTATAAGCCATGCGAAAAATGCAAAAGTTCAACTTTCTTTCAATAATTATTGATCTAGAGAGTCCAGAGAATTGTCCTAGTCTGGTTTGGATCCGATCGGGCGAAAAACCTAGAACTAGTTCGCAAAAGTAGGTTTTTGACATATTTGCGAATATTTAATGAACGGTTTGATTGACAGCAATGGTTCTTGAGGCAAAGTTGTTCAGGATGAGGAGATCTATCAAATGATATGCATATTGTGTGGATGAGTGTAACACCACGTGATTACAGAGCCATAAAACTCGTTAGCGCCAACTAGTGGCCAATTTCTTTCAAAATTCTTACAGACCTCTAGAGCCATGAGTTGAACATACCCATCAAGTTTCGTTCCGATCGGCCTCCGTTAACCTTGTCTAATAGGTGCTCAACTTCATTGGCCGATGGCGGCCATGTTTTTCGAGATTCACCAATGTCCTCATACACATACATGGCACCTTGGACCAAAACACTGCATACCAATTTTCAAGTCAATCGGACTAACGGTCAGGTGGTCATAGCTCTTTTCATGTTTTTTTTCAATTTATAGCACTACCTAGTGTTCAATCAGCATAATTTTTTCACTGTGACCCCAAACTAAAATACACGTGTACCAAGATTGGTGAAGATACCTCATTTACTTCTGGAGTTATAGCCCTTTTAGTAAAATAGGCCCCTCCCACAACATACATTTTGGCGCCCCTTAGCGATAATTATTGATCTTCAGACTCCAGAGAACATTTCTGCACTGGTTTGGTTCCGATCGGGTGAAAAACCTAGGACTAGTTCGCAAAAGTAGGTTTTTGACAATTCAAAATGGCGGAAAAATTTGCATACCGGAAATGAAATCAGAGATATACGTTTTGATCTTCAGGAGTCCAGCTTTCTATTGATGTAAGACACTATTGATATATTGAGTCTATGACATACGGTCTAGGAGTTATGAGCAGTTTGGCGCTTTTGGTCGCTATAGCGCCACCTATGGGCCAATCGGGGTCATACTCTTTGAACCTCTCCTGGATTTTTGTACTACCATCTGGCAAAGTTTCAAGGTTCCAGCTCTTACGGTTTGGGCTGCACGATGCGTTTTACGGCAGAAGAAAAATAATAATAAAATCCTTACAATTACAATAGGGTTTCAGCACTTCGTGCTTGAACCCCTAATAATAATAATAATAAATATAGCTGCAAGCAGCAATTACCGGGGCCAAACACAATCAGATGACAAGACATGCCGACATTGCTGAAAGTGTCAGACCAACTGCGACAATGAGCAATTAAAGGCATTAAAGAGGATTTTAGGCAAAATGCCTGAAAAATCATAGAAACAGTAAATAAAAATATGATTTAAAGGGGTCATATAATGCCATTTTTGTACAAGCTAATATGATTCTTTAGGGTCTAAATTAAAAGTTTGTAATATACTTTAATTAAAAATTCTCATTATTATTGTAAGAAAACACTCATTTTACCTGGTCAAAAACAGCTCTGTTTTCAGCACGCCGTTTAAGTGCATGTGTCTTTAAATGATAATGAACTTTGCTCACCCCGCCCCTCTGTTCTGTGCGTACACCGTTTGTAACACAATAACCATAACGCGTTGTTCATTATAAATGTGGGATTATGAATTATATTGAGAATGTCGTACATAGAAAAAATGCCGTAATGTACCTGAGTGTAAAAATAACTGCATTCATCGTGAAGCGTGCAGCAAGCGATTTGCAAAGATTAATATAAAGGTTAATAAAACGTTACACTCACTTCAGTTATTCTGGAGGTGCAGCAGGAACACAAATAGTAGCCGATCCTTTTTCAGGAGCAGCTTCTTAGCAAATCCAGCTTTATACTGACCTTCGTTTATAAAGCAGTCTGGTATGTGAAATGACTCACACAAACATGAAAGCATTGACGATGATCGTGGGGAATATTCCCTTCGAAAACAAAACTCAGCCACTGCGACTTCAGCGGTTCAGATTTAGGAACATCAAAATGACTGCTGTGTTCCTTATTACACCCAAGAACAGGGCGCCATTCTGCTCATAGACAGTGCTCCAGTGAGTATCAACAATGACGCGCGGACTATGATGATTGACAGCTCGCTCACGAGCGAGGGCAGGACTGTGTTGAAACGCTGCTGTCAATCACAAATCGTGGGTGGGGCGTCCGACCATGTGACGTCACTAGGTCGAACGGCTTGATTGTAGAGATTGGAAAACATAAGGAGATTTAAAAAAAAAAGACTGGATGGATTTTTATCATTTTATGATGGTTGTGTACAGGCACTGCTAGCATACATTTCAGTACAATCAACTTGTAAAAGTGCATGTACCATTATATGACCCCTTTAATGTAGTATCACTTTCGACCAATAGGTGGCGCAGTTACAAAACTGATGTGATGTGGTCAGAGTGAAGTGACAATGACACATACAAAGTTTGGTGTCAATATGTCAAGGCATTGCAGAGATAAAGCCTGAATAGTACTATTAGCATCATGCCTCAACTTTGCCGCTGCGCTATACGAAAACGGTTTCGTCTATCGACACAAAATCCATAACTTTTAGTCGGCACGGTCTGGAGATGATACGATTCGATTTTGGTGAAAATCGGACAAACGGTCTAGGAGGAGTTCGAAAAAGTAGGTTTTGACTGAAAATCAAGATGGCGAACAGAAAGTTCGGCCAAATAAGAAAAACTTGGTATCTATGTTCTCGGCGTGACCCAAGGAATCTATTAACCCCCTGAGGTCGACAATCGCGCCGGCGCGATAGGCTCGCTTTTTTTCAGTTCAGTTCAAAAGAAATTAATTTTGCTCTGTTGACTTTGATATTACAAGCAAGTTTCATACATCAATCGATTCTGTTAAATGTGTATTATTTTTGTGTATACTCACAATAAAAACAAAGTGTTGTGCTTTTTGCCAAATAAAGAAAAATAAACGTGATGCGAGTTCTGCCTTCTCTCTGTCAGTGAAGACCATTCTGAAACGCGCCCGAAAATGAACTAACTCAGCGAATACTCAGTCAAACAGGCATACAGACACACAGGCATGAAGCTTGAATTCTCTTCTTTTAAATGAGGTAATTTATATAAAAAACAAATATTCTCATCTTGTGAAATCTGTATTAAAAGAGAGAGATTCCAGTCGAGCTAATTAGAGCTCACGGAGAGCGCGTGCTATTCAAACGCAAATTACTGAGGCAATCCAAGCAAACCTGTGAATGCCCCCATATCAGCTCGAGAAAACACAAGTTTAATCATATCATTGTAGCCTACGTGTTTACACCATCTGGCAGCGCTCTGAGGAATAATAATAATAATGGAAAATCTACCTCAGAGTGCGGGTATTGCAGGAGAGAGGATCCGAATACTGTAGTAAGTTTTTTTTCCTTCTCAAGTTAATCGCGTTTCTGTGAATGAATGAACGGCAGCCGCAGAGATGCGCGCTGTTTATCACAGCTCGCAAAAAGACAGTCCTTTAAATTGCGTCTCTGTGTGAATGAATGATGTTTTAGCAAACTGTATTGCTATACTGAGTTGAGTAAAAATCGACAGAAATATGTTGAAATAAAATGTAGGCTATTTGTATAAGCAATGTAATAAACTGAAAATTAACATTTATATGCCCTAATATTTCATAAAAACAACGTTACAGTCAGGCGGGTCTGTTTGTGAATGAATGTTTCGGTTTTAGCAAACTGTATTGCTATACTGAGTAAAAATCGACTGAAATATGTTGAAATAAAATGTATTTGTATAAGCAACGTATTAAACTGCAAATTAACATTTATATTTCTTATAATAAAAATGAAAGACCTATGTTACAGACATATGAAAGACAACATTTTGTTGATTAGTTTTGGATAGATTATACATTTTTACTGTAAAATATCTGCCACCTCAAATAAGCTTTTGTTTGCCAATATTTGCTCATGTTAAATATAGTATGTTTTGTCAAAAATAAAGTAATCAAATAATCAATCAAATCCTTAACTTTGAAATATGTATGATAAAATGTATACTTTAGTTTTTACAAAGAAAGATTACACTTGAATTGTTGTTGTAATTGTAACCTTTTTAATAAAAAAATATATTTACAAGGTAGATGTAAACAAACTATTAACCCTCTGGGGACCAAGGTGTTTTTGGGGCCCTTGAGATGTTCTGACATGCCTTGACATTTGTGCTTTTTTCAGTTATTTATAAACATGTTAATGGCAAAGGTGTAAATTCACTCTATATAGCACAAACAGGGCTACCATAATATGCGAGCAACTTGTATGTAGATGTTTGTATTTTTAAGAGAATAATGTTTATGCGTGGTTATTGGAAAAAATTCAAATGAAAGTTGCTGAATTAAGACCACAAAACACATTAAATATGTGTCCACAAGACTTTTGACTAATGGATGTTGTCCCTTTGAGTTCTAGCTTCAAAATTATGTGAAAATAGTCTTGCTTTATCGTTCACAAAAAAAATACATTGATTTAAATGGTGTAAAACAGGTTTTGCTTGGAAAGCCAATATGCGAGGGGGAGGAGTAGTTTACACCTTAGATTACAATGTCCCACCCACTCTGCATAATGACTCTGCCTAATGAGCCATTCTTTTAGGTGTGACACTGACTGAGCCACAATGCAAGGACAAAAGATGTATTTAGAAGACTTATATTGACCATTTAAGATTTCGCTTACATCTCTCTTGTAAATATGTTTTGCTATTTTATTAAAAATGTTACAATTACAACAATAATTACAATTTTAACAATATTTCAAGTGTACTCTTTCTTTGTAAAAAAGAAAAAGAAAAAAGATTATAGGCCTACATTTTATCATAATATGTATTCATTAGTTTGAATAAAGCCAACATTGGAACATCTAACATCTTAGTCTATGACTTTATTTTTGACAATATATATATATATATATATATATATATATATATATATATATATATATATATATATATATATATATATATATATAACGTTAGATATGAGCAGAAATTGCTAAACAAAAGCTTATCTTATATGTGGCAGTATATTCTACAGTAGCCTAAAAACTGTACCCAAATCTAGTCAACAAGTGACTGACTGTAACGTTGTTTTTATGAAATATTAGGGCATATAAATGCTAATTTGCAGTTTAATGCGTTGCTTATACAAATACATTTTATTTCAACATATTCCAGTCGATTTTTACTCATCTCAGTAGGCTATAGCAAAGCACTTTTTTCTTTCACACACAGACGTGCGATTTATATTTAGGCTAAACAGTCTTTACAAATATGTACCCTTCATTCATCTCACAGAAAGGCGAGTCATATTATAGAAATGCGATTCATCTTTTTGCGGTTTACATAGGCCTACACTAACGGTATTCCATAACGTTATTCCACACTTGAGAAAAGAAAACAGCCTACCTCACTCCTCAGCGGGATCTGCTCCTCATATCAGGAGATATTGCTCCTCATATCAGCACTGTTCTGAGGAATCTTTTCTCCATAAGGTAGGCTATATTATGCCTCACTCGATCGCAACGCGCTTTGTTTACAGCTGATGTGGGCGTTTCACAGGTCTGAAATAGTTCTCAGAATTTGCGTTTGAATAGCACGCGCTCTCCGGGGAGTGGTCACATTACTGTGAATTAGCTCGTAATGAGCTCGACTGGAGTCGCTCTCTTTTTATACAGATTACAGAAGCTGAGAATATTTGTTTTTTATATAAGTTACTTCATTTAACAGATGCGATCTCAAGCTTTATGCCCGTGGGTCTGTTTGCCTGATTGACTGAATTTTCGCGGAGTTATAGATCATTTTCGAACGCGTTTCAAATGGGAGTTTACTGACAGAGAGAAGGCAGAAATCGCATCATGTTAATTTTTCTTTATTTGTCAAAAAGCAAAATACTTTATTTTTATTGTGAGTATACAGAAAAAAAATAGAAACTGAACAGGATCGATTGATGTATTACACGAACATGAAAGATCAAAATTAACAGAGCATTTAGTGTTTATTTTCACTGCTAAAAAAAAAAAAAAAACGAGCAAAACGCGCGGGCGCGTTTTTGGTCCCCAGAGGGTTAAAAGGTAAATATAAGCCTTTTCTTTAAATAATTTTTATTGTGTTTTATTAGTGACAAATTTGCGGAGAGGATAAATATTCCAAAACTGAGAATACAGTATGAGAATTAACTGCACAATTACTAGACATGTTTTCCTTGGATATTATAGGCCAAATTGCAAGCACAATATGTGAAAAAAAAAAAAAATTGAGATGCTTCCAACTGTTGCTCTTGCATTCTTGTGGCTCAGTGACTCACCTGAATGAATGGCTAATTAAGTATGCAGGCCCCATTGTCTCCTCAGGTGTGAATCACTAAATATGCATGATTGTTGACGCCCACTCCGCATATTGCCTTTCCAAACAGAAAGTGCTTTGCAAAATTCAAATCAATGTATTGTGTTATGTGAATGATTAGGCAGGGTGATTTTCACATCATTTTGAAGAAAAAACACTAGGCGATGACATCCATTAGATAAATGTCTTATTGGCACATTTAGTATGTGTTTTGTGGCCTTATTTCAGAAACTTTAGTTTTTAGTTTTTTCAATAACCACACAAACATTATTCTCTCAAAAATGCAGACATGTACATTCTTGTTGCTCACATATTATGGTAGCCCTGTTTGTGCTAAATAGTGTGTAATTTTTTTTGCCATTAATATATTTATAAGCAACTGAAAAAAGCACAAATGTCAGGGCATGTCAGAACATCTCAAGGACCCCAAAAACACCTTAGACCCCAGAGGGTTAAGACCAGTGATATTTCAATAGCCAGATTTATTCAAAAGTTATTAGCAGTTTTGGAAATGTTGTTATAACTTTTGCCCACTAGGTGGCGCTGTCTCTAAATATTTTGGGTACCTTCAGGGGATGGTGCTGATGGCACATTCTGAGTTTCGTAATATTACACCAATGCATTTGTTAAATATAGCATTTTATTTCACAAAACTGCATTGAAGTCAATGGGAATTTCATGTTTTGTTCTATTATAGCACCACCAAGAGGCTCAGTCCCACCATTTTTTTTATGTGTCCTCAGAGTGAGCCCATACATATGTGTGTCAATTTTGGTGAAAATATCTCAATTCACTTCACAGTTATAGACATTTATATGAAAAAACACGTAAAAAATGACTGACACATGACTTTGATTGAATTTTACTACCCCTTACTATCAATATTTTCGCATTTGGGCATTGGCGTATAGCTATCGACCTATGTTTCCAAACTTCTGACGGTGGTTTCGTCTCGATCGGACAAGTGGTTTCGAAGATATAGCCAAATGTTTTTTAAGCGCTAAATCACAACGCTACACAAACCGTAAGGTGAAACCTAGCATGTTTGGTATCGTAGGACTCGGCAAGGATTCAGGAGTCTAATTAGATGAGTCTCGTGAAAATAAGTCGACCACACCCAAAGTTATAAGCATTTGAAAACAAAAATTCACCACTAGATGGCGCTGTTTCGAAACTTCTCACGCTCCTTCAGGACATCGTGCTGATGACCCATACCAAGTTTCGTAACAATCCGTTCATGCGTTATTAAAATACAGCATTTTAGCACAAAATTCAAAATGGCCGACAGTCAAAATGGCCGATATGGTAAAATTGGATATCAGTCGACTCGGCATGTTGTTGTTGAATCTAACGAGACCAATTTTATGATTTTTGGACAAACTGTTCAGAAGTTATAAGCAAAAATAGCCAATTTTCATATCTACAGACCAGTAGGTGGCGCTGCGCCGAAACGCAGCATGTAGCCTCAAGTCATAATTGTGATGACATGTACCAAGTTTGGTCTGAATCCGATAAAGCGTTGCGGAGATACAGCCTTACGTCTGTTTTCGCAAGCGCTACATAAAATTTGTTCGTGGGTTTCGTGGGTCAGCACTGCCTGAAGATGATCTGGTTCAATTTCCGTGAAAATCGGAGCAACGGCCTAGGGCCTCATAATGCTGGAATTGCCCAATTTTAAATAATTTATCCTCAACTAGTTTTGTGGTGTATGTCTACGTATTTTATAATGTTAACTTCAAATAAAAAGTTAAAGATTTGTGTCACGTCTGTAACCAGGGCTCTACACTTACTTTTTGAACAAAGAGCACTGGTGCGCCTAAATAAAAAAATTTAGGAGCACAGACAAATATTTGGGGGCACAGTCATTTTTGTTGTATAAGTTTATCATTTTAGTTTTATTATTAGAATTATTCAACAATTAAATTTACAATGCTCATTGTAAGGTTAAGAACATCAGACCAAAACTTTCAAACAAAAGATTTTCATTTAATTCTATTTTATCGTCATGTAGATTTCATTTATCATTGTATGTAGGCCCTTTGTATGTTTCACATTTTATCTGAAATGAAGATCATGTCTGAGTCACTTGGCCAAGCTTTGTAGCCTGGTTGCCTTGACCTCTTTCCAGCAGACAGCCAATTTTCAGCACATTTTGATCAAACAGTTCCAGGGAGGGCCCCTCTGTGCTGATCCGAATTAGTAGGGCCCTATAAAATCCGTTTTAATTTTTCCCAAATTCCGTTTTTTCCGTTTTAATTTTTGGGAATTCAGTTTTTTTTTTACCCTTTACTGTAATTTTAGTCGTAAAAAGAGTGTTTTTAATGTTAATGATTAAAATGTACACAAATAAAATAGGAATGACCCTAAATTTATTGAGGTAACAAACAAAATTCTCATTTCAAGAGATGTTAAATGTGGTTTGGTTTGTTTACATTAGTGAATGTATTAGGCTAACTAACATGAACCACGAGCAATACATTTGTTACTGTATTTATTAATCTTTGTTAATCTTAGTTAACCCTAACCCTGTATTTTTAATGTTACTTCACACTGTGCATTAAGCTAACTAATGTTAACAAATACAACTTTTCATTTAAATGTAGGCTATTAAATGGTGAAATTAACATTAATAAAGATTAATAAATGCTGTAGAAGTGCAGTTTATTAATAGTTAATGTTAACTGATCTAGGTAACTAGAGTTTAATAAATGGAACCTTATTGTAAAGTGTTACCGATTTTGTTATACACCGAACCGATTCAGTGTTGGACAGATCAGTTGTTTTAACCATTCATTAAAGTGAATCGGTTCAAAGGAGTCATTAGTTCGCGAATCGGACGTATCATTAGCAGACTTGTACGCATTGTGTGATTATCCCGGCAGTTTTAGGACATCGCACAAGATGTGTCAACACAGAAAACATTTCATCATTGGATAGGTTTTGTTTAGTTTATTGAAAGTGTTTTTTATGTCAGCTGAATGGGCGGAACGCTTTTCAGAGAAGGAAAGGTAAAAAAGTTTTTTTTTTTTGCACAATTCACACACAGCGGTAGCCTAATTCAGGAAAAAAATATCCGAATGCTCCACGTGAAACCTCGTTCTTCCGATCTTTTACCATTGTGTCAATTCTCAATTGATTTAGATTAATAAGCGCGAGGGAGTGAGAGAGCAAGAAAGTTTGAAGACGCGCGCGCGACCGGGCCTCTCTCTCTGCTCGTTCTTTCAGTAATATGCGATTTTCCTCAGACATACGTTTTTCTCCCACACAAAAACAGAATTTTATTCCAAATATGTAAAACTCCGCGTTGGCACTAGATTCCGCGTTAATTTGCAAATTCCGCGATTCCGTCCGTGATCACGGAAATTATAGGGCCCTAAAATAGTTTGTGTGTGGGTACTGAAGTTTTTTTTATGAGGCTACAGACTAGCTACTTAAGATTTAGGCCTAAATAACTGATCTCCCGGTAATATAGTGTCCTACTCTGCCCCTCCTCATGATGATGTATTTGCAGCTGTTTCTATAGAAAAATGCTGTCTCACTCGCACGAGTGCGCCCACATATTTTTTCACGTTCGCACGCCGAAATATTTACTCGCATGTGTGAGTGAAATGGGCGCACTGTAGAGCCCTGGTAACGCATGAGTATTTCCCTCATATTAAATATAAAACGCATGTGTAGACTTATATTTTTCTTATGTCTGGACTCCTTTTATTAAGAGTACGGATATATAAACAGACGTTTATATAAATACGTTTATACAGATAAACACCGCGACACAAGTTCGTGAATCAGAGTGTCGCGATTTCGGTTTCATATCGCATATTGTTACAGCCCTAATAATCATAGGATGACGCCACGGGTTTTTATTTAAAAGAAAGAACGTAGCCTACGTTTGTATGTAGACCTACAGGCAATTTATATTCACAATAGGGGTGGGCGGTATGACAAATTCTGTTTCACGGTATGACTTATTTTATTTCACGGTAATGATATATTTCACGATATAGTTATTTACATATGTAGTTATTCTCAAAAAATTGACAAAGTGCTTTGTATAATAAATAAACCCAGATACTTTATAAATGAAAAGTACTTTGTTGAATAGCTAAATATAAAAAACAAAACATCAACTTTTAGATTAACTGCCCCCAACTGATTGATATTAAGTACAACTCGCTGTAATTAAACTTAAAATAAAGTGTTGCTGAATAATTTTTCAGTCTCATGTTATTGATTTACTTCATCAATCAGTTTATAATATCTGAATATTTTATATTTAACTACTCTATTCATAATAAATGTAGCAACAATGACTTATGTTAGGGAATTAATTAGCTCAAATTAGCGGTAATATTCATCAATGTGAATATGCATATGTTGCTTACATAAATTAAATGATTCCAAAATAGGGAATAGGTCAAAACCTCGGCTTATATCAGTGATTACACAATTACTCGTGATACTCACTGATATAGACGGGTAGAATGTTCAATTAGGGGAAATTTTAGTTCATTATGTCATCATAATAAATGTTCATTTATTATACAAGCTGTTTGTCCAGCGAACAGAATGTACAATTTCTGAACAGAAATCTAGCGTCTTTAACACCGATAGATAACACCTTCTTGTGGCCACAAAGAAAATAATTATCTTCGCGTTTTAGACAATTTTAGATTTCTTTTAATAGTAAAATCATCCTCCCGTCGCGCCGACAACTGGTGCCATCATCGGCAGTGCGTGCCCACCAATGAGTGTAAGTTGCCTTGTGTGCTTATGTTATAAGTATAGTAGGTAGTCCAGGCTCGAACATGTATGACTTTGTAAAACAAATTAAGCTGCTAGGAGCATCCTTTCCGGCTGTAGCGGTGACAGTTGAGTGTGGTGAGTCGACGGCAGCGAGCTTTCCTGCGAGTGGGCGTGGTTTCAGCGCAGCCAGTGGACACGCCCCCAGCGTTTGAGAGCAGAGACTACTGCTCATTTTTTCAAGATTTTGATCGCTTATTTTATGTACTTGCCGGCTTTTTTTCATCATTACAATTTGGCTGGGTGGCTAATAACACATTTTTCTGTGGTGTGACAAACTCAGAACATATACTTAATTTTGACTTTACAGGGACTTTAACAAAGTTTATTTAAACAAGCTAACGGTTACATATACTACTTTAAATCACACAGGAGTAAATATGCATAAACAAAACAATATACGATCGCAATAAGGACTACAACAAAATAAATGTAAGAATCAAAGGTTAAAAGAGAGGAAGAAAAAAAGGGAGAATATGAGAGAGAGAATTGAGAAAGAGAATAAGAGTGATTTTTAAGAATGGCTTTATGTGTGTGTACAATGATAGAGTGGTAAGGAGAGGTGTGTGTGTGCGTAGCAGGAGCACGCCTATAGTAGCACGTGGTCGTGTGTTTCTGTCTAGGAACACGTGGGGGAGTGTATGTATGTGTGTGTGTGTGTGTATGTGTGGTTGTGTGTGTGAAAGAGTGTGTAAGTGTGAGTAAAAGAATTTAGAGAGGTAGAAACAGTTCAGTCATTCACAACAAAACCCCAATATGTCTTAGTAATTTTAGACACTTTAAACAGCACCTCTTTCAGATTGCAAATTTAAGGTCTACGTTACTCTGTTTGAAGCTTGGCCTTCTGTGTGTGTGTGCGTCGCGTCGGTGTAGACAAAGCGCCTGGATCACGTGGTCACAGCGTCTGGTTGCTATAGCGACTTGAAGCGAGCGGAAACTTAGCAAAGATGATCTTAGCTTTAAGTTGGTTTCGTTGGTTGGTTGAAGAAGACTATCAACTGAAGTAAAGTAGTTCTAAGAAAATAAAAACTTGGAAGAAAATGAAAATAAAAGTGAGCGAAGGTTTCCTTGAAGGAAGGAGGCGGGGTCTTCTTTCTCTCTCTGGCAGACTGCAATGAGAGGAGGGAAGCACGAAATTTTGAAGGGGCCAAACTCACGCCCCCTCACGTACATGGGCCAATCGTCTTTAACAACGTATCAGGCCCACCTCCTGACGTTTCGAGATCTATACGCCCCTTCCGACTAAGTATTGAAAAGATAAATTCGTTCCTAACATTAATAACACTGGTATTAATAAAAAGAATGCGTCTTCTGATATTTTGTGTTAAAGATTAAAAACACTGTTGGGGCTCGTGGAACACAGCAATACCATGAATGACAATTCTATCTCTAATGGCACGGAGATACATGATTTCTCGTGGTTATAGGCACATCAAATAGATTCCAGACCAATAAAACTATATAGGTATAGTATTTGGGAAAGGGGATCATGCACACATCAAGAAAATACATTTTAAACATTCTACAAAATGATTTTTGATCCCACGTGGTAGGATCTGTGTGTGTTTCTGTGTGTGCGTGTGTGCTGACAGTCCGAGATTTCATGCCCGCGCGCCGAACATTTGTCCTCGAGCCGCGGGGGTGAGAGGCTATGTGTGTGTGTTGGATTTGATGAGATTATCGGCCAGCGCATCTGGTCGGACAAAGTCTTGTTTTCTGAAGTGTAAATCATTGTCTAAGAAGACCCTAGGGGATTTGCGTAATCTCAGACATTGTGGCGCCTTGCGCTCGTGACTTCCCGTGTAAGCAATAAAACAAAATGTGTTTTGTTGATTCAGGAACAAGAGAGGTGTCTTTAGACGGCCATCGATGAGTTATTTAAGCTGATAGGGGCCATCTGTTGTTCGTAGACAGTCCAAGGAGAACAGAGTCCGTTTGTTGATCGGAATGTCAAATAGCTTTAATCAGTGCAAAACACTATGTTGCTGTGTGTGGTTATTCAAGAAGGATAGAGGTGTTTGTGAATGAAGATTCCAGTAAGTTAATTAGGTCCCAGACTAGAGGGGGTTTGATTACAGGGTCATTTCAGTAATTTGAACATATAGAGAGAGAGCTGGTAATCTGACCATCTTCTTCGCGTTACATAAATTAGTTACTTCCTTTTAATTTTGTAGGATATTAGTAATACTTATGTTTAAATGTGTTCCCCGGTACATGTTTGCCATGTCTGCTGCTAATTATACTGCGTTTTAAGGGGCTTGTTTTGCTCTTTTTGCGATATCTGGCAACCCCGTCACCTAAAGCTTTAATCAAGAGAAAATCAGAAGTGTCAAGTTCATCAAGTTCAGAAGTGACTAGAAGGAGAGCAGCAGTCTGAAAACCGAACAGCAGCTACTTTTAGTGTTGACTAAGTAGTTTAAATTATACACGCCTTGTAACTGTGCCATTATTTTACCATAGCCGGTGAACACTGACACACCACGCTCCCTCTCAGTGCGTGTGCACACGCACGTGTTTTGCGATCAGTAAAATGTGATCGGTTAATTTGAGTGTCAAGTTGTAATCACGTATCGAATCAAAGGAATATTTTATCAGCTGGATTATACATTCGCTTCAACAAGCAGGTTGTTCATTACCAACCGCTTATGCGTCATGCTGAATGCGATTTTCATGTTTAAAAAGTAGCTATACATAGGAGACCGAAAGATGCATTATTTAAAGTTATTTCTATTTGTTACGATATTTATATATGAATTGTCGTCAAGTAAGCTTCATGCTTTCCCCATTGCGCACGTGCACTCCTCTGTAGCGTACGGGTGCTGCACTGCTCTAGTTGACAGCTGCGCCTATTTTCCCGAAAATATCACGTTAACAACAACCCTTTAGAAAACGTAATTCCTTTGTGGATCCTCTTGATCTGCTTTCTCCATGTTTCTTTGACAAATCTCAATGTCTCAGTCTCACGCACGCTGCACGTGAGTTAACCACGCCCACTTATTTACATGTCGCGGTATACACGGAATAAAAAAAATCGGTTACAGTTGGCATTTTCTACCGCGGTAACGATATATACCGTCATACCGCCCAGCCCTAATTCACAATATTATTTTATTGCATTTGTATTAGTTTGAAGAGTAAAAAAAAAAATAAAAAAAAAAAAAAACCGGTCGGTCTTAACGCAAGTTTACAACCGGCAATTTGGTCAGACTAAAAGGAAAAAAATTATAATAATTGGGTCGGTCCTAAATTGACAGGGTCAGTCGGGTTACGGCAAACAAGAATATTTTTAAGGATGGCCTAAATTTGAAAATATTGTGGATTACTTACAAAGCACTAAATGGTTTAGCTCCCCAGTACTTGAGCGAGCTCTTAACACATTACAGTCCTTCACGTCTATTGCGATCTCAAAATTCCAGCCAGTTGATTATAACTAGAATATCAAAATAGGCGGTAGATCCTTTTCCTATTTAGCACCAAAACTTTGGAACAGTCTTCCTAACATTGTCCGGGAAGCAGACACACTCTGCCAGTTCAAAGCTAGACTAAAAACACATCTCTTTGACCTAGCATACACAACACATTATAGATTTATATAATTTATATAATGTTAGGCTGCATAGATTAGGTCAGCCGGAACCGGGAACACTTCCCATAAATCCTGATGTACTCGTTACATCATAAGAAGAATGGCGTCTACGCTAATATTAGTCTGTTTATCCCGAGGTTTACCGCAGTCCTCCGGATCCAGGCTGTATCCAGATCTGATAAAGGACCTGTGCATGGACGCGACGACAGCACAGTCCTGAAATGTCAACTATGCTCTTCCCTGTGAAGGCCTCCCTCCCCTCCCTTTACCTCTATACAGATAAAGCATTGTCGGGATAATTCCGGTTCGCGTGGCTACATGGAAGCGATAAAAACTCTGTATTAATTTTAAGGCCAGACAAGTAGTTCATTGAGGGTTGATTTGTAAAGGACTACACGCCTGCGCACATACATACATACATACATACATATATATATATAAAATCATATATTCAAACACGCATACCTTTGAACTGAACACGTAATGCTCATGTGCGCGACTAAGCCGCGACATCTGCATTTTCGCGGGTTAGTGTTAGGGCTGGGTGATATGGCCTACATAAAAATCCCTGATTTTTTCACCAAAAAATCCGATTTACGATTTAAATCGATTTTTCCTCCCTACTTAAAATCAATCTGCAGATGACAAAGAAATTGTTTAAAACAAGTTTTAACTTAATTTTGTTTTGATTTTCCCTTCTGGGATTTGATCTGGATTTCCCCCCTGGAGTTAACCCCCTGGGGTCGACGGTCGCGCCGGCGATACCAGCTCGCTTTTTTTCTTATCAGTGCAAAAGAGACTCAAAATACTGTTGATTTTGATCTTACATATAAGTTTTGTACATAATTCGATCCTGTTAAGTGTCTATTTTTTATGTATACTTGCAATAAAAACAAAGTGTTGTGCTTTTCGCCAAATAAAGAAAAATAAACATGCGAGTTCTGCCTTCTGTCAGTGAATTCCATTCTGAAGTGCGTCCGAAAATTAACTAACTCAGCGAATACTCAGTCACACAGGCACAAGAGATGTCTTTATAAAGCTTGAATTCTCTTTTAAATTAAGTAATTTACACAAAAAAAAAAAAAAAATTCTGCCCTCTGCCCCAGATCAAATATTCTCCCCTCCTTGAACTGCCACCTTACCGTGGTGGAGGGGTTTGAGTACCCGAACGACCCTAGGAGCTATGTTGTCCGGGGCTATATGCCCCTGGTAGGGTCTCCCAAAGCAAACAGGTCAAAGGTGACGGGTCAGACTAAGAGCGGTTCAAAAACCCTTTATGATCGATTTAAAAATGAGGACTGTGACGTCGCCCGGCATGGCGCAGCCGGGGCCCCACCCTGGAGCCAGGCCCGGGGTTGGGGCTCGTATGAGAGCAACCTGGTGGCTGGGCCTCCCCCCATGGGGTCCGGCCGGGCTCAGCCCGAAGGAGTGACATGGGGCCGCCCTCCCGTGGGTTCACCACCCGCATGAGGGACCGGTGCTTAGTAGATCGGGCGGCAGTCAAAAGCGGGGGCCTCGACAACCTGATCCCTGTACACGGAAACTAGCTCTAGGGATGTGGAACGTCACCTCGCTGGCAGGGAAGGAGCCTGAGATTGTGCGTGAGGTTGAGAGGTACCGACTAATAGTCGGGATGACCTCCAAGCACAGCTTGGGCTCTGGAACCACACTCCTTGAGAGAGCATGGACTCTTTGCCACTCTTGAGTTGCCCATGGTGAGAGGCGGAGGCTTGGTGTGGGTTTGCTTATAGCTCCCCAGCTCAGCCGCCATTTGAGTTGGAGTTCACCCTGGTGAACAAGATGGTCGCTTCCTGCGCCTTCGGGTGAGGGATAGGTCTCTCACTGTCGTGTGCGCCTACGGGCCGAACGGCAGTGCAGAGTACCCGGCCCTCTTGGGGTCTCTGGGAGGGGTGCTGGAAAGTGCTCTGACTGGGGACTGGAAAGTGCTCTGACCGTTGTTCTACTGGGGGACTTCAACGCCCACGCGGGCAGCGACAGTGACACCTGGACGGGCGTGATTGGGAGGAATGGCCCCCCCGATCTGAACCCGAGCGGTGTCCATAACGAACACCATTTTCAAGCATAAGGGTGTCCATCAGTGCACGTGGCACCAGGACACCCAAGGCCGTAGGTCGATGATCGACTTTGTGGTCGTTTCATCTGACCTCCAGCCATATGTCTTGGACACTCGGGTGAAGAGAGGGGCAGAGCTGTCAACTGATCACCACCTGGTGGTGAGTTGTTTCCGATGGCATGGGAGGAAGCTGGACAGACTCGGCAGACCAAAACGTACTGTGAGGGTCTGTTGGGAACATTTGGCAGAGTCCCCTGTCAGAGAGATCTTTAACTTCCACCTCCGGCAGCGCTTCGACCAGATCCCGAGGGAGTCTGGAGATATTGACCATGTTCTCCACCTCCATTGTCGATGCGGCCACTCGGAGCTGTGGCCACAAAGTCTCTGGTGCCTGTCAAGGTGACAATCCCCGAACCCGGTGGTGGACACCCGAAGTAAGAGATGCCGTCAAGCTGAAGGAGGAGTCCTATCGGGCCTCGCTGGCTTGTGGGACTCCTGAGGCAGCTGACGGGTACCGGCAGGCCAAGCAGACTGCAGCCCGGGTGGTTGTGGAGGCCAAAAAAAAAGATTGTGCTTGGGAGGAGTTCAGTGAGGTCATGGAGAAGGACTACCGGTTGGCCTAGAAGAGATTCTGGCAAACCGTCCAGCGCCTCAGGCGAGGGAAGCAGTGCCCTACCAATACTGTTTACAGTGAAGGTGGGCAGCTGTTGACCTCAACTGGGGATGTCGTCGGATGGTGGAAGGAATACTTCGAGGATCTCCTCAATCCCACCGACACTTCTTCCATTGAGGAAGCAGAGGCTTAGGGCTTGGAGGTGGACTCGTCCATCACCCAAGCTGAAGTCACCGAGGTAGTCAAGAAGCTCCTCGGTGGCAAGGCACCGGGGGTGGATGAGATCTGCCCTGAGTACCTCAAGTCTCTGGATGTTGTGGGGCTGTCTTGGCTTACGCCTCTGCAACATTGAGTGGCGGTCGGGGACAGTACCTTTGGGCAGGCAGACCGGGGTGCTGGTCCCTCTTTTTAAGAGGGGGGACCGGAGGGTGTGTTCCAAATACAGGGGGGTCACACGTCTCAGACTCCCCGGGAAAGTATATGCCAGGGTACTGGAGAGGAGAAAACGGCCGATAGTAGAACCTTGGATTCAGGAGGAACAGTGTGGTTTTCGTCCCGGTCGTGGAACACTGGACCAGCTCTATAACCTCTCCAGGGTGCTGGAGGGTTCATGGGAGTTTGCCCAACCAATCCACATGTGTTTTGTGGATTTGGAGAAGGCATTCGACTCGGTCCATCGCAGCGCCCTGTGGAGGGTGCTCTGGGGGTATGGGATCCGAGGCCCTTTGCTAAGGGCTGTCCGGTCCCGGTCCGACCGAAGCAGGAGCTTGGTTCGCATTGCCGGCAGTAAGTCAGACTTGTTCCCGGTGCATGTTGGACTCTGGCAAGGCTGCCCTTTTTTCGCCAGTTCCGGCAGGGCTTCCCTTTGTCACCGGATATGGAATAGTGTCTGTAAACCGCAAAAAGACTTTAAATATGAATCGCGTTTCTGTGTGTGAATGAATGAGCTGCACAGCTGTTGTTTACTACAAAATCGACTGAAATATGTTGAAATAAAATGTCTTTGTATAAGCAACGTATTAACCCCCTGAGGTCGGCTGTCGCGCCGGCGCGATAGGCTCGTTTTTTTCCGTATGAGTGCAAAAAAAAAATAAAAAAAAAATAATAATTTTTATCTTATATGCTTGTGTTATACATCAATCGATCCTGTTTAGTGTGTATTTTTTTTGTGTATGCTCATAATAAAAACAAAGTGTTGTGCTTTTTGCCAAATAACGAAAAATAAACATGATGCGAGTTCTGCCTACTCTCCGTCAGTGAAGTCAATTCTGAAACGCGTCCGAAAATGAACTGTAACTCAGCGAATACTCAGTCAAACAGGCATACAGTCACACAGGCATGAAGCTTGAATTTTCTTCTTTTAAATGAAGTAATTTTTATGAAAAACAAATATTCACAGTTTATGTAATATGTATGCAAAGAGAGAGATGTCAGTCGTTCTCATCTCAGCTAATTAAGTTTTAATGTGCTCCGCCCACGGAGAGCGCGCGCTATTCAAACGCAAATGTGAGGCGATCCAAACAAACCTGTGAAACGCCCACATCAGCTGGATAACACACCGCGAGTTCACTTTCAGACTTATGTACTTTACGATGCTGTGAGGAATAATACTATCTTGATAATAATCCTGCAAAAATTTAGCTCAGAAGTTCTGGAAGTATCATTTCGAGGAGCAAACGGATCCCGCTGAGGAATTAGGTCAGTTCTGTTTGCTTTGTTCTAATCTGAATGAATGAACGCACAGATGCGTGCTGTTGTGGAGCTACAGCTGGCAAAAATACTGTTTAAATATGAATTGCGTTTCTGTGTATGAATGAATGAACGAACGAACGCACAGATGCGTGCTGTTGTGGAGCTACTACAGCTGGCAAAAATACTGTTTAAATAATATGAATCGCGTTTGAATGAATGAACGCACAGATGCGCGCTGTTGTGGAACTACTACAGCTGGCAAAAATACTGTTTAAATAATATGAATCGCGTTTGAATGAATGAACGCAAAGATGCGTGCTGTTGTGGAGCTACTACAGCTGGCAAAAATACTGTTTAAATATGAATTGCGTTTCTGTGTATGAATGAATGAACGAACGAACGCACAGATGCGTGCTGTTGTGGAGCTACTACAGCTGGCAAAAATACTGTTTTAATATGAATCGCGTTTGAATGAATGAACGCAGAGATGCGTGCTGTTGTGGAGCTACTACAGCTGGCAAAAATACTGTTTAAATATGAATTGCGTTTCTGTGTATGAATGAATGAACGAACGAATGCACAGATGCGCGCTGTTGTGGAGCTACTACAGCTGGCAAAAATACTGTTTTAATATGAATCGCGAATACAAAGAAAGATTACACTGGAAATATTGTTACAATTTTAAATGTTGTTGTAATTGTATAACCTTAATTGTATATAAAAAAAAAAATATATATATATATATATATATATATATATATATATATAAGGATAGATGTAAACAAAATCTTAAAAGGTCATTATAAGCCTTCTCTTTAAATAATTTTATTATGCTTTATTAGTGACACATTTGGGAAGAGAATATATTCCAAATCTGAAAATACAGTATGAGAACAATTAACTGCACAATTACTAGAAATGTTTACCTTGGATATTGTACAATTTGCAAGCAAAATTTGTGGAAAAAAACAACAAACCAGTTATATATTGTCCTTGCATTTTTGTGGCTCATTCACACACCTGAATGAAAGGCTCATTACGTATGCAGCCTCATTATGCGGGCCCCATTGACTCCACAGGTGTGAATCACGCCCACCCGCATATGGCCTTCCCAAACAAAAAGTGTTTTACAAGATTTAAATCAATGTATTGTGTTATGTGAATGATTAGGCAGGATGATTTTCACATAATTTTGAAGAAAAAATTCTAGGCAACGTCATCCATTTGTCAAAAGTCTTATTTACATATATTTAGAATGTGTTTTATGGCCTTATTTCAGAAACTTTAGTTTTTTGTTTTTGAAAAAACCATGCATAAACATTATTCTATCAAAAATACAAACATGTACATGCAAGTTGTTCATATATTATGGTAGCCCTGTTTGTGCTAAATAGAGTGAATTTACACCTTTGCCATTAATATGTTTATAAGCAACTGAAAAAAGCACAAATGTCAGGGCATGTCAGAACATCTCAAGGACCCCAAAAACCCCTCAGACCCCAGAGGGTTAAACTGCAAATTAATAGTTTCATTTCGAGGAGCAACGGATCCAACTGAGGATTGTGAATAGTAAGTTCTTTATTCTTAAGTGCTTTGTTCTAATCGTGATATGGAATAGTGTCTGTAAACCGCAAAAAGACTGTTTAAATATGAATCGCGTTTCTATGTGTGAATGAATGAGCTGCACAGCTGTTGTTTACTACAAAATCGACTGAAATATGTTGAAATAAAATGTCTTTGTATAAGCAACGTATTAAACTGCAAATCAACATTTATATGCTAATATATCATACAAACGATATGTTACAGACGAAATATGAATGTTTAGACAATTTCGTTGATTAGTTTTGGATAGATTATAAAGTTTTAACTGTAAAAAAGACTACTGCCACATTAAATAAGCTTTTGTTCGCCAATTTCTGCTCATATGTTAAAGGAGTCATGACCTAGTATTACCTTGGATACCTACTGCTGTATTATAGTCTTTCAGGCCCTTCTAAAAAAGAAAAGTGGAAAAAAAATAAACACAGAGCTCCTCAGACCCTTATTTCTGAAGGCATTATTGTCTCGCGAGATCTGATGCGATATTTTGGCTGTCGTGGACGGTCATTATAATAATGCCAATGAGGGGCGCGTTGATTGGTGGCAGGAAGGAGGGGGGTTGAGACCGCAAGTAACGCTTTACATATCATTCCAAAATGACATCATGGCGCAAGTTGTGAATGAACCCGACCTGGCCGCGACCGGCTTCCTGGCCAGTGTATAAGTATGAGGCGCCATTTAGGGCTTAAATCAAACTTCATTCACGCACACATATGAAACACGCTTGCATACATATATACTAAGTAGTCAGTCACACATACATGTATATGAACTCTCCACACACATACTCATATGAGACGCGAGCACACACACACACAAACTCGCGCACATACTCATATGAGACGCGAGCACACACACACACAAACTAGACGGCGCCTCATATACAAGCGTTAGGCAATCAATAAACAATAGCCGAATTCATGATGATCTCAGTCATTTGTTGTTTGCAAAGTAACGTTAGCAGCCATTCCCCATGTTTACCTCGAAGCTAATACTCCCGCTAGCATACAATAGCCGCATTAGCAGTTAGCTGCTGTTTGTTACACACAGTAGAGCAATAAAAACACAGTTTTACCGTTTCAATTGCAGGCAAGTGTCTGTTGAAAATGGCCCCTTTTTCCCGAGCTTCGATGCCAACTTCGCCTGATATTGCCTCAAATTTGTGAAGGATTCCGGCGTAAAATGTTTAGTTAGCACAGACACATAACGTTAAGCCAGTGGGAAGGGTTGTAGGAATCGCGTCATTAAAAATGAATTTAATCCACTGGTCCCTGACAGCTTGGTCCGTTCTTGGGAGAGAAAACACATTTACATGTTGATTCTGGCAGTCAACAACAGAGCAACTCACGTGTGCACCACTTTCTGCATCTTTCGCGACTGAATATGAGGGGAGGAGGGGCGCCAGGGCGCGCTTCCTGCAGCAGGTCTGCGGTGTCCATATATGGTATATCCTGCCCCGTCATGACGTCAAGTCGGGGCTGACCAAACGCTTCACTTTTAAATATCGGCTTCCCGGCCAATGTATAATCGTTAGGCAATCATAACATACATTGATTCTCGTGGAAAAGTGAAAATTGCAGGTCATGACTCCTTTAAATATATAGTATGGGATGTTTTGTCAAAAATAAAGTAGGTATATTGAATTGTCAACTAAGATGTTATTATAGTGTTTGTTCTAATATTCAAACTAATGAATCCTTAAAGGTCCCATGACATGCTACTTTTTGTAGGCTTTAATATAGGCCTTAGTGGTCCCTAGTACTGTATCTGAAATCTCTTTCCAAAAATTCAGCCTCGGTGCAGAATTATAGCCACTACAAGCCAGTCCCAGAATGAGCTTCCTTCAGACGGGCCGTTTCGGTGTCTGTAGCTTTAAATACTAATGAGTAGGAGAAAGGCGGCGCAAGGTGGAGGGTGGGTGTGGCCTATGACCATCTTGCGCAACGGTACCATGCATGTTTGTTTATGTTGGATATATTGCAATGGCACGAAGACACGCAGTCTTTCAAGCATTTCAGTTTGACCCAGAATCTGATCCGGATGGAGAAGCAACGGATGAAGAAGTTGCAACTCAGCGGCTCCAGCAGGACGTTTCCGAATGGTTAGTTTAGTTTAAAATATGTCTGGATACGGTACTTTATTCGGCTGGTTTACAGTTATTATCGTGTAGCTAACGCTAACCTACTGTTGCCTTTTCATGAGAGATCTGTAACGTCTGTATTTATCTTATTAAAATGACATCAAGTTCTGCGATCTTGAAATGCGGATATCGCGCGCGCCATATAACCAACAGGAAAACGGTTATCCAAATAACAAATTAGTGTACAACACTCGCGTTACAGTGTGTGTATTCACACACATAAACTGCATAGCTAATGTTACAGCCACATTCTACGTGTAACAATCTAGGTAACCATAAACAGTAAAGCAACACACTTATATATCATTAGTTGACTTGTTGAGGTGTGTAGCTGAGCCAAAGAGAGTGATCCATACTTTAGTTTCAGACGTTCAGCAAGCCCAGCTCTGTATGGACCCTTCGGTGTTCATTTGTACATCCAATTATTGAGGAATTGTTATGCTTCGCTCGCTCAAAAGCCATGATATCTCTCGTGGACAAACTAAAATCGCGCGCGCGTTCCTACTTCCTAGCGCATTTTCTCATGGGCGGAAAATATTCTCTGGGTGGGCAAAGCAGAGAGAGGGGAGGTAACATTTCCTCCTTATGACGTCATAAAGAGATTCAAGATCAGCGCGTATGAGCCTCCATTTTCTCAAAGGCAGAGAAAGATAGCAAAAGCTCTATTTACACCGATTGAAATTTCTAGAAACTTGGGGACCATATACAGGCTAGGGGAACTCATATTAATGTTAAAAAAATCTCAGAAAGTGAAAATTTCATGTCATGGGACCTTTAACTTTGAAATACGTGTGATAAAATTTATACTTTTTACAAAGAAAGATTACACTTGAAATATTGTTACAATTGTAATTGTAACCTTAAAAAAAATAGAAAAAAAAATATTTACAAGGTAAATCTAAACAAAACAAAATCTAAATCGGTCAATATAAGCATTCTCATTAAATTATTTTTATTGTGTTTTATTAGTGACAAATTTGGGGAGAGGATACATATTCCAAAACTTTCTGAAAATACAGTATGAGAATTAACTGCACAATTACTGGAAATGTTTACCTTGGATATTATACAATTTGCAAGCATAAACAAATATATAAATATACATAAACATACATACACACATACACACATATACACACACATATACATATATACACACATATATATATATATATATATATACATATATATATACATATATATATATATATATATATATATATACACATACATACATACAGTGAGGAAAATAAGTATTTGAACACCCTGCTATTTTGCAAGTTCTCCAACTTGGAAATCATGGAGGGGTCTGAAATTGTCATCGTAGGTGCATGTCCACTGTGAGAGACAATCTTAAAAAAAAAAAAAATCCAGAAATAACAATAATTTTTTAACTATTTATTTGTATGATACAGCTGCAAATAAGTATTTGAACACCTGTCTATCAGCTAGAATTCTGACCCTCAAAGACCTGTTAGTCTGCCTTTAAAATGTCCACCTCCACTCCATTTATTATCCTAAATTAGATGCACCTGTTTGAGGTCGTTAGCTGCATAAAGACACCTGTCCACCCCATACAATCAGTAAGAGTCCAACTACAAACATGGCCAAGACCAAAGAGCTGTCCAAAGACACTAGAGACAAAATTGTACACCTCCACAAGGCTGGAAAGGGCTACGGGGAAATTGCCAAGCAGCTTGGTGAAAAAAGGTCCACTGTTGGAGCAATCATTAGAAAATGGAAGCTAAACATGACTGTCAATCTCCCTCGGACTGGGGCTCCATGCAAGATCTCACCTCGTGGGGTCTCAATGATCCTAAGAAAGGTGAGAAATCAGCCCAGAACTACACGGGAGGAGCTGGTCAATGACCTGAAAAGAGCTGGGACCACCGTTTACAAGGTTACTGTTGGTTATACACTAAGACGTCATGGTTTGAAATCATGCATGGCACGGAAGGTTCCCCTGCTTAAACCAGCAAGTTTGCCAATGACCATTTGGATGATCCAGAGGAGTCATGGGAGAAAGTCATGTGGTCAGATGAGACCAAAATAGAACTTTTTGGTCATAATTCCACTAAACGTTTTTGGAGGAAGAATGAAGATGAGTACCATCCCAAGAACACCATCCCTACTGTGAAGCATGGGGGTGGTAGCATCATGCTTTGGGGGGGTTTTTCTGCACATGGGACAGGGCGACTGCACCGTATTAAGGAGAGGATGACCGGGGCCATGTATTGCGAGATTTTGGGAAACAACCTCCTTCCCTCAGTTAGAGCATTGAAGATGGGTCGAGGCTGGTTCTTCCAACATGACAATGACCCGAAGCACACAGCCAGGATAACCAAGGAGTGGCTCTGTAAGAAGCATATCAAGGTTCTGGCGTGGCCTAGCCAGTCTCCAGACCTAAACGCAATAGAGAATCTTTGGAGGGAGCTCAAACTCCGTGTTTCTCAGCGACAGCCCAGAAACCTGACTGATCTAGAGAAGATCTGTGTGGAGGAGTGGGCCAAAATCCCTCCTGCAGTGTGCGCAAACCTGGTGAAAAACTACAGGAAACGTTTGACCTCTGTAATTGCAAACAAAGGCTACTGTACCAAATATTAACATTGATTTTCTCAGGTGTTCAAATACTTATTTGCAGCTGTATCATACAAATAAATAGTTAAAAAAAAATCATACATTGTGATTTCTGGATTTTTTTTTTTTTTTGATTATGTTTCTCACAGTGGACATGCACCTACGATGACAATTTCAGACCCCTCCATGATTTCTAAGTGGGAGAACTTGCAAAATAGCAGGGTGTTCAAATACTTATTTTCCTCACTATATATATATGTGTATTAGGGGTGGCACGGTTCACAAAACCCACGGTTCGGTGCGTATCACGGTTTTAGGGTCACGGTTTTCGGTTCTGTACGGTTTTTGTTGTTATTTTTTCTTTTAATCTTTAACACTCCAAAGATTTACTTAAGCATATGATATAGCTTAATTATCTGATTATTAATGTATTTCATAAATGGGGTGTGTTTGCAAAACGCAGCTTCTCATTTCCCATTCCGAAGAAATATGTGAGTGAGTGAGCAGTTACTGTGAGAAAACTTTCAGTGGCCCTAGAGGTCCATCCTTCTGTAGTGAGAGCTACGTGGGCTGTGTTGGACAGTTCTTTGTCAATTTCTACTCGTGTCTCGTCATCATAGGCGTAATTTGCGGGTGGGACATGTTCCCACCACTTTTTACCGGGTCGATACTATCTCACAGCACGGATGTACCAATATACAAATAAATAAAACATCCAGTTAACTAGCAAAGTATTCGTTTCGTTGGTTTGTTAAATAAGAAGCAATCTAGCGCTGAAATGTTTTTTTTAATTATTTTTTTTATCAAGTGATCAAAGTGCTCGTTGGCGCTGATACCGTGTTCTCTTGTGGAACACGCCGCAGTGGCCGCACATTCTTCACTCGGACGCGTGCTTCAATCCGTTGAGGAGACTCTACTCTATTCGTTCCGGTGAAATCAACACAAAATTCACACAAATCTGTCCCTGCTTGATATACAACCACTGATAAACAATCGGTTTTGATGAAAAAGAAAAAAAATATGAGTGCGGATTAGATCTCAGAACCTATGACACGCTTGGCAAAAGGTCTGCCACTGGACCATTAAAGTACATACGTGAAACAGTCGATCTATGTATTTATTCACGTGAAAAAAACAACATATAGTGGAGTAGATCTCATTAAATGTCTAAGTAAACCCAGTGTACTATTTAAATCGATTGCTGGACATCGTAATGTTATTCTACATATGTCTGATTTATGATTTAGCATTGTAGGCAGGCTACATTGCGCATGCGTCGAACCGTGCGACGCACACGCTCCGAACCGAGACAAGCGAACCGAACGGTTCGGATATTTTTTAATGTACTGTGCCACCCCTAATGTGTATATATATATATATATATATATATATATTAGGGGTGTCAATTTATCGTTTCTACGATGCATCGCGATGCAGACGAGGACGATTCGGTATCAGTTCAGTAATAGACCATAACCGATTATAATGTACTGACGCTTTTCTGACGTAATTTGTCACGTATGTGCTTTGTCGTGGTAGCATACAATGGCAGAGGGAGGTGAGACGTGAGTGCGAGAAAATTAAAAATGCTCCAACTACTTTAAAGCTGACATCTGGGCACATTTCGGCTTTTATGAACAACCTGATAAGCACGACCTGCAGAAGACACGCGCTGTGTGCGCTCATGTCACGCACAAATAGAATATGCAGGAGTTAATACCACTAACTTGATAAACCACGTTAGCCGTTTTCACCTCAAGCTGTTAACGCCTGGCAGAGTCTGACTGCTTTAGAGATGCGTGGATGAGCTCCAACGTCAGCCGAATCCGCAGCCAAAAATAAATCATCCACCCACCCCAATAATTTTCTCTGATTTAAGTATCCGCACCCGATGATCAAATTACAATTATTCTGTGTTGTTACGCGTGATTATAAATGGATGATCGTCACCTTCAACAGCGCATCTTTAAAGGGCACCTATTATGCAAAATTCACTTTTACATGGTGTTTGAACATAAATGTGTGTTGGCAGTGTGTGAGCAAAACCACCCTAGAATGATAAAAATCCACCCAGTAGTTTTTTTACTATCTCAATAAATCATAAGCACTGTCTCAGAACACCCTGTTCTAGATTTTCCTCAGTGTGACGTAGAAATGAGCTAAGCCCCACCGACGCGGTTTGATTGACATCTGGTTTTGGCATAGACCCCGCCCTCGGTGATCTGTTCTGCACACCATCGCCATTGTTTCAACGACAGCCGGTAATGTCTCCTAAGAAGTGTAGGTGTTCTGTTGTGGGATGTAAGAATGGAGATACTAGTCTTCACTGACATCAGAGCCACTGAAAACGCAGCGGATGGATTTTATTTATGAAGAAAAGGCACCACTTAAACTTCCTAAATACGTTTATGTTTGCGCGAATCATTTTCTGACTGACTGTTTAGTGAACGAGGGTCAAAGTTAATCCTCAAGTGTGGATCGTTGCCTACTGTTCGCGATCCAACGTCACCTCCAGAAGAAGTAAGTGTATTTTATCATTTTTGAGCAAATAGTCATTTCAATCGATGTCATGTCAGCCAGTTCAATAACAAATGCGTCTAAAGCTATTTATTGTCGTCGTCATAGGATGTCTCAACAAACAACGTCAGACAGTTTTATGTCACGTACATTATTTTTTGCAGAAAAATGACATTTTCAAATGGTTATAATAAATTAACTGTGGGGAATTTTGTGCTGAAACTTCACAAATACATTCTGGGGACACCCAAGACCAATATTACATCTTGTAAAAAGGGGCATAATAGGTGCCCTTTAATGGTAACATAATACACTGATTAACCCTCTGAGGTCGGCAAACGCGCCCCCGCGTTTTGCTGGATTTTCTTCACATTGTAGAACTATAAACTTAAATTACTCCATTTATGGTCATACAGAAAAAAGAAATTTAAAAAAAGAATCTGTGATATTTCTACTTTTGTATGTGTCCACTTACAAATCAAAACATTGTGCTTTTGTAAAATAAAAGAAAATAAACAGGGTGTGCGTTCTGCCTCTCCGTCGCGGTGAACTTTTTTTCCTTGAGCACGTCTATAAACAAACAAAACTCAGCGAATACTTGTCACACATTTATGAGCCATATACCTTTATAAACATTTAAGTGTGTACTTTTAAATGATCGGATTCAAACTGAAAACAAATATTCTCTGTTTAAGTAATTTGTATAAAACCAACAAGATGTCCAGCTTCTCAAACGCTTCCTAATTATTTTTAATTTGAACACGCCCACTCGCGCAAAAGATATTCACATACAAATCTCAACATGGAACGCGATCACGCTCATTACCTCAAAAACAAAACACCAAAACACTTCACAAGTCTCTGCTTTTCGTCGAGTTTGAAAGACGCGCCGTGAGCTTACATTGGATTTAGGCTACCTCAGAAGAAGAATAACGCGATTTGAAGACAAGAAAGATGTAAGGTAAGAAATTCTTACATATTAGTTTGTTATTGTTGCATAAATTTCACATTGCAGTTGAACTGTTGCTAGATATATGGTGAATATTATAATATTTAGACCCGTGTTTACTGTTACTGTGTTTGTGGATATCTGCTCAAACGTAGATATGTATATGGTAACCATAATGTTTTATATTTGAGCACGATCGCGTTTGAATGTATCATATTTGATAAAGCAAAACGCACCAAACGGCTTAATGTTTTTACTATTATCTCATTTCATATCATCATAACGAATGGAAACATTTGAAGTAACATGATAATTAATATATTTTTTCTCTAGCTTAGTTGTTACTGAAATATTTTGGAAGATTTATAGGCTGCTATGGTTATTGTTATTTTATGCAGCACTGCGCATAGCCTATGCCTACAAGGCACAACAAACCTGGTGTTCATTATATTATATATTGTTGGAAACATGTGTGTGTGTATTCTGTGAATTTTAAAAAGCAATTTTAACCAGAAAAATCTCAAATGCATTCCCAAAATCGTGCAGGCTTTTCTCTTGATATCAGTATGTTCACTTTTTTTTTTTTCAGGGCCCAGATGCCACTCCTGCTGACTTCAACATTCACATGAGTCTCTGTACATGAACCTGGTAAAGTGAAAATCAAACACCTTGGAAATGAAAGGTATGTACAATGTTTTTAGGAATGGCACAAAGGTCTCTGTCTTTGGATCATTGGTTTCAATGAGTGCTTTTTTGTCATTTGTTGTGTATCTTTGGATTATGTTGTGTTGTAAATAAATCAAACAATCTAAAAGCCATTCTTTTTTAAATCTCCTCATTCTTTGTGCAAGGTTGCTCAGAATGATAGGGCCTGATAGCTCCTAATAGGGACGTTAGGGGAGGGTCTTTGTCTTTCTCAGGTGTGAAAAGCTTACATATTAATGAGCTCCCGCATAAAGCTTTGTCGCACAAAACACGTCGTAAAAATTTTAAATCAATATATTGTCTTATCTGAATGAGCAGTCAGGGTGATTTTCACATCGTTTTAGAGCAAATATTCTAGGCTACGTCATACAATTTTCAAAAGTCTTGTGAAGAAATAATCAGTATGGGTTTCATGACCTTATTTCAGTGAGAATTTTTAGGGCCCAAGCCCTGAAAGGGCGAAGGCCCTATTGTTTTCGTAAGGATTATTAGGGCCCAAGCCCTGAAAGGGCGAAGGCCCTATTGTTTCCGTAAGGATTTTTTTTTTTTTTCTTCATTTTTTTTTTTGCCTTTTTGCCACTTTTGGGGCCCTTAACATGCTCAAAAACTCTTGAAATTTTGCACACACGTCAGAACCTGCGGCCATCAGGGCCGGGCTGAAGCTGGTACTGGGGCGTGGCAGGGGGGCTCGACAGCGCCCCCTGGAATGGGGTCCGAAAACTTGGTCCATAAATCAAACACGCTTGCATGTAATAATATGAAACTCAGTACACATATAGATCTCATCGGGCCGAACAACTTTCGTGCTCTAAGTTTTACAAAAGCCCAACAGGAAGTCGGTTATTATACGTTGTTTGGAAAACGCATACAATGGAATGTGAAATACTCCTCCTAGGGATTTCATCCGATCGCCACCAAACTCGGTGAGAATAAAGTCAAGACATTGAGGATGAATTCTTGCGAACGGATTTTTGATATCTCGAACGGTTTGGCCGTGGCGAGGAAACGAATTTATGGCGAATAATGGGACACAGGAAGTGTGTTATAACTTCTGCATACATTAACTGATCTTGATGAAACTTCAGCAGTGTGTTCGTTGTAAGAGGCCGATCACATGGATGTGACTATTGTGAGTCAAAGTTATAGCGCCACCAACTGGCAGCAGGAAGTGTGTCACTTTCAAAATGCTTTGAAGTCACCCTCTTAATTTTACCCGATTTGCTTCAAACTTTATGTGTATAATGTAAACACAGGGCAGATGTAGACCTGTGAAAGGATTATTGATATCTTAGATACTGTTGCCGTGGCAACGCATCAAGTTTTAATATTCTTTTCGGATGCGTTTGAGACTCTTAACATGCTTGAAATTGGATGAAACTCGACAGACACATAACACTTATTAGCCAGTAGACATGTGAAAAGTTTCAGAAACGGGCGTGGCAGGGGGGCTCAACAGCGCCCTCTTGAACAGGGTCTGAAAACTTGGTCCATATATCAAACACGCTTGCATGAATTAATATGAAACTCGGGACACATATAGATCTCGTCGGGCCGAACAACTTTCCCTTTGTCAAGTTTCACGCCAGCCCAACAGGAAGTCAGCTATTATGGGTTGTTTGGAAAACGCTTGCTGTGGAATGTGATGTACTCCTCCTAGAGAATTCATTCAATCACCTCCAAACTCAGTCAGCATGAAGTAAAGACATTGAGGATGCTAAATTGCGGACGGATTTTTGATATCTTGAACGGTTTGGCCGTGGTGAGGAAACGAATTTATGGCGAGAAAAGAGAGACACGAAGTGTGTTATAACTTCTGCATACATTAACTGATCTTGATGAAACTTCAGCAGTGTGTTCGTGGTAAGAGGCCGATCAGATGGATGTGACTATTGTGATTCAAAGTTATAGCGCCACCAACTGGCAGCAGGAAGTGTGTCACTTTCAACATGCTTTTGACAAAAGTGGGGGGGTTAGTTTTAAATACAGTAAAAAAAAATTGTTTTTATATTGTTCTCATCAAGCCGGACAACTTTCTAATTTACGTTCATTAGCTCAGAGCAAAAGGAAGTCACATATTTTGTTCTGAATGTGGATTTTTTTGCAAAATCAGCCTATGAATTTTTAGCCACTCCTCTTAAACTATTTATTTTATTCCCACCAAACTTTTTCAACATGATGAAAATACATTAAATATGCTAAATTGTGAACGGATAATAAATATCTCAAACGGTTTTGCTATGGCGAGGGATTAAAGTAATGTCCAAAAAGGAAAAACTAAAAGCCTCAAATTTTCTAAAAATGTAATTATATACCATTTATTTCTATATAAAAGTATACAAACATCACAACTAAACATTTTATTCTTTTTTTCAATTTAAGAATGAATTTTAAGTTTAAAAACTGCCAGAATGGTTATTTAGTCTAAACAATACATAAATAAAGTCAAACATAGTGCTATACTGCCCTCTTGTGTTCAAAATCAGGTAGGCCTATTATATCTATATAAAAATATACTAGGTATGTGACGGTGAGAATATTTTACCACCGGTTAAAGCTACAATATGCAAGAATTTTTTGCCACGAGAGGGCGCTACATTCCAAACAACAACAACGGCGTAGCTTGATGACGATGTGAAGGAGCGGGAATGATGGGAACTGTCGTTTTAAACTCCACCGTGGATGTAAATCAGTCAGATGGGAATCGAAAAATCATGTTCATGGATGAGGCTAAGTTCTATTTTTATAATGACATGCTTTTTGTGGCGAGGGGGGCATGGTTCAGCGCGGTCTGTAATGGGAGAGAGAAGAGAAGAGCGTGGGACGCAAGTAGGTCAAGTGCAAATGACGAACACCTGTGTCTTATTGCTGTGATCCGCTTGGAGAGACTGCTTATAAGCCGCGCTGGAACGAGAGAGAGACTGAAGAGAAAATTGGACGCAGAGAAAGAAAACCGGTGGATCCGAGCTCTCATTTTTGAACTGTTTTGTGCCGTCGCGGTTGCCACGGTGAATGCGCGTTGTGCATGACTTTAGTTTGTTTTGCTTTATTTTAATAAAGTACCAGTCACGCTGACCCCTGTCTTCTTCCTTCCTGACTCTTAAACCTCATCACACTTTTATTTCATTAAAATTAATTAACCGCAAGAAAAGTAAGGTTTAATACTACACTGGTTATCATAGATGTTACTGTGTATGTCGAATTCATTGTTGTGATAAAGCGGCGCAGTTTTACGTGTTCTAAACCATTGTTGTAAAAGTACATTCGAACATACCCACATCATTTGCCAAAATACTGATTAATCTTTATGTATAACACATGCTATATTTATTTACATGGCCATAAACACCAGACGTGATAAACAATGTCAATGAACTAAACACAAATCTAAAGCAATAATACTTCCCTTACATAACTATTACAGAATGCTACATTTGGAAAATATAAATTTAAAGGGGTGGTTTACTGCCTTTTTTCTTTGCTTGATTGTGTTTATGGGCTGCAATATAACATGTCTTCGTGTTTCGTTTGTTAAAAAACGCCTTATTTTTCATAAATTTCACCTTTATTGTAAGCCGCTTCCTCCTCTGTCATTTGAACGACCGGTTGACTTCCTGAGTCTATGAAACCACTCCCTCAGAAAGAGGCAATGAGCTCAGATTGGTTAGTTCGGCCGGTGTGTTGTAATTGGCTAAACTGCGTCCGGAATCTTCACGCCCATTACCTTTACGGGCGACAGTTGCATGTGCTCCGGTCAAATGTAATGGTGTCAATATTGCCTCATCAGTTTGAGCCAGAATCAGACCCAGAGAGCGGTGATGAAGAGAGTCAAGCAGAACCTCCGCAAACACGGCTCTTACTAAACGTTTCTGAATGGTAATTTATTTTATTTTATTATTATTCTCTCAAAGAATTTCCATACGCTGTTACTTGAAAATGCTACTGCTGTTTGTTAGCTTTTGAGATACGCTTTCCCCCTGATTAAACATTTAATATAACTGAATACATGACTGAGTAATACCGTTTTTTAAAGATATTGTTTTATTGATAGAATGAACAACCGTTTAACTATTCACAAAGCTTAGTTTACTCAGTTTGTCGTTTTCTTTAGGTGTACATGTGATAACAGCAGCTGAAGTTTGCTGTTGCGATAATTTTTTGAAGTTTGTACACGTTTGTCTTATACACACAAAATAGCATCGAACTAACTAGCTACTATAAACAAACAGCTTTGGCATTGGTTTGCGTTCTTGATCAAATCAAAAAATTACGTCATTAAGTATACATGGAAAATACGTTTACAAAATTTGTACATATTACAAATTCGGGTCCAAAATGTTTGTACGCGTTTGTCATATACTAAAGCCAGCGCTGGCATTTTTTTACATCCTTGATAAAACTAAAACATTACGTCTTAAATTATACAGGCAAATACATTTAAAATGATTAAACCTTACTTGCAGGTTGTGGCCTCTGGTTTTAAAGCTGTAACTGCTTCATGTTGTAGTAATAGTTTCTTGTTGAATCCGGCATTGAACTCGTGTAGATTCTGGAAGCTGTCTTCCGTAAAATGTGCAGCACAGAGAGCTAAACTACGATTGTAATTGTCAGGAACATAACCAAACTTAAATTTTAACCATTGTTGACGAACTACAGCGTCTGTAGGAAGCCTGAACACAGAAGACCTGACAGCTACAGCTCTCCACTATAACTCCTCCTCTTCGACAGCAGAACATGTTCCGGAGGGAGGGTGGATGTAAATGTATGGGTTAGTTACGTATAAAACCCGGGAAGTATCTCGTTGTAGTCCCATTCGAGACGTTTTTGTAGGCATTAAACTTCCTGATTTTTAAAAGACAATATCTCCGCTTATGTTGAACTTTAAGCGCAGCAACTTTGCAGATACTGTTCATGCACCAACAGCAACATTACACAGTATTTAAAATGAAAAAAGTGAAATAGCAATCAACCACCCCTTTAAGCATGCTTTGTCGACAGAACCAGCTGCAATCGGTAAAGAATAATTGTGTTCCATAACGACTGCACGAAACAAGCTAACGTTTGTTGCTTGATAGACGCTACAATTACAACTTCCGCATTTGTCTAGGACTCCATGCAGTACGAGCGGAAACAGAGGGTAACGCGGATGTGACGCAATTGACTGGCGACTCCCAGGTCCCCCCTGCTCTAACGCCCCATTTCCTTGGTTAAAATGGCAATTTTCTCACGATTTAAAAATAGTTGGAAACATTTGGGATATTGTAAGTAATCAACTTAACAAAATGTATAACACTGGCCTTGAGATTATGGGATATTTTAATGCAAAATTATTGCATATTGTACCTTTAACTGACGTGTGACACCGCTGGGGGCTTTTTAATCGCTAACTTAAAAACGAAAGTAAAATATGTTCGTCCGCACTGACATTTATATTGGTTGAGCGAGCGTTTCAAATGAATTCCTATGGAAGTAGGAATTAACTGAAAAACGTTCACTCTGTTCTGCTCGTTCCTCGCAGTGGACGCGCACCGTTATGAATGCCCGTGCCGCCATGAGCATTTTAGTTTCATTTTAAAATTAGCGCCTTTCGGGGGGTGGATTGCTTGAAATTATTTTACAAAAGCACAATTTTGTGTTTTATTGCAACTGTACACAAATATAAGTTAACACTTTGCAGTTTGAATGTCGTCCTGTATAATGACGGAGTGTGTTTTATGTGTCTACTGTTCAATCGCGCCCACGCCACACACACACACACACACACACACACACACGGTTTACTATCTTTGTGGGTACTCTCCATGGACTTAATGGTTTTTATACTGTACAAACTGTATATTCTATCTCCTCACACTAACCCTACCCCTAAACCTACCTATCCCAGAAAACTTTCTGCATTTTTACATTTCCAAAAAAACTCATTCTGTATGATTTATAATCTTGTTTACCCATGGGGACCTCTATTTAGGTCCCCACTGTGACACGAGTCCCCATGAGCCTGTGTGCATTCAGGTTAAAGTCCCCACCGGGATAGAAAAACATGAACACACACACACACACACACTCCAGCATTACAATCTTGACATCGCAGCCTGTTTATTATAGCCTTAATAAAATATAATAATAAAATAGTCAACCTAACATATAAAAATTACACTGCTCTAAATAGTCAGTAGTACAATTCGTACATTCACAGTAAGCACCGCTCGCTCCACTGTGATGTTTCCAAGCAAATTTTTACGCATGTGAAGAGGATGATTTTTTTCCGTCGATATTGGAACACGAGTGAAGAACAAAGCCTATAATAAAGAATAGTTTAGCATCCAAATACATCGCAAATGTTGAAACATTTTGATTCTGATGAGAGGGTTACGTGAGCCCAACACTGCTTACTTTCATTTTTACTTTACATTAAATTTAAAGGATTTGTTGTGGAATATTTTGAGTGTATCATAAAATCAGAATAAAAAAAAAATAATAATAAAAAAAATAAAATGAATGAATGAATGAATGAATGAATAAATAAATAAATATATATATATATAGCAGCGATGAAGGGCCAAAGCCGGCGGCACCGCCACCCTAAAGGCACCGGGGTTGCGGTGCCACCGGCTTGGGCCCGTAATCGCTGCTCGCAGCTATATATTTTTTTTTTCTTCATTATTTTTTTTGCCTTTTTGCCACTTTTGGGGCCCTTAACATGCTCAAAAACTCTTGAAACTTTGCACACAGGTCAGAACCCGCGGCCATCAGGGCCGGGCTGAAGCTGGTACCCGGGCGTGGCAGGGGGGCTCGACAGCGCCCCCTGGAATGGGGTCCGAAATCTTGGTCCATATATCAAACACGCTTGCATGTAATAATATGAAACTCATATTATTACACATAGATCTCATCGGGCCGCACAACTTTCGTGCTCTAAGTTTTACAAAAGCCCAACAGGAAGTCGGTTATTATACGTTGTTTGGAAAACGCATACAATGGAATGTGAAATACTCCTCCTAGGGATTTCATCCGATCGCCACCAAACTCGGTGAGAATAAAGTCAAGACATTGAGGATGAATTCTTGCGAACAGATTTTTGATATCTCGAACGGTTTGGCCGGGGCGAGGAAACGAATTTATGGCGAATAATGGGACACAGGAAGTGTTATAACTTCTGCATACATTATTTGATCTTGCTGAAACTTCAGCAGTGTATTCGTTGTAAGAGGCCGATCACATGGATGTGACTATTGTGAGTCAAAGTTATAGCGCCACCAACTGGCAGCAGGAAGTGTGTCACTTTCAAAATGCTTTGAAGTCACCCTCTTACTTTTACCCGATTTGCTTCAAACTTTATGTGTATAATGTAGACACACGGCAGATGTAGACCTGTGAAAGGAATATTGATATCTTAGATACTGTTGCCGTTGCAACGCATCAAATTTTAATATTCTTTTCGGATGCGTTTGAGACTCTTAGCATGCTTGAAATTGGATGAAACTCGACAGACACATAACACTTATTAGCCAGTAGACATGTGAAAAGTTTCAGAAACGGGCGTGGCAGGGGGGCTCAACAGCGCCCTCTTGAACAGGGTCTGAAAACTTGGTCCATATATCAAACAGGCTTGCATGAATTAATATGAAACTCGGTACACATATAGATTTCATCGGGCCGAACAACTTTCCCTCTGTCAAGTTTCACGCCAGCCCAACAGGAAGTCGGCTATTATGGGTTGTTTGGAAAATGCTTGCTGTGGAATGTGATGTACTCCTCCTAGAGAATTCATTCAATCACCTCCAAACTCAGTCAGCATGAAGTCAAGACATTGAGGATGCTAAATTGCGGAAGGATTTTTGATATCTCGAACGGTTTGGCCGTGGCGAGGAAACGAATTTATGGCGAATAATGGGACACAGGAAGTGTGTTATAACTTCTGCATACATTGACTGATCTTGATGAAACTTCAGCAGTGTATTCGTTGTAAGAGGCCGATCACATGGATGTGACCTTTGTGAGTCAAAGTTATAGCGCCACCAACTGGCAGCAGGAAGTGTGTCACTTTCAAAATGCTTTGAAATCACCCTCTTCTTTTTACCTGATTTGCTTCAAACTTTATGTGTATAATGTAGACACACTGCAGATGTAGACCTGTGAAAGGATGATTGATATCTTAGATACTGTTGCCGTGGCAACGCTTCAAACTTTAATATTCTTTTTTGATGCTTTTGAGACTCTTAGCATGCTTGAAATTGGATGAAACTCGACAGACACATAACACTTATTAGCCAGTAGACATGTTAAAAGTTGCAGAAAGGGGCGTGGTGAAATGGCTCAGTAGCGCCACCTTTAGTCAAAAATGGGGGCTTAGTTTTTCCTAGAATCACAAAACTTGGTAGGTTTATTGTTCTCATCAAGCCGGACAATTTTCTAATTGACAGTTATTTGCTATGACCAACAGGGTGTCAGATATTTTGGTCTGAATATGGATTTTTTGCTAAATCAGCCTCTGAGTTTTTAGTTACTCCTCCAAAAAGGTTTATTTTATTCCCACCAAACTTTTTCAACATGATTAAAATATATTAATGATGCTAAATTGTAAACGGATATTGAATCTCAAACGGTTTTGCTATGGCGAGGGATTATAATGTCAAAAAGGAAGCAGGAAACATCTCAACATAACTTCTAAAAATGTAATTATACACCATTTATTTTTATGTAAAATGATACAAATATTACAACTAAACCCATTTCATTCTGTTTTTGCAATTCAAGGAGTATGAAAAAGTTAAAAACAGGCTATTTAGTGCTATTTGGTTCAACAAAAAATCAAACATAGGGCTATACTGCCCTCTTGTGTCCAAAAGGATATTAAAATAGTATATAAAACGTTTTACTAGGTAGGCCTATTGTATTTAAATATAAATTTATTAGGTATATGACTGTGTGAGTATATTTTCCCATCGGTTAATCGACGTGTGACACGAGCGGGTGCTTTTAAATCGCTAATATAAAAGTGAAAGTAAAAAACGGAGGTCCGCACGGACATTGATAATGGTGCACGTTGGAAAAAATGATACTTTTAAACATAACACTAAACCGCCATCAGGTGTCGCCAGGCGACCATCTTAATGAGCGAGTCATTGATTCATTCGTTCGAACGATTCGTTCGAATGACTGAGTCATTCATGATTGAGACAGATGTTTATGGATTGACCATTGAATCTTTGAGTCAACCGATTCGTTTCAAAATGCTGAATCATTAAGTAATGAGAAAACAAGTTGCTGTGAGATGCGCGATGGTTCTGCTGATCTTTAACTATTTTTGCTGCTGAAACAGAACAAAAACAGTCAATATTGCATCTAAAATGTAAGTGACTTAATTGTAACTGTTTATTAACCTGTTGTATGAAATCAATGTCACAGTTTCAATTGTGATTGTATTCAGGAAATAGTTGCCTACTCGTCAAATGAGGTTGCTTAACTCTATCATATGTTAGAAAATATATAAAAACTCCATATTTGTAATTTTTATAGTCAGTATGTTGTTAACTGCGTTGCGTTTTAGTTTGCTGCGCTCATTTGTTTACAATTCTCCTGGAGAAGCAGCATGAACCTCAGCAGGGCAACCTTGTTACCATTGATCAGTAATACATTTATTATTAACTGCTGATTGCAACTTAAAATGGATGTAATGAAATTAGAATAATCTCTCATTTTAGTGATTCCCAAGTTATTTTTTTGTTATTGACGTTCTAATCAGGCTATACTCTAGGCCTACCTGAAAGAGAATTTTACTTGCCAGACCATTGTATTTATATATAAATATATTAGGGATGTGACTGTGATAAAATTTTCCCACCAGTTAATCGATGTGTGACACCGCTGAGGGCTTTTAAATCGCTAACTTAAAAGCTAAAGTAAAATACAGACGTCCGCACAGACATTGAGTAGAGCGAGCATTTTCAATGTATGCCTATGGAAGTAGGAATGAACTTAAACATTTTATTTGTTTTTATGTGTCCACTGTTCAACCGCAACCGCGCCACACACACACACACACATTCCAGAATTGCAAGCCTGTTCATTATAGCCCTAATACAATATAATAATAAAAATAGTCAACCTAACATATACGAATTACACTGCTCTGTTTAAATAGTCAGTAGTACAATTTGTACCATTCACAGTAAGCAGAGCTCCACTGTGATGTTTCCAAGCACATTTTTGCGCGTGTGAAAGAGGATGATTTTTTCTATCGATATTGGAACATGAGTGAAGTACAAAGCCTATAATAAGAACAGTTTAACATCCAAATACATCGCAAATATTGAATTTTTTTATTCTAATGAGAGGGTTACGTGAGACCAACACTGCTTACTTTCGTTTTTATTTTTACATTAAATTTAAATGATTTGTTGTGGAATATTTTGAGTGTATCATAAAATCAGAATAAGGTAAGACAAGTAATATTTTCTGTCTTATATATATATGTGTGTGTGTGTAAATATAATTATATATATATATATATATATATATATATTAGGGCTGTCAATCGATTAAAATTTTTAATCGCGATTAATCGCATGATTGTCATGAGTTAACTCGCGATTAATCGCATTTAATCGCACATTTTTTATTTGTTCTAAATATACCTTAAATTTATACTTTTCAAGTTTGTAATACTCTAATCAACGTGGGCATTGATAAATATAGATGCTTTATGCAAATGTATGTTTATTATTAAAACCATAGTCAATATAGCATGAAGACGAGACATGTTTCAAAGGTCATAGATGTTTTTCAAAGAACTTGTTCATGTCTATTAGACACGTAGAAAGAACAAAGAAATACCAGGTTCCCATTACTTCTCTTTCTTTGCACTGAGCAATTTACTAACACAAAAATGTTTAGATTTTTGCATGACAGGGCAGCTCTTCTGAAAATGCTAAATGTACATTTAGCATTTATTATTACATTGTAGTTTGTCTCTCTCTGTGCCCATTTGATGAAGCTAAATTATCAATACATTCTCAATAAAACGTATATTTTACTGTTTCTGTTGTCAAACAACGGAATGAATTTGAAATGGTGACTGAAACGCGACCAAATAAACATAACCAGCTCTCCCTTCCAAGACGTTAATCTGCACAAAAATTCTGATAATCGAGCCGTCGTCTGGTGAAATCAAATACACATAAAGCTAAAGACAATATCCGTGCTCTGATTTCGGCTATATTTGTAAAATTAGAGAAGCAACATAATATCGGTGTTTAACTGAATTAAAGCGCTGCTCCTCCGCGTGAGACGCAGAGAGAGAGAGACGCGCGCGTGCTGAGAGAGCAGTAGGCTACCGGCGGTACCGGTATATTCTCAGAAACTAAATAAGGTTTGGGCGCTTTGTTGAAGGGAAAAAAATCGCTAAAGGGGTCTGCAATGTCGCTAAGTTGCCAACACTGTGTATCTCCATTTCTCCAACTAGGGGTTGGGTCACGGGTCAAACAGAAAATACACGCTGCGTTAATCGAGCGTTAAAAAAATTAGTGCCGTTAATATGATTTTGCGTTAACGCGTTAACGCGCTAAATGTGACAGCCCTAATATATATATATATATATATATATATATATATATATATATATATATATATATATATATATATATATATATATATATATATATATATATAGCTGCGAGCAGCGATGGAGGGCCAAAGCCGGCGGCACCGCCATCCCCGGTGCCTTTAGGTTACTAAAGGCACTGGGGTTGCGGTGCCACCGGCTTGGGCCCGTAATCGCTGCTCGCAGCTATATTTTTTTTTTGTATTTTCACAAACCACGCATAAATGTCATTATCTCAAAACTACAAACTTTTACACACATGCTGCTGATATATTGTATTGCTGAATACAGTGTAATTAGACTTTAGCCATGAAAATGTCACAAGTAACAGAAATAAGCACAAATGTCAGAGCATGTCAGAACACCTCCAGGGCCCAGAAAACAGCTCAGACCCCAGAGGGTTAATGAGCGCTGCTTTTAAATGAACATTTCTTTAAAACAAAATGTATTTGACAGATTTTCCTTTTCTTAATGGCATAAACAAGCTTTACTCCCTTGAAACTTGAACTGGAATGTCACTGTTTCTGTCACTGCGACTTCCCGAACAGGCGA